>NC_041218.1:100488816-100510605 GCF_002837175.3 Physeter macrocephalus | reverse complement strand
ACTCAGCCATAAAAAGAAACAAAATTGAGTTATTTATAGTGAGGTGGATGGACCTGGGGACTGTCATACAGAGTGAAGTAAGTCAGAAAGAGAAAAACAAATATCAGATATTAACACATATATGTGGAATCTAGAAAAATGGTACAGATGAACCGGTTTGCAAGGCAAAAATAGAGACACAGAAGTAGAGAACAAACGTATGGTCACCAAGAGGGCAAAGCGGGGTGGGGGAGCGGGTGGGGGAGGTGGGATGAATTGGGAGATTGGGATTGACATGTATACAGTAATATGTATAAAGTCGATAACAAGAACCTTCTGTATAAAAAAATAAAATTAAATTTTAAAAAAAAGATGTGGAATAGATATACAATGGCCTATTACTCAGCCATAAAAAAGAATGAAATAATGTCATTTGCAGCAACATGGCTGGACCTAGAGATTATCATACTAAATCAGTCAGACAGAGAAAGACAAATATCACATGATATCACTTATATGTGGACTCTTAAAAAACAATACAAATGAACTTATTTACAAAACAGCAATAGAGCCGCAGACAAAGAAAACAAACTTATGGTTACCAAAGGGGAAGGGGGGGAGGGATAAACTGGGAGTTTGGGATTAACATATACACACGACTATATATAAAATAGATCATCAACAAGGACCTAATGTATAGCACATGGAACTCTACTCAATATTTTATAATAACCTATGTGGAAAACGAACCTGAAAAAAGTAGATATATATGTATGTATAAGTGAATCACTTTGCTGTACACCTGAAACTAGCACAACATTGTAAATCAACTATACTTCAGTAAAAATAAATACTTTTTTTTAAGAAAGTGATTTTTTGAAGAAAGTGGGAAAGGAAGATATTTGAAAGGAGACGGAGAGGAGAGAAAAATAGAGAGAAAGCAAAGCAAGATTCAGAAACACACAAGAATGGCCCCCACGTCGATTTTTCCAGTACTTCAGGCGATGTATTTAAGGGGAGAGGACTCTGAAGAGTCACTTCTGGGATCCCGTGGAGGTGATGAAGGTAAGGACACCAAGCTCAAGGGCCTCTTAGCACGGAAGACTCCCCGTCAGCGCCGATGATGCTGGCGTGGGAAAACGTTCAGTGCACAGCCCCAGGAGACGTGTTCTTTATGCTTGTGCATGTGCGTGCCAGCACGCTTATACACACACATCCACACGCGCACATACACACATATGCACACACACCCGCAGGCGCGCACACACGTGCACATGGTGTGTACAGAGACATATAGGCATGCGCACACACAGTCCACGTGAATGCAAATCCACACACATGTATACACCCACACACAGACATGCACACATACACGCACATATACATTTGCACACATGCCCCACATATCCACAAACACACACGTGTATAGACACATACAAGTGCGCACATGCATGTGCACATACAACACACACATGCCCACATGCACATCACAAGGGGGCACACAGCCTCACAGACACGTATCTCCCACACACGTACACCACCCACAGACAAAGCCACCCACTGATCCACACACATGATCTAAACGTACATACGCCACCTATTTCTAAGTGATATTGAACTGCTACTGTAAATACTAGGCGTCATTATAATACCTATAAATGGAAATGTGTGTGTGCATTTTTAAAGGTACAGTCTGTACTTAATGCCTTGTATTTACAATAATAATAGCCTCTCGTTTATAAACCCATCCCATCCACCCTACCCCGGGAAAACAAGCCTCCGCCATCAGCACTTTGGTAAAGCCCAGGAGTCCGCGTACTCCCAGCTAAAGGCCTCGCCCAGGGCTCTTAGAGCAAGCATCCTCGTGGCCCCAGGACAGCAGCAGAGGAAACGCCGCCGGGAGGGCTGAGCCCGGGACGTGCAGGTGACGGCAGCTGGGGCACTGGGAACCCACCCGGCTCCCTCCAAGCCTTTAGATCACAGGGACAGTGCTGCTGCCCCAGCAGGCCTGGCAGGAGCCGGGCAGGGTGCTCTGCAGCCTCAGGCCAAGCTGCGGGTGTGAGGCTCACGTGGTGACCACCACTTCCTAGCAACTCAGCCCCTTCCAGCGGCACCAAGCCCAGCTCTGCTCTGCCTCCACTGAGGCCTGCAAAGCCGCCTGGGCGTCTCGTCCACAGCCCCGTACCTCATGTCACCAACAGGCAAACCGAGGCCCAGGGATGACCAGGGCGGCAGCTCTGCCTCTGCTCCCACGGTGCTCCTCCGCGGCTGCCCCCTCTCCTCCGACCGGCCGAGGGGGCTGGTCCACAGAGACAGCGGGGCCGGCGGGGGCCTGAGGCCCCTACCCGACTCCCAGGCGGGCCAGGCTGGGCCTCACTCTCAGTGCCCTCGGCGAGAAGGCTGTGCGGCTCCATGCACCCCGCCCCGGGCCCCCCACGTCCCTCGGGGCGAGACCCCAGCACTGACCTGCTTCTCATTCTCGTCCTCCAGCCTCAGCCGGTCCTCGATGCAGTTCCGGGCCTGCAGGAAGGCCTTCCTCTGGGAGCGCTCAGCCAGGATCCTCACGAAGACCCCATACATGTTCACGCCAAGGAAGAGCAGGGCGTTGGCACCGAGCTGGAGGGGAGACAACATGGCAGGGGGCTCACACAGGGGCCCAGCTCAGCAGAGGCTCCTATGCGTCCTCTGACCACCAGCCCATGAAATGACCACGCCAGCCAGACCCACAGCGCCAAGCCGGTTTCACATGGCCACGAGCCAGGCCTCATCCCTCACCCTGGGCAGGGGTCACCTGGCCTATAAGCTTGTCACGTAATGGAACAGTAGGAAAGGATGCAAGGTGTGTCCCCCGAAATTCACGTGGAAGTCCTGACCCCTAACCCCCCAGCGTGGGCCTGTATTGGAGACAGGGTCTTTCAAGAGGTGATCAAGTTAAAATGAGGCCATTAGGCTGGGCCCTAATCCAACATGACTGGTGTCCTTATGAGGAGAGGAGATCAGGACACAGACATGCAAGGAGGGAAGACGATGTGAAGACACGGGGAGAAGACGGCCGTCGACACACCAAGAAGAAAGGCTTCGGGAGAACCAGCCTCCAGAACTCTGTTGTTTAAGCCGCCCAGCCTGGGCACTTTGTTACAACAGCCCGAGGAAACCATTACACCCAGAAGTTTTGAACGTCAAGACGGGGTGGTTATTCCCACAGAGGCAACATGGAAAGCTCTGGAGAGAAGCAGTGAAGGAGAGTTGATTAAAAACAAAAAAGAATGAGTGGCCTTTGGGTATGAACTGAACACCTGTGAGGTATGTATGAAGATGGAGAAAACGCAGTGTCCCTCCAACGTCCCTGGGTTCTCACTCCACGTCGACAGACAAGAAGCAAGCAAGGGGCCCAGCCGAGAAAGACCCCTCCAGGGCAGCCATGGCTCAGACTCGAGGCTGGGACCTGCTCGACCAGGAAAGGACGCAGCATGCGGGAGTTAAGATAGGGGGTCCGAGGACAGCGGTGTTTTACCGCTTCCTGCTTTCACCTGCCGAAACCCAAGTCCAGTCCAGACCTCCCAGGACTGAGCTTGGGGGTTTCACAGGAACCCGCGATGGACGAAGGTCACACCGCACAGAGTGGCAGACGTGGGGGGAGATCAGACCTCACGCCCCCTGCTCGGCCTCCTCAGCTGGTCTGTCCCTACCTCCCACGGCCACAGGGTCCAGGGCCAGACAGGGGTGCCTCTCACGGGCCAGCAGGACCCCAGCACATCCCCCTGAGGCCCCCAGGCCACTAAGAGAGAGAGAGAAGACACCCACCCACCTCCCTGCGGGGCTGCGGTGTTCACAGGCCGTATACAAACTGCTGCCCCAGTCGCTGCAAAAATGGATGATTTTGTGTCTGATTAAAATTTCAGCATTTCCTGCAGGTTCTGTTCCTCCTGGATTAACCAGAAACACTCCCTGCCCAGGACTGACTGCCACAAACCATTACACAGGACAACAGACACAGTGGCAGCCAGGACAGCAGTCTGCGGTCAGAGGGCTCCTGCCAGAGTCCAGGCAGTGACGGGCAAGGCAGCCCGACCAGGGTGAGCTGACGGACAGGGATGGGGGAGAGCCGAGGGGTCGGCGGTGACGTCCAGCTAGCGGCATGAGAGCCGCTCACAGGAGGGGACAGGCCGAAGGGCTGGGATCTGCAGGACCCCAGCACACAGTGGTCACCTCCCTAAACCCCCCAGGAGGGGAGTGAGCTCCCAGCAAGCGCAACAGGGACGGACGGCTCGTCTCACGTACACTTGGCAAAGAGGACGGACACGCGCTTACACCTCACACAGACCGTGTGCAAAACATCCTCCTGCAAATCACCTCCCGGAATCTGCCTCTGCCGCCCAGAGAAAGGGACGGCCATCCTGAGAGGGGTCTAAGAGAGTGGCCGAAGGTCCTATAAAAATGGTGCCCACTGTCACCCAGAACACCTCATCGTGACCTGAGCATCTCCATGCGACCTGGGCATCTCCGTGTGACCCGACCATCTCCGTGTGACCCCGGGTATCTCCACGTGACCCTCATCAACACCTCCAGATCTGAGGATCCCGCTAGCTGGAGCGTCCACGCTTTAACCCGGTGCAGGGCTGGAACACAGATGCATCTTCAATGCCTGAGCCGCCTCTCACAGGCACAGTGGTCGGCACTGGCTGCACCTAGGTGCCCTGCACTGGCCCCCGTACCAGGCGGTGTTTTCTGTGTCTAAAGGACCATCTGCTGTATTTTGGGATCAGCTCACGCCCATCTGTGGATGAAGGCACTTTTCTGGTGGCAACGGGAAGACCAGCGGATATGAAACCATAAATTGTAGTTTGGTGGAGTCAATATTTAAACGCGCACTGAGCGTCTTTAAAACGCCCACAGGCAGTAGTGAACACGTTTCTAAAAATTCAAACAATAGTGAGTCTTTGCACGAAATGCGCTTCTCTCCCAGCAGACCCTTAATCACCTGTGGCTTCTGCACACCCCTCCCAGCCTCTATTTAAGGTTTTGAACATGCAGAACATACAACACACAGGACACCTCTCCCGAGATGCCCTCCAGCCCGTCAGCCCCACAGCCTCCGTGACCCCTGCAGTGAAACCCCAGCTGTCACCGTCGAGCGGAGTACACAGTCGGGTGGAGGACAGGAGTCCAACTGAGGGGCCAGGCGCCCGGGGTCAGCTCAGCACAGGGTGCAGGACGCCACAGGTCACACCTGGCAGACGCGGCTTTTCCAGAAAGCAGGGCCTCAGGTGGCCGGCGGCAGAAACGGGAAAGTGCGGGTCCCTACTGAGGTCTGGGCAGAGAGGTGAGGCGTGGGCTGGGGGCAGAAGGGCCAGCAGAGGCTGGGCGGTTTGGTCAAGGGAAGAATCAGGAGCAGAGTGGGAGCGGACTGGGTCACCGGGAGCCCCACCTTGTCACCTCCTCTACACCCGCCTTCTTCACACCTTCCCTTTACTCCGGCCATGGTGACCCCCCCCCCCAGGGACACCGAGGCCCAGCTGGGTGGTCACCGAGTACCTAGCTGCCCTGCCACACCGTCTGAGCTGCTCACGTGGAAAACAGCCCCGTGGCACACCCCACAGCTGGAGTCTGGCGGGCAGGGCGAGGCGGAAGCAGCGATCTGGGGAGCGGGCGGGTCTCCCCTGCCTGGCGCTCTGCATTCGCATTCACACACCCAAGGTGCTGCCACACGCCCCAGCGATCTCCCCGCAGGAGAGCAGAAGAGGAGGCCGTCCACAAGACGGCAAAGCTGCCGGCACACCTGCCCCCCTGCATTCCCACCCCACCCCCAGATCAGCAGCCATGGTGACGGGCCCACAGCAGCGACAAGAGGCGGAGCCCCTGCCCCCACGGGGCACAGAGAGGTATCAAGACCGGCTTCCTAATCAGTGATCAGGGACGAGGGGGACAAGGCAGAGAGAAGCTGGTCCAGAGGTCACCTGTGGCCGGTGGAGCCTAGACAGGGCGTTGGTTCACAGCGGCAGCAGAAGAAGCGGTGATGGGGGACTCAGGCTGAGGGGGTTCTGAGCTCGGGGAAGGGTACGTGGAGGTGGAGGCTGAGTACCGCACCCCAGAGCACGTGGCCGCAGGACCACAGGGCGTCCCGGTGGTGCCAAGTCCTCACCAATCCCACCGGCATCCCTGCTAGCACGACACACGCAGGCCCTGAGCGAGGGCAGGGCGCCCCCGCTGCAGAGGGCGCGGCGCACCCAGCAGACCCGCACGCCTGGCCTCGGCGTCCAGGCCCCCGAGGACCTTCCCGCAGCCCACGCTGCCCTGGATGCCAGGGCCCTGCCTCAGTCCTGCGCCTTTCCCGCCCTTGGAAGGCTGGCCCTTCGAGCTCTCTTCCTTCTGCAGCTGAAACTCACAGCCCAAAAGGACAGTCCCCTGCCCCCTCACACTCTGGGATCGAAGCCGGCTCCGTGCACAGCCCTGTGCCTGGGGTGCTCCTCCGGCCGCAAGGGAACCCTCGTCTGTCCCTCCTCCGCCGGGGCCCCCCCTCTCCCCTTCAGCTGGGACCTGCAACTTCCAACCATCACCCTCGGCAGCAAGCGTACGATTATCTCTTGCCCGTGAAAATGAGATCCTTCTCTTGATTCCTCTCCCTCTCCCAGGCCTGCCCATTCTTCCCCCCTTTCCAGCAAAACTCCTGAAAAGGCCTCACCTCACCCCCGCCTGGGCCGCACCGCGGCCTGCCTTCCCTTCCGCAGCTGCCCTGGGCGGTCTGTGACCAGGTCGGGGCCACCTTCACATCCTGAGCCCAGGCTCAGGCCCCAGTGCCCAGCCCACCGTCAGCTCCCCTCCCCTGGCCCCTTCCCCAGCCTCCTCTGGTCCATGCCTCACACCTGGACCCCTCTCCACCACAAACTCCACCCCTCATGGTGTCTCGTCCACACTCACCTTGACAGCCCAGCCCCGTGCCAAAGACCCCAAATCGACCCCTTCAGCTTGGACCAGCCAGCCGCGCCCCTCCCCAGCCCATGCACGCCTCCAGCTCAACCCTGTACGGGACAGACCCCGGCAGGACCCCTGGTCACCCCAGCACTCACCCCAGTAGCCTCTCCCACATCAGCTGACCCGGGCTCCTGGAAGCCTCTCAGGCCTGGGCCCATCGCCCCCACCAGCAATCCTCCCGGCTCCGTCTCCAACAGACGGAGCGCTGACACCCCGCTGCCGACGGCTGCTGGGCTGCCGGGCTACCTCCTAACCCCCCCCGTGCTCCTCCCAGCCCTGCAGGCTCCGCGCACGGTCCTCCGCGCTGAACCCCTGGCCCGCAGTCCTCCTGTGCCCAAAGCCCTCCGTGGCCCAGGCCAGATGCCCCTACATCCTGTCCCCTCCTCGTGTCCCCCTGGCCTCGCCTGCTTTCTTAGGGCCTCTGCCCTGCGTCCCTGGGTGGGAACCCCTTTCTCACACAGCACCTGGCTCACCCCCGACCTCCAGGGCCTCCACTCACGTGTCACCTTCTCAAAACAGCTTACCTGAGCCCTGTGTCTAAAAATGAACACACTCTCACCTGGGCTTGGAGTATTCTCCCACTGACCAGTTCTATTTCTCGCCTGCTTCCTTTCCTTCTATTGTCTCGAGCAGTAACCGTCTTCCAACACGTTATATAACATTAACTCACTTGTCACCTTCCCCGCCTGCTGTCAGCCCCTCGAGGGGCCTCAGTCTGTCAGGTCCACGACGGACCCGGGAGCCTGGAATAGAGCCTCTCATATCGTAGCAGGTGCCCTGGTATCACAGGGCTGCTGCGGGGGCTGGGCCCCGTCACATCGCTGGAAAGGGACAGAGGGAGGACTCACACGCAGACACCTGCGCTGCTGCCTGCACCTCCCAACCTCTCTCCAGGCTGCCTCGGACGAGACCTGGTAAGACTGTGTCCCAACTCTCACACGCATCGTCAGATGGGCAGTGGGGAGGGACCCCAGCTTCTCCACGATCAAGAGAGGCACATAAGAGGCAAGGCATCCGGCTTCCCCGGTGGCGCAGTGGTTACGAATCCGCCAGCCAACGCAGCGGACACGGGTTCGAGCCCTGGTCCGGGAAGATACCACATGCCGCGGAGCAGCTAGGCCCGCACGCCACAACTACTGAGCCTGCGCTCTAGAGCCCGCGAGCCACAACTACTGAGCCCACGTGCCACTACTACTGAAGCCTGGGCGCCTAGAGCCCAGGCTCCACAACGAGAGAAGCCACCGCAATGGGAATCCCGCGCACCGCAACAAAGGGTAGCCCCCGCTCACCGCAGCTAGAGAAAGCCCGCGTGCAGCAGCAAAGACCCAACACAGGCAAAAATAAAAACAAGTAAACAAATAAATTTATTTTTTTTTTAAATGGATCAAAGATCTAAATATAAGAGCTAGACTGGGGAAAATATTTAAAAAAAAAAACCAAAGAGGAAAGGCATCAACGTGTCCTAGTGTCTGAAAGTGACGTGGCTTCTGGGGCAGGCTGAGCTGGTGGGAGCTGCTGGGACACAGCCCACAGACACATGCACACGTGGACCAGGTCACGCAGCCCAGGGAACCGCACTGGAGCGTGCAGGGCAGGCCTGGCAGGAGCATGCCCCTCCCAAGCCCTTGCCCTGCAGGCCCCGTGACCTGGGCAGACAGCCAGCAGAGGAAGCACTGCAGGGAAAAGGATGAGATCACCTGGCGACAGGTGTGCATGGCCACGGCAGCTCATCAGCCTCTGCCCACGGGGCAGGCAGCCAACCCCACCCCACGGTGGGCACTGGGGGTCCCCCGGCCCCTTGGGAAGGCCGGTGTAGAGCGGGGAGAAGCTGGCACTGCGCAGTGGGTGGGCGCCTGGGGTCATCAGTCAACGTGAACTGTCCAGAAGTCCCCTGTGGCGGGCAGGGCTCTCCCGTCCCGGCCACTCCAGGTCCCAGAGGGCCAGGCGAGCCTTGCCGGGGCTGGGAGGAGATGAGCTCTGAGGCTGGATTGAGAACAAACAGGCCCGGTCTGGCACGTGGAATGGAGGCCTTTTCTGAGTCCACAGTGACCCCAAAGCTACAGACCCAGCCAGGAGGTTAAGGCCACCACCTGGAGGGCACAGGGGGGAGCGGGGCTAGACCTTCCGTCTGTGTCCCCTCATCCGAGTGGCCCCACTGGGGACTTCCGGGGCACCCACTCTGTCGGCCGGACGTGTGTTCAGAATCACTGATTCAGAGACTGCAGGAAACCACAACGAAGCACAGCCTTCTCTTAACCGTGACGTGTAGACAGCACTCGGAGCGCTTCCCGACATTCTGCCACTCTGGTGACACAGGGCAAAGACTTGGAGGGAGAATTCCTCACCACGCGTTTACATCCCTGCAGTTGGCCTGCACTCAGGAAGGCACGCAACTGCTCTCCAGCCGGAGGGCCCTCGCCCGCTGCCCCGCAGATGGAATCACACGTCCAGGTCTTGGCTAGTTTCTCAGGCAGGGCTGGGAGCCCTCGTCAAGCGAGCATCTCCGGCGCACCAGGAGTTCTAAACACCGCCGGCACTTCGCCGTCCCATGTCCCTGCTCCCTCCCTGGCACGCCACCCTAGAGCTCGTTGGAGACCCTCACCTTCCACTCTGGCCCCCAGGCCCCGCCGCGCTGCCCTCAGCTCTCCTCCTGACGTTCAGCACGAGGCCACGCAGCTTCGCTTCCCGCACAACCAGCAGGGCTCACTGCCCCCCACCCCTTTACAAGCACCTGAACGTCGCATCATTCTGAATTTTACATGAGAGGCTGTGAGATCAGTAACTCAACCAAGGAGAACCCACTGTTCGGGACTCTAGGGGCTATGGGAGGAGGGCGGGCCTACCTCTACCAGGAGGCAGAAGGTAAACCGCCGGGAGGCCACACGAGCAGGGACTGCTACAAACTGAAGCAAAGGTGGCACCATGCAGGCCCCAGGCAGGCCCTGGGCAGGTGGGTGAGCCCGGAAATGAGCCCTGCCACTTATGGGGAGGACACGGGCGTAGAGAGGTTAAATCTCCCCGAGGTCCCAGGGCCAGGACGTCCCAAACACAGGCACGTAACTCCAGGGCCCGCCAGGCCACGGGCACATCTCTGGATCCAGGCCTTGGGTGGGTGGGCCTTGGGGGCCCTGCACGGGTGCTGGCAGCCATGGGCTTCAGGGCTGCCGGGCTTGTGGCTGGTCGGGGGATGGCCGGGGCCTCACCCGCCCCTCGTCCTCCACACAAGGCCCAGGGCAGGTGGGGACGAGCACCCAGTGGGAAGTGCGTAAGGGGCGGCAGGGCAGGGGCAGCAGGACGCTCTCAGGGCAGCGGGGTTTCAGGACGGGGACCCCGTCACAGGCGCCAGGGAGTCAGGGAGTGGCTGCGACACGGGCAGAACGTGAGCAGACTGTTGCGACGGCAGCAGAGACGCCGGGCACTGGCTGGACGCAGGGATCCGGAAGGGCCGGCCCTGGAGGAGGGGGCGGGGCCCCTGGAGCCATGAGAGCCCGCGTGAGGGCACCTTCGGAAAGGCCTGCACGGGAGGAAGTGAAAGGTGGACCCCAGCCCTTGAAATTAAAACTATAGTTGAGAAGAACAGAAACCTCCCTTTTGGGATTTTCTCATCATCTTAGCTTCCTTCCTGCCATCTTTGGGGTTAGATTACAAACAGGAATGGCGAGTCCCTGGGGGCCATAAAAGCGCCAGCGTGTGTGTGTGTGTGTGTGTGTGTGTGTGTGTGTGTGTGTGTGTGAAGGTGACTGGTGTGTGTGTGTGTCAAGGTGACTGGCGTGTGTGTCAAGGTGACTGGCGTGTGTGTGTGTGCGTGTGTGTGTGTCAAGGTGACTGGCGTGTGTGTGTGTGTGTGTGTGTGTGTCAAGGTGACTGACCAGTCAGTCCTCATCTGCCAGGGTCCTGGGTCGCACACACACAGGCACACACACACCCCTGCCATTTGTGTGGTCAGCACCCCTCCCAAGTACAATGGCCAGGCCAAGGGATGCTAGTCTGCCCAGCAGAAAGACGCCCCCCCCGCCCCCCGTCCACCGCTAGCCACTGCACCCCTCACTGGGCTTCGCTGGAGCCCACTCGGGGGGAAGCAGCTGCTCTCCCTGCCCCCCGCATAGCTCGCCTCCCCGTTGCTATCAGCTGCTAACCTGTCCCGTGAGGAGGGACTGTGAGGCGGTAGGAGATCGGAGTGGCATCCTCACAAACAAAGCCCGCTCCACGCCACTTCAGACCACCTGTGGGCCCCTCATCCCGCAGGAAAACCACACATTCTCCCCACCCCTGCACTGAGCTGGGAGCTGCCCCCCACTCCAGCACACTCATCAAAGGGATTTCTTACAATGGGATCACTGGGGGGAAGGGACGCTTCAGGGAGACTGGGGGAGGGCGTCTGCCAACCACCTGTCACCCCACCCTGGGAACCGCCAGGGCCCTCCCCCCTGAAGCCCCCCAATGTGAACCATTAGGACCAGGCGTCCCCCCCACCCCCGCACCTTGCCAGACGGGAGCTTCCTCACACGCCCAACGCATCTACTGATCCAAACCGGCCACCCCCGGGGTTTCCCCAGGGTTCAGGAGTTTTCCTTTTCCCCACGAAGCTCTCTTGGACTTCCCTGGCGGTCCAGTGGTTAAGACTCCGCACTTCCACTGCAGGGGACACGGGTTCAACCCCTGGTCGGGGAACTAAGATCCCACATGCCTCGTGACGTAGCAAAAAAAAAACAAAAGTCCTCCCATGAAGCTCTCTGAACTTGCGGCCTGGCCCGAGGTGCCCAGAAGATGGTGACCACATGGTTTAGCACCTGCTGTGCAGAAACCACAAGGGAGACAGGCCGGGGGTCACCGTGAGCTTCTCAGAGATGCAGGCGATCACAGGCTGAGGGATGGAGAGTCAGGGGAGGAGGCTTCTGGAGGCATCACCTGCCACTCCTGCAGCAGCGATCCCGTCTCGGGCCCAGTCCAGCCCGGCTGCACTCCTGGCCAGCCCATGGGCACTGACATCACTCACTGCTCAGCACAGGAAGGAAACAGCGGCAGATCACCCCTCGGGCTCTCCGGGAAGGCCCCAAGACAGCACCTGGGCCAGGGGAGTGAGCAGCCAATCCTGGGCAGAATTGCCCAGTCCAGGGGAGCCCACGGCTTCTTGCCACGGACGGCCACCGGGAGCAATGGAACCGTGCCCAGGCACTCTAAGGCCCTCGTGGGAAACTGCCACTTGGCCCGGGAAAGACTTGTGCCACTTCTCAGTGCCCCTCAGTGGACCTCCTCCCAGGTGGGGATCTCCAAGGGGCTCCCACGCCAGGGGGACCCTCCAGCACTGGACACTAGCCAAATGGACATCTCCCTGGCGTAGTGAGACAGCAATCCAGAAGAAAGCCCCTCCTCCGGAGCCCGACCGCGGGCTTCTGGGCTCCGAGGCTGGGCCGGGGCTGGCACACAGGTGACCAGCAGGTCCACACCCGGCCTGGGGCTGCCTTCGCCGGGGACGATGGCCCCAGCCAAGGGGATGCTCACGGCCTGGTCCCCACGGGGACCCAGGAGTGTGGTCTGCACTGCACCTCTTCCCTGAGGGAGACCCCACGCTGGTGCCAATGCCACTCCGCCCCCGGCACAGTGACCACGCCCCCCAAACTCCCCATCTCATAAGGGGCCATCTCAGAACGGGGGGCTGAGCTGAGAGACAGAGCCAAGCACCCCGTTGGTGCTGAAACACACGTGGGCTCAGTTTCAGACACTCACACCCCCGGCCCTCTGTCCCCCAGTGGAATTCCACTGGGCTGGGCTTCCCCCAAAGGCTCCTCTGCAGGCGCTGGGTCAGCCCCAAGTATGTAAAGACAGAAGAAGCCAAACAGGGAAAGCACAAAGCGCCTGGGTCAGACCTGGACCACCCAGAGGGCCCCGCCCCAAACCCAAAGGGCCTCAGGAAGGAAGGGCAGACACTTCAGATTTACAAGCTGGGCGGTTAAACGGGAAAAGAAGCCACCTGACGCGTGCCCCTGGTGTCCTCAGAGGGACCCTTCGTAAGGGGAAATAACACACACGCACCACAAAGAAAAAAACAAAAATTTTCACAGGTTCATGGCAATTTGGAAAAGAGTTCAAATATCGGCAGAAGAGGGTCCCCCGGTCACCGCATCCACACCCGCGTCGCGGCTCTCACACTCCCGTGGTCTCCAGGACAACGTCCCACCTCCACGGCAGGCCTGAGACCCGAGGAGCCCCGTGCTCCGCCCACCTTCCCAGGCCGGCCGCTCACCTGTCCCCCTTCCCCCATCCACGTACAGAGCGTGTCACACCCAAATGCCCCCGCGGCCCATGCAGCGCGCGGCTCCGGGGAGACCACGCTCTCCCCCGGGCGCTGCGCCCGCTCACTGATGCCTCTGGCCGCGAGGGTTCCCCGCCTTTCACTCGGCGGCCTCCTGAACCCCCGATCCCGAGGCACCCCAAGATCACCCCGATTCAGCGTTCAAACTCCTCCACTGAACTTGATCCATTTTCAATCTGCCGCCGCCCAGACTGTCCCCAGCACGGGACTCAGGGCCCGTCCTGCAGAGAAGCCAGGTGTGTGGACTCGAGGGTGCGGCTCCAAGGACGTCCTCGTCACAGTCACAGAGGGCCGTGCGGCCACAAGACAAGGAGGGAGCTGCTGCCCAAAGCACCCACCCCCCCTCCACCACCCCGACTCCCCACACGCCCCCCACCGCACCCTGCAGAGCCGCTGTGCGTCTGGTCTGTGGGCCAGGCCCGAAGACCCCCGGGTCCGTCTCACGTCCTCTGCAAGGGTGCTCCCGGGGGGGACCCATTCATTCCTACCTCTGCTCAGTCGCCGCAAGCCGGGTGGCGCTCTCGTCGTCTTTTCAAGCATAGCTGCCTTTTCAACATCACTCACAGGGGTGTTGTCAGATTAATGTAATTGTTTCTTAACTCCGTTTGCCAATTAATGGAAGCATTTTAGGGCTACCACCTTTCGACAGAAGGACAGAATGCTGCCAACTGTTGGAGCTGACGGCTTCTACCCAAGAAATCACCACGCTGGTCCCTCTACTCTTGTGTATGATTGACGTTTCCGTAATAAAAATAAAATAAAACCAAGTTATTTTTTACAAGATTCCGATGGGCTCTTGTGAGCTCCTGCCATTGGGTTTCTAAGCCCCAAGGCTGAGGCCCGCTGGGCTGTGGTCGCCACACCTAGGTAGGGGGAGGGGGACCCAGGCGCAGGGCTATGTAACCCTCGGCATCTTCATTAAGGGCACCTCCTGGCGTTGGGGTCCCGGCTCAGCCCCCCTGCTGGGGCACAAGTGAGCTGGGCCACAGGACCACGTGCCTCCAAGTCCCACCCACCCGTCCACAGCACCTGCAGTATTTCAGCGCCTCCGTTCACCTTTACACACCTGGACACCAACTCTATCCACAAAGAGGATCTCACCCCAATGCCCATTGCTGACCCTTGAACAAACTGGATTTCAGAAAAGGGTCCCACCGCACAGGGTGCTCCAGGGACACAGTGAGTACCCAGGAACCACTTGTGATTCCTGCAGGTAAGGATCTGCTTCAAAATAAAGCATCAGGGGCTTCCCTGGTGGCGCAGTGGTTAAGAATCGGCCTGCCGATGTGGGGGACACGGGTTCGAGCCCTGGGCCGGGAAGATCTCACACGCCGCAGGGCGATTAAGCCCGTGTGCCACAACTACTGAGCCTGCGCGCCCAGAGCCCGTGCTCTGCAATAAGGGAAGCCACCGCAATGAGAAGCCTGCTCACCTCAACGAAGAGTAGCCCCCGCCCGCCGCAACTAGAGAAAGCCCGCGCGTAGCAGCCAAGACGCAACACAGCCAAAAATAAATAAATAAAATAAATAAATTTTTTAAATATTAAAAAAAAGATAAAGCATCAGAGATATTTCCAAATCCTTAGGCTAAACCAGTGATTCCCCAAATGTGCTCACTGAGCTTCTCATCCACGCAGCAGGGCACATGTGTTTGGGAAAGCAGCCATCTTGCAAAACAAGTTCAAAGAGCACACATTTCAGATCCCTTTGGCCACGGTTGATTCAGGAGGCAACGCCTTCTCTTGACAAGAGAGTGTTTCTCCCATAAGGAAACAAGGCACTAAGAAAAATGCACTAACGATTTCACAGAAGGTCATCACTCCAGTACATCACTCCAGCACAAGGCTCCCCCTCCCACCAATGCCCACAGCCCAGTTCTCCCAGCAGCAGTGGGCAGAGTGTCCCAGAGCGGACGCCTCCCTCAGGTGCTCACATGCAGCCCAAGACTGCCAGTGCAGATGTGGGAAGCACCCTTGGAAGAATGCAGTCTCACACGGGCTCATCAGGCAGCTGCTGAGAAGGGCGCTAGGGGGACAGTGCACGGGACAAGAGGCCACACAGGAGGGCCGGCCGGAGGGCCAGGGTCCCAGGCACGGCCCGGGCCCGAGGGCGCAGGCCCTGCTGTGGTCGGTCATTCTCCTTGTCCAGAGTGTGGCATCTGACATCCCACAACCTGGGCACATGGTGCCATGGGCCCCATACGAGCCACCGCATGAACAACAAGGCCCATCCATCCATCGGAGTCAGCTGTGCTCCCGGAAAGCCAGGGTCTGCTTCAGCAAAGGAAAAGCTGGACCCTGATATAGTTACTCTGTACTTCAGAATCGAACTAGAAAGCTGCCTTCAGATTGGGAATGTGCCTACAGGGAGGGCTCCCCCCTCTGCAGGGCCTGGACAGCAGGAGGGAGCACCCGGCATGTCCGGCGACCCTGACGCACCACGGATGGGAGTCCCGTCCCCAGGGTCCCTCTCCTGGGCACCCTGTCCCCCTGCACCCGGATCCCTCACCTGGACATCCCCTCCACCGACCTGCACGAGGGGCCCCTCACCTGGGATCCCTCGTAAGCACCCTGGTCCTGGGCCTGCAGCAGCCCCGCTGCCCACAGGATCCCCACAGGCCGCGACCGCCTGGCCAGGCCCCCTTCCAAGCTGCACTGCCCACCTCGGCAAGTGCCCCCAACTCCAGACCTAGACACACAAGGGCCCTGCTTGCTGTCCCTGTGCCCAGGCTGTGGGCCCTCAGATCACAGACCCTGTACCAAGCCTGACACAAGGCAGGTGCTGGATTCTGAAAGAAGAGTGGGTGGCCTCGAACCCAGACACCCAGACTCTGCTGGTCTGGGGTGGGACTCAGGGCTCTGGATGCCACCAACACATGCACACCCACGTGAACACACTCACATCCCTGCACACCAGGATGCACGCACGTGTACACACAGGCACCTACGTGTACACACACATGCACATATATTACACGTGTGCACTCGTGCACGCGCACACGTCCACAACACGCGCACGTCCACAACACGCGCAGGCGCGCAGAGGCCCCACCCCCAGAGCTGCGCGCATGCTCTGCACGGCCCCGCCCAGAGAACCCTGGCAGCTCGGTATCCAGGCAGATCCCACCACTCTCCAATCCAAGAAGCCAGGGTCCGGGAGGGAAGGGGACAGAGCAGGATCCAGGGAGGACCAAGACAGGAGGGACGGAGACGCGGCAGAGAGGGGCGGCCTGCAGTGGGTGGGGAGGCCGCGTCAGCCCCATGCCGTGCCCCGCACGTGGACGTGAGCCCGAGGAAGCCCAGCCTGCCCTGCCTGGCCTGACGCAAAGCAGACAGAGGGCCGAGAGACACAGCCGGTGGGGGTCCCGGCCCTTGTCACTCGTCCCCAGGCTCTCAGTCCTACACGCACGGCCCCTCACCCGACCTCCCCACCTGGGCAGAGCCTGGGGCCTGGTCTCATTTCATGCACTGGTCGTGGAGTTGGAGGACCCCAGGCCCCATTTCCCTCGGGGGAGACACGTCCACCCAGAAAACAGTAAAAACCATCAGAGTGTGTTGCGTGAATGTGTGTGAGCGCGCCTGTGAGTGTGCATGTGTTCCTGTTTGAGCGTGCAAGGGTGTGTGTGTGCATATGCATGTACACACGTGAGTGTGAGCACATCTGCATACAAGTGGGAGTGAGCGTGAGTGTGCTTGTGTGTGCATTTGTGTGGGTGTGAGTGTGCACGCACACGCGTGTGAGAGGAACGACGGCCCACGTGTGACTCACATCCTCAAACATGGTGGAACCCAGCACTTAGGGGCGGGAAGGTCTTTTCTGCCTGCCTGGGACAGCCCCTAGATGCAAACTAAGGTGCCTGCAGTCCGGGAACAGGGTCTCACCCGGAGGTGCAGGGGCGGGGTGGTGGCCCAGGCCTCCTGGCTGCCATGCGGCCCTTCCTGCCCCAGCGCCAGCCCCTGCCCAGCCTGGCACGTGGACAAGCGAAGCCCTGTCCCTGGGGAGGCCTCAGCACAGACACAGCCCTCTGGCTGCCGCTGCCAGGGACCCAAGCTGGGCTGTGCTACGGGAGGGCTCCCAACAGCACACCGGCCGGAAGCGACGGAAACACCCAGAGGGCTCAGTCTGGACAGACGGCCTGCCACCGGCATCCTGCGCGTCTCTTTCAGCGTTTGACCAAGACCAGACACAGGGTCACCGAGGTAGGGAAAACTCATAGGTCACAGGCAACGCTCAATTTGTGATGACAGGAGGAGACTCCCACTTCACTGAGTGCGGGTCCCACGCTGCGGGGAAGCCACGGTCCCAGAGGGCCACCTGCACCTACACAACCACAGGCATGACCTCGGAGGAAACTGAGGCACAGGGTGAGTCCCCTGCCCACGGCACCACAGCTCGGAGCAGAGCCCCCGCGGTGCTGGGAACTCCGACCCACCCCATCTGAGTCAGGAAATGATCCGAGGACATTTCTGGGCTCCAAGCCTGCAGGAACACAGAGCCGGCAGGAGGCCCGTCAACCCAGTGGCTGGGCTCTGACCCTCTGGACCTCACAGATGTGAGAGGAGAAGGGCATCACCCCAGAACCACTGTGAGCCCCTGGAAAGGGCAGCGGGTGGGGACGTTTCCCCACAGGACCCGCTTGAGGGAGACCTCCAAATATTCCTTGTGGCCCGAGCCCCAGGGCCTCCCCGCACCCGCCCTTTCTTCCACGCCCTCCTCCCTGGCCCCATGGTGACCAGCTCAGTCCCTCAGGCAGCCACCTGCAGCCCCAGGGCCCAGCAGCCCCTTGGCCTCATCTGTCCGGGACCTTGGCTGGAGCGCACTTTCCTCAGGAGGCCACCCTGAGCCCGCTGTCTGCCTTGTCCCCTTCACACGCCTCCGAAGGTCACACACACTCCCCCCAGCACAGACTGCAGTTCCAGTTGTTGATCGGGGTCCCCAAAGACTAACTTTCTGGAGGGCAGGCGGTCTGGTCCCCTAGCTCGGGGCCTGGCACCCAAACGTGGATCACAGAACTGTCCAGAGAAGGGGCCCCAGCCCGAGCAGCTGCAGAGGCTTCAGAGCCATGTCTGCTCCGCCTGGTCCCCGGCCCTTCCACCAGGTCCACCGGGGGGGCCAGACTCCAGCGCATGGACAGTCTGGGGGTCCTGCGGCCACAGGACCGCCCAGAGGGGGAACAGGTGGGAACCCTCGCCCGATGCCAGGACGGTTCCCCCTCACCCAGGCCCCACTTCCCTAGTTCCTGCTGCCCTGGTGGAGGCGGCTCTAGGTGCTTCTTACAGTTAGAGCAGGCTGCCCTGGGGGGAGGATGACACAGCTGTGATGGAAACAGACCAGGTTTAGGGAGGGGACCGCCCATCAGACAACGGGGTTGGGGAATCAGGTGTTCCCTGTGGGATGCCCGCTGGACATGAACCTGGAGGCCTGGAGGAGGCACTGGACACTGCCCAAGGCTCAGGGAGCAGCCGGGCTGTAATGTGCAGGGGGTGGGAAGCCGGGACAGTAAGACCGGGAGCTGTGGGGCTGAGCCCTGCCCAGTGGCCGGAGCCAAGGCAGGCGAGCCAACGGGTGATGGCATCCAGCCAGGGCAGGGGAGGGACAGGGAGGTACCAGTAGGGGGCAGTCAGGAGGCTGGGGGGTTACGTGCAGCAGGAGAGGGGCCCCACCTAGGAAGGAGCCCAGCCAGAGGAGAAGGGGCCCCGCCGGGGTGAGGCGCCGGCTGTGCGGCACGGCTGCAGAGGCGGGCTGGTCAGGAGAGGGTCCAGGGAGGCGGGGTGAGGGGAGATGCAGAGGACCAGAGGGGAAGAGGGCCGGCCAGTGGACAGGGGGCCATGGGGGGCGAGGGCCCCGCCTGAGGGGGTGCTGGGTTGAGGGAGGGGCACAGGTCCTGAGAGACGCCCCGGAGGCCTGTCTGGAAGGAGGGGTGGGAGACACATAGGGGCGGGAGGCATGGGCTGCCCAAGCCCGTGCGGCAGCCGGTACAGCCAGCACACATGGTGATTCTGAAAGCGGTCACGTGGCTCTACCTGCCAGCGCTCACGTTCTCCTCAAGGGCTCAGACCAAACTGGAGGGGCCGGGGGAATTCTGGCCAGCTCCCACCTCCCCAGGACAGCAGCGATTTGTTACCCTTTCTGTGGTTCAGGCACTAAACACATTTCCTTTACGTTGATAGGCTACCAAACTGCACTGCACGTTGCACACTGCAGTGGACCCTCGCTATCCCCCCCTCTGAAAAAAGACAGCAATCCTGACCCACCTGCCCCAAAAGCGGGCATCCGGGAGGGAGCCCTGAGGAGAGAGTCAGCACAGAGAGGAAGCTGGGGCTCTGCGCCCTGCACCCGTCACAGGCAAGGCACCTGAGGGGCAGGGCAGGCACCCTGAGCCAGCCACCCTTGTCCAGAGACACCCCTCCTGCCCCACCATCACTCCCCGGCAATGACCTTCACAAGCACCCTCCTGACTCTACTTCCCCGCCACTCCCCAGCCAACCTGTCCCTGAGCACGGTCACCTCCTCCCCAAGCCTCGCCCCTCAAGGCTCTGTCAGTCAGCAAGGGACAAATCTGGCATCTCCCCCTGCCCTCCTCCGCCACCCTCGAAGCCCCAGGACCCCAGGCTGCTGTGCTCGCCCCCCGACCCCATGCCCTCCAGCCTGCCCACCGCTGCTGGTTCTGAGCAGGCCTCAGGTGTTCTGGAACGTGATGCCTTCAGTTCTGACATGTTGCCCAGTTAAATAAAAGTGAGTGACTGTGTTTAGGTACAACGAGGGGGCCCTGAAAGCAAGGGGCTGGGAGAGGGAGGGGACCCAGTCCGGTCCACATTTATGGGGCTCATCCTTGGTGCTGGGCCAGGTGGGAATAAGGCCATTTCCCCCAAACTCTTTCTGCTCTAGCGGAAAGCAGCAGGCACACCCTCTCGGGGAAGGGTGGAGCCCCCCAAATTTCAGCAGTGCAGTCACATGGCCGGCTTTCTGCATGTCCACCTCTGCCTCCCAGCACCTGGGCCGGCCCCGGGTCTACAGAGCCCAAAAGCCCATGGCTGCGTCCCCAGATTCCCACACACCAGGGTGGCACAGGATTGCTGCAAGAAAGCCCTAGAGCCTCCCTGCGGAGGGCCTGAGGCTCTGGGAGCCCACACTTGAACCCTGGTCTCAGTCCCCAGAACACGCTTTCTCCAGCGAGCATATGACACGCTGCATATATGCAGCAAAGGCAACGCCCCTGCACAGACCGCCTCAGTCATCCAGTCCTTCTCCTGCCTCTTTCTGGCCTCTACCCTGTGTCCTGCAGGGCTTCCGCCTGCCCCCCATTCCATCCTGCGGGAGCAGCGCTGTCAGCAGGTGAGTGTACCGTAAGATGGCAGGGAGGCGGTGAAGCGTGATTAGCAACGGACGTGCTTCGGAAACGTGGGTGCCATCTTCTTCACTGGTCTCAAATACCAAGTTGCAGAGCCCACCAAGGACAGATTTCACTGACTCCCAGAATTTTCTAATTGGAAGGGCGAATCCCTGGGGCACCATAGTCGGATCGCCACCTATTTCTCTGCATCCATCCCCATCTATCTGTCAATATCACCACCACCTGTACAGACTCGTGGGCTTGAATACGAACATTCTAAAGAAGCCAAAATGATTCAGGAGGGGCCCAAGATTTCGAATATGTGCTTTTCCAGTATGAACTTTTCACTTTCACCACAGCCCTACAGGGGAGCTGCGACGCCCTTTAGACAGGTGGGGACACTGAGGCTCAGGAAAGGAAGGGTCTGCATTGCCCAGGGAATCACAGCCAGTAGCAGTGAAGGCCAGATGTCTGCTCCCTACGACTCCCACGCCCCCAGGATGGTCTCCCTTCCTCCCTAGAATACAGGAGCTCCTCTTTTCCTGGGGGAGGGGCAGAGTTCTGAGTGCCCGAGGCACCTGTACAGACTCCCCCCCAACCCGCACCCCTCCCCCCTCTCTCTTTTAATCTTTTAATTCTCTAAAAGGAATGACTACAGGCTACATAGAGCATTGGTTATTAAAAAAAGGAGAAGACAATAGTACTGCCTGTTACTGAAGCAGCTGACTGAAGCCCTGGGTGCAACCAGAACTGAGCCAGGCCCCAGCCCAGGCCTGTCCAGGCCCCCTCCCCACCTGCAGCTGACCTGGCCTCTGAGCCTCCCCCCGGGTCCTGGTAGGGAAGTTGTCCTTGCTGGGGGGGCCTGGCTGGGTGGGGGGGAGAGGGGCAACCCCAACACATGGGAGGGTTGTTGGGGGAGAGATACAGGGGTGCCCCCTGCGAAGGTCAAAGCCCATAGGAGGCCTGCTGGAGAACCAAACCCTCCTCCCCTCCTCCTCCCCTCTCCCCTCCCCCCTCCCTTCCCCCCTCCCCTCCCCCCTCCCCTCCCCTCACCTCCCGACCCCGGTCTCCTCTCCTCCGTGACGACGCCGCCCCCGGGCCGCGCTCGGTGTCGTGCGTTTCCCGTCCCCCCCTCTCCGCGCGCCCCGTCCGTCCGTCCCGTGGCCGCCGGCTCGTGCTCCCGTCCCGGCCCC
>NC_041218.1:100486700-100488590 GCF_002837175.3 Physeter macrocephalus | reverse complement strand
CTCACCACACACACACACACACACACACACACACACACACACACACACGAGCCTCTCTGGGCCCTGAAATACAGGTCCAGCATTGTGTCACTCCTGTGTGTCCCATGGCTCCTCTGACCCTGTGCATCCCGGGCATCACCATCTGGGGGCCCCTCCCTTGGTCCTCGGGTGGTGGGTCCTTAGTGGGGCCCCAGCCCCAGCTGTCTGACACCCATCACTCCCCCCACCCCAGTTGTTCCTCCCAAAGCCGGATCTGTCCAGCTTCCCCTCCTCACCCCATCTCCTCCATCTCCCCCTTTCTCTCCCTAGATGGGCTCCCCCACCCCATCAGATTCCACCCCACCCTTGCCAAAATGCAGCCAGAGGCAGAAACAAAACCCTCCCTCAGGGCCCTCCAAGCCCAGGTGGGATAGGCTGGGCTGCACAGAAAAGCTCCAAAAGCACCACGCGGCAAGCCATCTGCCTCAGACCTCTGGGGTCCTTGGGCTGGGGAGGAGCCCGCAGGAGGCAGCCGGCATGGGATCCTCGCCACGATCTTGCCCACCCGGGAAAGACAGTGACAAAGTTCAGGCGCTGCGAGCCTGGGTCCCGGCTGCAGCAGAGCAGGTCGAAAGAGACCAGAGCCCTGTGCGACCTTGGCAAACCCTGTCCCTGTGGACCCCAAACGAGTCCACAACTGGGCGCCAGGGTGGCTGGAGGGGGCCAAACCTTGCCCCCTTCCCACCTCCCCCATGGCGGCACGGTTGGGAGGGGGACTCTGCGAGCCCCGCATGGGCTCCAGGCTCCAAGCGCGAGGGAGAGGCGCCCTAAGCTGTGCGCACAGCCCGCAGGAATCCTGCCTGCCCTGGCCTGCTCCCCGCGCCTACTTTTCGTCCCTCCTGCGGGGATGGGCTCAGACAGACAGCGTCGGACCCGAGCTCTGGCCGCACCTGGCCGCTCACCAGCTGCCTGACCTTGCCAATCCTTGCCCTCTCTACACTAGTCTACCGGTCTCCACGTTCCACACCCAGGAGCGCTTTGTGGACTGTAACTCGGAAAAGAGTCGGCCCCAGGGTGCCAGCCCCCACTGTGTCCCCAATTCTCTGAGTGACCTTGAACGTCCCCCCTCGAATTCGGGGCCTCAGTTTCCCCACCTGCCCAATCGGGCGATGCGCGCCCTTCTCCCCCCGTTCCCAGTCCCTCCCGGGCAGGTGTGTCTCAGACCGGATCGGGAGCGCGCGGCGGCACTTACCGTCCTCCAGAGACGTGGGCGCTTGGCGGGGACCAAGGTAGCCGTGACCAGCAAATGCGAGGCGGCCACCACGAGCCCGAAGCCGATGGCCAGCAGGCTGCGCACGGGCAGCAGGGCATAGGACACGAAGGTGACCAAAAGGAGCTGCCAGACGCCCTGGTCGGCTGCCACCGGCACTGCTGCCGCCCCGGCGTGGGCCCCGGCGGGGCCGCCGAGCGCGAAGGGACAGCAGAGCAGCGCGAAGGTGAGGCTGAAGAGCAGCGCGAGCTGGCCGACCTGCTGCAGCTGGGGCACCTGCAGCGAGCGGACGTTGGTGACCACGAGCAGCGCCAGGAAGAGCACGCAGTGCACGGGGTGCGAGCCCTTGGCCAGGCCGGGCGCGGGCCCCGGCGCGCCCAGCAGCTCGGCCAGGGCCAGCGCGCCCGCCAGTAGGCTGAGCACGGCCAGCGCCTTCAGCGTGGCCGCCTGCTCCAGCCGCAGCGTGTAGCCGCGGAACAGCGCCTCCAGCTCGGGGCACGCGAACTCCTCGTCGCACGCCCGCAGCCCGCGCCGGCCGCCCGGCCCCGCCGCCCGCTCGGCGCCCCCAGACTCGCCCGCGCCGCCTCCGCCTCCGCCTCCGCCGCCGCCTCGGCCGCGCGGCGCCCCCGCCATCCCAGCGC
>NC_041218.1:100447626-100486490 GCF_002837175.3 Physeter macrocephalus | reverse complement strand
GCGGGCGGCGAGGCGCCGGGGCGCGGCGGGCAGAGTTGGGGCGCCTGCTGCCCCGCGCGCGCGCCCCGAGCGCGTCCCCTCCCGCCCGCTGCGCCTGCGCACTGGCGCCGCCCGCGCCCCGGCCGCGGTCCTCCGGAGACCGCGCTGCGACAGCCGAGCTCGGAGCCGCGGGCCTGGGCGCGCGAGGCACACGCGCGCGCCCCGGCCCGCACCCCAGCTCCGCATCCCAGGGCCCCCGCCGCCGGAGGGGCCGCGTGAACTTCGGGCACCCACCTAGCCGGCCTCAGTTTCCTCACTGGTGCGCAGTGCCACGCACTGTGCTGTCTCTCGGGGTGTTAAAAATGCTGAAATTGTGCGCTTTTCCCCTTTGGAAGGGCTTACCTTGTACGCCTCCCAAATAAAAGCAGGTCCCTCTATTCTAGAGGAACGCAAAGTGGGGCCCACGCTTGACGGCGGATCCATAGCCAGGACCCTGCGAGGTGAAGCGATGCCCAAGGACCCGGGGGCGGGGAGGAAGGTGGCCCTCTGCCCGCAGGACCCTCCACACGGCGGGCTGTGGGCAAGTCCGGCCCTGGTTCCTACAACCCCCGTGAGTGGGTGCAGGGGTGCAGGAGCAGTGACCAGGTGGTGTAGTCCGACAAGCAGAGCCCCCAGCCGGAGTTCGGGCCGTGGGGCGTGTTTGGGACCCACGGCTTGCATTCATTCACTCTAAGGGAAGGGGCTTTGCCCTGGCCTTCACCTGTGTTATGCTCACAATGTCCCCTGGGGGCCCGTGCCTCTGTCGCCCCTTTACCGTGAGGATCCCGGAGTAAGCAGCTGGCTCCAGGAGGTGTGGAGAGGTGTAAGGACTCACAGCAGAACCCCTGTCCCCTCCATCATCCCGTGCTGCCTCTCATATGAGTGGACCCCCATATGTATGGACCAGGAACTGGAGGTCCCAGGAGGTCACAGAGACCAGGAGGCTAGCCCTCTGCAGGAGGTCCTCCCAAGGCCAACGTCCAGACAAACAGGCTTAATTAATGCAGCCCAAGCATGGGTCTGTTTTAGAGTTACTCCCTGGGGTCCAGGGACTCTAGGGGTGAGAACCGCTGCACCATATATTGTTATGTGGGCACAAGAATTAGAATTTGAGGTGTGTTTCACATCTTTCTGGTATCGGTATTAGTTGAGCCATACGAAGTTGCCATTTTTGTAAGAGTCCGAAGTACTCCCTTATCAGTGCTGATAGTTATAAAGACAGCACCTCACAGACTCTGCCTAGGCCAGGAGCACTTCCATTCCATGTCCCCAGCAGTTCACATCAGCAAATTTTTGGTGGCCATCGGGTCCCTCCTAAATGGGTGAAATGGCCTCCCCACAGAGGGCACCTCCTCTGTGAAGCCTTCCCGATTCCCCCTGACCCAGCTAATTGCTTCCTCACCCCAGTTCCTACTCCCCCCTAATGCCCACCATTCTATCTGGTCATCAGTTCGTTTATGTCTAACCGCACATGGAACTGGCAGCCCTGGGAGGGCAGTGTCTGAACCACGAAGATCACCTGCCTCCCCCTCATTTGGCAAAGTGTCCGACTTCCATCATCTAGTTTTCTCCCTGCCCCCAAATGGTAGCAAAGTCTGCAGGATTTTTCTTTTTAAGTTCTGAGTATCAAGAATATATTCTCTTGTTATATGATGTCGTATATTTTTTATCCTAATGATTTTAGGAAAGGAAAGCTGAATAATATCCAAAAACGGATCAAACTACATAAGAATGAAAGAAATACGACAAAGCGACCTGGGTGCAAAGTTCGCAGATCAGCACACTCTTCCTTTGGCCAACAAATTTAATAGGCAAAATTGGCGTCAACTCCTTTTCTAAAGAGCTTATGGATATCAGGGTTGATGGAAAGAGATTCAGGCACGGGCACCATGCCCTTCTCTTGCTGCCACACATGGGCCTCCTGACAAAGCATCCGGGGCCGTGGGGTACAGTTCACAGGTCATTGTCACATCCATCATCCCATTTGGCATCCTGGAGAAAAGGTTTATCACCCTCGTCTTGTTGACCAGGAAGCAGAGGCCTGGAGATGCTTGTGCAATGCTGGAGACGGGAACACACCAGAGCTTCGTGTGAGCTGTGGGGGATCCAGCTTCCTAACTCCAGCTGGTGGGAGGGGTGGCCACAGTGTGGACATGCACTGTTCATAAGTTCATCTTGTCTCATCGAATCTTCTGGGTGGAAAGGAGAAGGCCTCACATGGGCAGTTTGCAGTCAGGGCTAGCAGGGAAGTTATCTGAGAGACAGTCAAATGCACACACCCCATACTCTCTCTGCATGTCATGACTTGAATTGTGTCTCCCCACCAAAATTCATATACTGAAGTCCTAACCCCCAGTACCTCTGAACATGACCTTATTTGGAAATGAGGTCATTGCAGATATAATTAAGATGAGGCCATTCTGGAGTAAGGTGGGTCCTAACCCAATATGACCGGTGTCCTTATCCAAAGGGGGCATTTGAAGATAGACAGACTCACACACACACAAGCCAAAGCAGCACTGGAAGTCAGGAGAGAGACCGGGAACAGATCCTCCCCCAGCGCCTTCAGAGGGAGTGTGGCCCTCCCCACACGCCTTGATCTTGGACTTCTGGCCTCCCACTTCCGTGAGATAATACATTTCTGTTGTTTAAGCCCCCAGTGTGCAGTATTTTATTACAGGGGCTCTAGCAGACTGATACATCTAGCATATGGTCTATCTTGGATAATGTTCCATGTTACAGAGGGTAAATATTGACCAACGGTGAGGGGGTTGCGAAGATCAGAAGGAGAAATTCTGCTCTTCTGGGGAGCATGTCCTCCCCGGCAGAGGTGAACAGATGGAGGACACCATCGTGGGCCGTGTTGTGTCCTGCTGGTCTGCGAAGACGGGCATTCGGTTACCTCCTTGTCACCGAACAAAAGCTTTCCTCTCCCAAAAGAAAGCAAAACAAAACTAGTATACCTTTGGCCCTCTTGTTCCCCTGGGGGTATCATAGTCCTCTCCCCACTTTCAGAAGGAGAGCTGATGCCTCACTTGAGACAGACAGGCAGTACTCCTTGCAGCAGTAATGCCACTGGGCCTCTGTCTGACTTCCTGTTGTTTACAAATCTCATGTGTATCTTTGCACTTGAGCCTCACAACTGCCAAGGGCCCTGGCCTTCTCAGAAACTAATCCAATTTCAGATTGTGCGTGGGCGTGGTTCAGGGTGGGCCCAGCCTGGAGCCAGGTCCGGCATCGAGGACACCACAGGGGTGGCAGACCCTGAGTCACATAGCTGGGCTGGTATCCCAGCACCACCCTTCCTAGCTGTGTGACTTTGGGCAGGTGACTCAACCTCTCTGTGCCTCATGTCCTCCTTAGATTGAGTAGATAACAGCCCCTGGCTCACAGGGTTATCATGGAAAGAGAGGCCCAAATGCACACAGAGCCTGCGCTTCGTAAGCAGAAAGTGGACGGCTTTTGCCTCTCGTGCATGAGCGTTCCGTGCACACAGGAATGGGGCAAGTGTCATTCAGACTCTGAGGTAAATGTGGGAGTTTCAGGCATGTCCGAACAGAGACCATGATACCAGGGACGTCGCTCTAAGCCAGCTCGTTGAGTTCCTCGGACTTTGGCCAGAGACTTGGCTTCCAGACGAGTGTTTCTTATTCCGCTGGCCACTCTGTATTTGGAACAAAGCTCCCCCTGTGGCTTTGTGGGGAAGAGACCACCTCTAGTGAACTGACTCTGAACCACTGTGGAAATGCAGGTTTGTCAGGAAAGAAGTGGGCAAGTTCAAGAGGGAACTACGTTCAGCAAAGTTAATTTTGTCAGAGCCATTGCCAGGTAATCAAATGACCCACACGACAGGTTCAGTGGGCCATTAAAGTGGAGACACCCTGCAGCCAGGTGACCTGGGAGGGCTCAGCCTCCAGGGTGCCTGGGATGCATGTTCCTCTTGACACCCACCACAAGCACGCTTCCCAGGCCTTTCTCAGGTCCCTCCTGGTGGACTTGCTGTCTGGAGCATGAGGGACCCGCGAACACGATTTGTGGATCACGATTAGAAAAGGCCGCGGGATCTGTTCAGGACTCCTCCAGTCAAAAGGGAGCAGAGAACTCCAACCCCAGCTACCTTAATCGGAAAACTAGGAGGCCACTTCACTCTCCCAACTGAAAGCCTGGATGGATGACCCAGACCACAACTCGGAGGCCCGGGGAGGCCCCCGGGCTAGATGCTCCGCTCCTGGAACCGAGGGCAAGGGAGTCCTCGAGCCCAAGCAGGGGCTGCAGATGGACGAGCGGATGGATGACCATTGGGCAGGCGACCGGACTACTTCGGTCCTTTCACACATCACTGTCTCCTGCAGTGCTGGCAGAAAGAAGACCAACTGGGGTACCGGAGCTGGCTCCCACTCGCCTCCCCCCGGTGTGGGGGGTTCACCGGTCCTGGGGGACTCAGCGTCCCGCCCTCCGTGCCAGGGTCACCGGCTGGCCTAGGGGCAAAGTACATCAGATAACATCGGACTGTCCAGCTTTTGCAGGGAGACCCGGCTGGCGGGCGGAGGTTGGTGTGACTGGCACTTTTGCCGATTGCCCTTGTCACTTAGGATTTGGCATCAAGCAGAGCAGGACTCTTGGCTGGTGGGAGAGGCCGGCGCCAGCCCAGCAATCGCACAGATAAATATGTGATCACAACTGAGGCACGTACCTCCCAAGAAAGCAGCCGCAGGGCATGTCCTTGGGTGAAACTTGTGGCGAGCGGAGTGGTGTCAGGCCTCGCTGGGCTCTGTGAACAGCACCTGAGCCCCCGGAAGAGTGGGCTACTGGCGGCAGCAGGCAGACCTCGTGCTGCGAGCTCTTGATGCCCAGAGCACGCTGTGGGGCCTGGATGATTAACCCAGACTCGGGGTGGGGAAGGGGGTGTGGACTGACCTCCTCTACTGCATGGAGCCGGTGTCCCTGTGAGGTTCCTGTGTCATCCTGGTGAGACAGCAAGTGGCCTCATGAGGAGTGGACGTCAGCCACGGGTAGGATGGAAGGGTCCAGGGGACCCTGGGAGGGAGGCCACAGTGGACACTCTCGGGTGCAGAAGCGGTTCATTCAAGCCCCCGCAATGCCCACGCTGTCTTCCCTGATGCAACTAACACACCTCCCTCCACAAGCCAGAGCAAGTGCATCCCCTTCCTGGTTCCTCTAAATTGCATTTTTTTTCTACTAAGTTCAAAAGAAATTGGATTCCAGGCAGGTGTGCGTGGGTATTTTCCGAGGGAGAGGAGCTCTCCATTCAGTCGGTGAACGTGCAGGGGCCGAGTGCCCTGCGTAGGAGTGTGGCTCTGTCCAGCGGGGAGAAAGGAGGGGACAGACTCAGTGCCCAGATGGTCACCTCTGCTGCTAGAGAGGACGGGGCGATCAGCACAGACAAGGGCCACCCACCCTGGAGGCAGTGCCCAGCATGCACCCTGAAACCAAGCGGGGTCCCCCGACTGATGAGGACAAGGACGGGATTCTCTATGGATTCCCCAGTGATGTTCGGGGTCCTTACAGTTCACGAAACAATGCTGTTAGTACTCCCCCTCCTGGTGCACCGTCCACCACGGGGACAGAAGGCGGCAGGAAGGGTGCCTGCTCGGCACTGCACCAAAGCCGGCCGCTGATGGTTATTTGTTGTGACCCGGGGGACCTAAGCTGACCGGCACTAAGTGGATTTGTATAAACCATCCCCGGGAGGGTAGGGCTGGAGATGATGGGGAGGCAGGAGAGTGGAGCTACAGGCGCACCCTGAAACGTGCAGGGGAGGGGGCTGGAAATAAGCTTTGCATGACGGAGAGTCGGCTCTGACAGCTGCACCCAAAAGGCAGGGAAGCTTCAGCCTGAGGATTTGCACTAAAAATAGAATCGCTGGCTTGTGGGTAGAGAATCTGACCCAATTAGAGATTACCCGTTTCAGGAATTACTGGAAAAGAAATCTCATTAAATAGGTTAAATATAGGAGCCAGAGGCTGAAAAGGCCATCTGGGACTAAAAGGAAAACCAAAACTCCAGAAGGATTTTGAAACGCATTTTGCATCTCCTGTACGGGGAAGGGACTTAAAAGTGCTGTAAATGCAGCCCAAGGCACCTGAGCGATGAGCTCGCAGCCGTGCCTTTTGCATTTTGCAGAGGCTGGAGGCTGGGGCAGAGCCACGCTGCCGCCCGCCAGCCCCGTGCTCACTGCTGTGGGGTCTGGCTAAGCTGGCCCTTCCCCGTGCTGAGGAGCTGCAGGTCTGGGTCACACTCAGTGCTGGTGACAGCACTCAGGTCAGCGCACAGGAAACGTGAGCGGGACCCCACCCCAGCCCGCTCCGGATTCCCTGCGTCTCTAGGCACTCACTGCCTTACCCGGGCCAGGAGCCCGGCAGCCTCCCTCCACGCCTGCCTTCCTCGCCCCACGTCCGATCTGCCTCCAGGTCCTGTGAATCCGGCCCCTGAAATAGCTTCCTCCCCTGCGTCTCCACTCATGCCCGCTGCAGCTGCCTTCATCCGGGTCTTCACCACTTCCTGCCAGGACCGCTGGAAACGCCCTCCCTCCCATCACTCAGTCGCTGGCACATTTTCCCTAAAATGTAGAAAGCGTCTTATCCATTCCGTGCTCTAAAAAAAGATGCTTCCTATTTCCTCAGAGCATCCCCCAAGCGTGTTTTTACAGCACACACGTCCTGAGGAAAACCCTAAGAAAAGAAACGCTGTGTCTGAAAGCTTTTCAAGAGATGCTGCAGGCAGGAACCCCACTCACCCTGGTTGAATGCTGCCTTTCAACTAACTTGACCACAGAACACCTAGGGGCACCACGTAGTATGAATGGGCTCTGGGCCAGGCGGGGCAAGCCAGCAGCCAGACTGCCCCCTCCCCTACACACCTGCGTGCTGTTGCCCCCAGCTCAGACCGGTGATTCTTTTTTTTTTTTTTTTTTTTTTTTTGCGGTACGCAGGCCTCTCACTGCTGCGGCCTCTCCCGTTGCGGAGCACAGGCTCCGGACGCGCAGGCCCAGCGGCCATGGCTCACGGGCCCAGCCGCTCCGCGGCACGTGGGATCCTCCCGGACCGGGGCACGAACCCGCGTCCCCTGCATCGGCAGGCGGACTCCCAACCACTGCGCCACCAGGGAAGCCCCAGACTGGTGATCCTTCACCTGTTCCCTGCTGTCACCTGCATGGTCATGCCCTCTCCAAACCTCTCCTCCGCCTTGCAGAGTTTCACCCACTTCTTCCCGCTCAACCGAAAGGAGTGGAAACCAGAGCAGCAGGTTGATTCATGCACGTCTTTGATGGGTCCTGAGCCCCAAATCATGTTTTCCAGACACCAGTGGGAGCAACACCAGGAAGGGCAGGTGCCTCTTGGGCCTCGGGTCGTTCCAGGCCAGCTCTGTCCTCCACATGCCGGCAAAGGCAGCCCAGCGGCCCCCATGTGCTCACTGCTGGGACAACCACTCCGCCGGGAGCCCACAGTCCCCGGTAGCCAGCCCCAGAGTCTGGGTCCTGTGTCCTCCCTAGGCAAGGGGCCATCAGGGAGACACATGAGCTTGGCGCCCCGTCGGAGCCATGTCAACTGGGAAAGGCTGGGACACTGGTAAGATAAAACACAGTCAGCACATCCCCATTTAAGGGTCAACTCGGCTCCCTCTTCCTCAAAGGAGCCCCCCCATCGCCCCACGCCGATTCCCTCCATGCTCCCCTGCCTTCACACACTCACCAATATCTGTCTCTGTAGCAGGTTGAGCCGGGTCCCCCTGGAACTCATGTCCACCTGGATCCTCAGACTGTGACTTTATTTGGAAATAAGTTCTTACAGATGCATCTAGTTAAGGGTCTCAAGATGCCATCATCCTGCATTTAGGTGTCCTTATGAGAGGAGGAGACACAGAGGGATGAAGGCCATGTGAGGACGGAGGCAGAGCTTGGGGCGACGCTGCCTCAAGCCAAGGACACCCAGGCTGGCCAGCCACCACCTCAGCTGGAAGCAGCGAGGAAGGATTCCTCTACAGGTGTCAGAGAGAGCCCAGCCCTGCCAGCACCTTGATTTTGACCTTCCAGCATCCAGGTGGGGAGAGGATAAATTTCTACTGTAAAACAACCACCCAGTTTGTGGTTATTTTTTTACAGCAGCCCTAGGAAACTCTTACATCTTGAAGGACAGTTATTTAGCTACCTGCGTCTCCCTCTCTTGTGAAGCCCCGGAGCACATGGCCACTCCTTACTCATTTTTGCCTCCCACTCCTCCACACCCAGGGCTTAGCTCCCCTCAACCAGTAGTAGCCAGCAAATGCTCCTGCATTAAGTTTCGCTGAGTCTCACAGCACCGAGGGTCCCGTGTTTCAGAGCAGTGATGGCCGCTGAGTCAGGGCAAGCTACTCAATCATTTGTGGTCCCTGGTGTGGCCAGCGCTGGGGCCCTGAATCTCAGGCCGCCCTCGCCCACCTGTGGTGAGGCACCCAGAATGGCAAAAGCGCATGAAGCCAGGCATCCACGTGCCTCTTGTGGGTGAAAATATGGGTGTTTGTTTCCTCTCCTATACGTGTTTCTGTGCATAATTTTTTACAAAATTTTTATGACAGATTTTTTAGCATCTTTATTGTAGTAGAATTGCTTTACAATGGTGTGTTAGCTTCTGCTGTATAACAAAGTGGATCAGCTATACGTATACGTATATCCCCATATCTCCTCCCTCTTGTGTCTCCCTCCCACCCTCCCTATCCCACCCCTCTAGGTGGTCACAAAGCACCGAGCTGATCTCCCTGTGCTATGCAGCTACTTCCCACAAGCTATCTATTTTACATTTGGTAGTGTCTGTATGTCCATGCTACTCTCTCACTTCGTCCCAGCTTACCCTTCCCCCTCCCTGTGTCCTCGAGTCCATTCTCTACGTCTGCATCTTTATTCCTGTCCTGCCCCTAGGTTCTTCAGAACCTTTTTTTTTTTTTAGATTCCATATATATGTCTTAGCATTTGTTATTTGTTTTTCTCTTTCTGACTTACTTCACTCTGTATGACAGACTCTAGGTCCATCCATCTCACTACAAATAACTCAGTTTCGTTTCTTTTTATGGCTGAGTAATATTCCTTTATGACAAATTTTTATAATCAGGAAAATGTAATTTAATATGGTTTGATTGAAACCTAACACATTACAGGTTTGCTGCGAGGACTAATGAATAAATCAGAACATATAGGGAAGGACTTTGGCCATTGTAAAATAGGCAAAATAGACATTATTATTGTAATAATAATATTACAATAATAATGGATATTATTATAATATACAGTAATATATTATTGTATTTCTTGTGCAGGTCAAGACAAATTGTACTCAATGAGAGAAAAGCAAGCCAGTTTATATGTGTTTTCAATTCACGGTGATTAAGTCCCTGTTCCCGGCCTGCTGGGGGAAGATGCAGAGCCTGCCTCCAGGGCCTGGCCAGAAATGACAGCAAAGCAGGTCTTGGGCTTCCCTGGTGAACGCTGGTCAATGCACTTTTTCTTTGGTCAGATGTTGTTTAGAAAGAGAGAGCTGGAACCCTGCAGGCAGGCCTTACTTCTCCCCACAGAGAGTTGCAAGCAGGGGGTAAATGCTTAGTTATCATGTATTAATTCCCGGGCGGTCCAGTGGTTAGGACTCTGTGCTTCCACTGCAGGGGGCACGGGTTCGATCCCTGGTCAGGGAACTAAGATCCTGCAAGCCACGCGGCACAGCCAAAAATAAAAATAATAAAATAAAATAAAATAAAAGTTCCCGGGAAGAAACTGAGTTAGAATGCTAAGAAGTCACGGAAGAGAGAATCCAAGCTTCATGGAGGTGCCACGGCACCCCGGGGGGTATGGACAAGTCCATCAGGGTGCTGGTGAGGGTGCCGCAATGTCAGAGCCCACTGCTCGAGGCTTGTGGGATGCAAAGGGGTGGGGCCCAGGTCCCCGAGCGCTCGGCAGGGTGCAGCCCCCAGCCCCATGCACACCTGTGTGCACATCTGCACCCGTGAGCACGGGGGGCAGGCTGGGCACTCCTGGGCACCGCACCTGGATTTTGGCGGGAGTTACTGGGGTGGGGGGCACAGTTCACTTTGCAAACCACTCGGAGCTCAGCTCCAGCCTTACACCCCCCGTGGGTTTGTTGCTGCCGTTGGCCTTTTCCAGAGCGAACCCCCCACCTGTCCGAGTGAGACCTCTGCCAGCCTCCCTTCTCTCAGCCTCAATATTTTCATCTGTTGAAAAGAGGGTGACTGATGTTCCCTCCCTGCTGTGAAAATGGGGTGCTCTGCCCATTGTGGAAGTTCTGGGGAGAGGCCCCCCCCGAAACGCCCTGAGAGATTCTGGTGGGAGGCAGTCACCTCACCTACGGAAGAGAGGTCAGCCCCGCGGGGAGACTGATTGAGGAGTTGTGGGATGAGGAGAGGGATGGCTCGGGGGCTGGGGAGCAGGCTGTCCTCCACTTCTTCCTTCCTTCCTGATGGCGGGAGAGAGGGACAACCCGGAGCCGTCACCTTGGGCCCGGGCTGGAGTTCACTGGTGTGGGTGGTACAGCCAGTCCCGGACTCCCCTTTGGGAAATCACATGCTAGGGGAAAAAACTTTCCTTTTAACCGATAGCAACGCATGAACCTTGATTGAATCCTAGTTGCTGATTGTTTTTTAATTGAACTACAGTTGATTTGCAATATTGTGTTTGTTTTAGGTGTACAGCAAAGTGATTCAGTTACACATATATATGTATATCTATTCTTTTTCAGATTTTTTTCCATTATAGCTTATTACAGGATATTGAATATGGCTCCTTGTGCTATACAGGAAATCCTTGTTTATCTGTTTTATATCTAGTGGTATCTGTTAATCCCATACCCCTAATTTATCTCTCACCCCCCTTTCCTCTTTGGTAACCATAAGTTTGTTTTCTATGTGAGTCTGTTTCTGTTTTGAAAGTCAGTGCATCTGTATTATTTTTTAGATTCCACATATAAATGGTATCGTATAATATTCGTCTTTGTCTGACTTAGTTCACTTAGTATGATAATTTCTAGAATCCTAGTTTTTAATCCATAAAAGAGCTGTTGGGAACAGTGAGGGAAACATGAAAATGGCCTGGGTCTGAGATGATATTGGGGAATTACTAAGTGGCCAGCTGACTTGATTTTCTTAAGTGTGATAATGATGTTGCAGTGACGAACTAGAGTGTTTTGACTCTTAGGACATGGATGCTTAGGTATTTAGAGATGAAGTTTCACAATGTCTATAACTTTCATTGAATTTGTTCAGTTAAAGAAAACTCTCTTTCCACTTTCCCTTATGTTTGAAAGTTTTTATATTGAAAGTTAGAAGAAGAGGGAGGGAAGGAAAAAGGGCACCTGCAGGGAATTCAGCCCAGAAGTGCCCCTTGGCTGCCAACAGAATCATTAAATGTTGCCTGTCGGAAAGCACCTCGGTTTGGTCGCCTGGTTCTCCTCAGACTAAGATAAACTGAACCTGAGTTCATACTCAAAGAACATCAAGGACATAAGGAAGCAAACTACTGAGAGTAACAGTCAACGGAAAAAAAAAAACCAACCATGGATTTAGACCCTCAAAGACCTGGAATATTGTAATGATCATATACAGAGTATCAACTAACGATGAATACATTTTTTAAGGAATTAAAGGTGTAGTTACAGAAGTGAGTGAGCAACAGACTATAGTACACAGTGTCTTAAAAGTGGCCAGAAGGGAAAGATCTGCAGCTTACAAAAGAACAACAGGTGGCCTGAGAACAGACTTTTCAAACAGCAACAAAGAGAAGCCCTCAAAACCAGGGAATTACAATTTATACGGACTGAGAAGAAATAACTCTCAACTGAGAATGGTGCAATTTGCAGAAAAAAATTTTCATGAATGAGGATGAAATACATTTCCAGAAAATCAAAGACCAAGAGAATTGCACCAATATACCAACAATAATGAAATTTCTAAAGGAGTGCTCCACGAGGAAAAGAAAAGGAACCCAGAAAAATTATCTGAACCGTGTGGTGAGTGAAAAGACGAATCCTGGGCATACTTAAGTAATTCCTTGATTATAAGAGCAAATAGGTAATGACACCCAAAAATGGAAAGTCAAGAAACAGGAAAGAAATGCAAACACTGAGCAAAAGACAGCTGGGTGACAAGGCTAACACCAGGCAGCATAAGCTTTAATACAGAAAGTGTTCCTAAGGACAGGGAAGATCACAACATAATATCAACAGCTTCATCAGGAAAATACAGGTTGTGGTCAGCTCAGCCTGCTGTAACAAAACACCATGATAACAGATATTTTTTTCTCATAGCTCTGGAGGCTGGAAGGCCAAGGTCAAGGTGCCATCATGGTCAAGTTCAGGTGAGAAACAACTTCCAGGTTTCAAACAGCTGACTTCTCTTCCCATGGTGGGAATAGGTCAAACTAGTTCTTTGGGGCCTCTTCTTATTCTTTTATTTTTATTTTTAATTTTTTTTTGGCCACGCAGCTTGCAGGATCTCAGTTCCCCAACCAGGAATTGAGCCCCAGCCGTGACAGTGATAGCCCAGAATCCTAACCACTAGGCCACCAGGAAAGTCCCTGGGGCCTCTTCTTAGAAGGGCACTAATCCCATTCATAGTGGCTCCACCCTCATGACCTAATCACCTCCCAAAGGACCCACCTTCTAATACCATTGCATTGGGGATTGGATTTCAACATGTGAATCTGGGGGAGAGATACATTCAATCCATACTGTATAATAACTCTAAATTTGCATGCAAAAGGTCGACTCCAAATATGTAAATTAAGAATTGGTAGAACTGCAAGGAGAAATTGATGAACATATTATCAGAGTGGTTGATTTCAATCCACCTCTTTCAATTATTAATAATTCAAGCTGACAAAAAATGAGTAAAGCTAAACAAGATTTGAATGAAACTAACAAACTTGGTTTATTCAATAATACATTCTTCTAGGCACATATGCAACATTTACAAAAATTTAACACTAGGTCACAAAGCAAACCTCAAAAATGTCAAAGACTCAGATTCATACAAACCAGTCATCCAGCCACAATAAAAGTAAAATCTGTGCAAATATAAAAAGATTGTTAAAATGTTCCCATATGTCTAAATAACTCATGATTCAAAGTGAAATAATATCAGAAAAATTCAAAATACTTAAAACTGAACAATAAAAGATACTGCATAGAAAAACTTGAGACATAATTAACACAGTATTTAACAGGAAATTTATAGCCTCAAATACTTAAATAAGGAAAAAGGGAGGCTAAAAATAAAAAACTAAGAACCCAACCTAAGAGGCTGGATAAAGAACTATCGAATATCATGTGAGGATAGTGTTAGTAAAGAAAAGTCTAAAATTAAATAGAAAACAAGTATTCAATCTTAAGAATCAACTAAGCCAAATGGGTTTTTTTTTAATTACTAATAAATTTGACAATGCTTTGTAGAAGCTGATTGTTTTAAAAGAGAGAAAGCATAAGAAAATATTAGGAATGTAAAAGAGGACTTAATTACAGAAGCTGCAGTTTAGAGAAATTAAGATGATACCATTAATAAATTTGTGGCAACATATTTAAAAGCATATATAAACTGATCCTGGAAAAATATAACTTATGAATAACATCTCAAGAGGAAATGAAACATTTCAGTAGTGGCATACTCGTTAAAAGAATCAGGTCAGTAATTAACAGCAGGCCTAGGAGATTTTAGTGGTCAGCTCTACCAACCTTTTGAGGAATCCATCTCTCCAGAATCACAGACAATTCTAGAGAATAGAAAAAGTGGGTACACTCCACTTTCTTTTATGAGCTATTATGCCTTGTTAGCATTAGAAAAAAAAATCTGTAAATATCATTCTCCAAATTAATAGATTGATGAGGGAGAAACCATATGCTCATCTTAACTGATGCAGTAAAAGCATTTGATAAAATTCATCACACATTCATCATCAATCTAATTAAATACAATGGAAGGAGACTTCTTGATAAAAGTCTTCAAAAACATTATTCTTGGGCTTCCCTGGTGGCGCAGTGGTTGAGAGCCCGCCTGCCGATGCAGGGGACGCGGGTTCGCGCCCCGGTCTGGGAGGATCCCACATGCCGCGGAGCGGCTGGGCCCGTGAGCCATGGCCGCTGAGCCTGCGCGTCCGGAGCCTGTGCTCCGCAACGGGAGAGGCCACAAGAGTGTGAGGCCCGCATACCACAAAAAAAAAAAAAAAAAAAAAAAAAAAAAACATTATTCTTTATGATAAAATCTTAGAATCATTTTCTTTAAAACTCAGGAATAGGACAAGGAATCCCATTCTCATCAATTATGTTGACAATTTACTCGAGGTCCTGGCCAAGTATAATAAATAGTATTAAATAAATATAAACAGTATTAAAGAGTTGCTAAAGATCTAAAAGCTTTAAGCATTGGAAGATCATAAGGAACAAAACTATTATTATTTAATTATATGATATTCTACATCAAAAATTCAAGAAAATCCATACCTAAATTATCAGACATGATACGTATTTAACAGTATGACTGGCTATAAGATCAACATCAAAAATTAAGAACAGAGGTATTTATACCTCTGAAACAAATAGAGACAGAATTTTCCAAATGATCCCTTTTATAATGATAGCCAAAAGTTTAAGGTACCTAAGAATAAATGCAACAAAAGACGTGCAAGGCCTATAGAGATAAAATTATGAAACTTTATGGAAACTTTAGGGATGCACACACATTTTTTAAAAAGCCTATTTTGCAAGATCAGGAAAAAAACTGAGCTGCAGAGACATTCAAGCTGTCTGTCATTCAGGCAGAACCTGCTTATAGCTAGCTCACTGTTTTTTTCTGTGAAAGTCAGAGAGAGCCTTAAACTGTTTTTGTATGTGTGTATGTGTATGTATGTATGTATGTGAGTGTATGTGTGTCTGTGTATGCATGTGTGTGTGTGTGTGTGTGTGTGTGTGTGTGTGTGTGTGTGTATTTTGCTGAATTATATAATCGGGAATGTTATCCCAAATTCCACGCTATAAATCAGTGGTTCTCAAACTTCAGCCTGCATCAGTATCCCCTGGAGGGCTGCCCTCCCCTCTCCCAGTTTCCGGGTTAGTAGGTCTAGACTGGGGCCAAAGAATGTGCATTTTAAACAATTTCCCAGGTGATGTGATGCCGCTGGTCGAGGGACCCTGCTGTATCTGTTACCAAGTACTACCAATAAACATTTCTTTCTGCCTAAAGAGCCTATGTTACTCTATTTCCTCAATCAGTTTATAAGATAAAAGCACTAAAATCTGATTGAAAACTTGGGAAAAGGTTTTTAAATTGCTAAAATTTGCATTTCCCATTATCTGAACAGGAATAGAAATGAACAATTTTATTTGACAGACATAATCTGTTCTATATATAACTACATAATTATAGAAGCGGTGACTCTTCCCATTAAATTTTCAAGGTGGTCGCTGTGTTGTCTCACTCTGAGTGGGTCAGACAGGAAAAGCAAAGCAAATGGAGAACACTTCACCATTCCCATCCCATCCACGGGCAGCAAACCTCCAGGGGACAGGAACTCTAATTTACAACACTAAACCCAGCACAGCAGGATTTGAAAGCTAAAAAAAGAATTTTCACATTTACCTAAATGTTTTCTATCACTTTCAAGATTCATGTTGATTTCAGTGAGTTTTATCTTGACTAGATCCAGGGTGAGTACTTTCAGTGGGAAAGTACTGGGTCTCCCCACAGTTTCTAGTTCATGTAGTCATACAAATAAAAATAGAAAGCTTTCAGTGCGTTTAGAGTCCTAAAATTATTAATGACACCACGGGCTTTCATGAACTCATACTGAATGGAAAAAGTAAAAAGTCAACATTATGCATTCATATGATTCCAAGCAGGTTAATACGTTCAATGTACAGAAGATACAGTTGCCTGTATACATTTTCATATTTTCTACAGTGAGTATACATAACAGGGGCTAGTATTTAGAGCCCTCGCTGTGTGCCAGGCCCTGCGTAAGCATTTTATGTATCTTAGCTCTTGCAATCCTGGCAGCGATCCTGGACATGGGGACAGGTGGGGACACTGAGGCACAGAGCTGCAGGTGGCTTACCCGCAGTCCCTCAGCAGTGACCCGGGGCTCCGTCGGGCGGCTTGGCCCCAGGTCCTCGCTGTCACTGCTGCACTGCCCTCTTTTTAAATTTAGGGAACTGGAAAGAAGAAAGTAAAGTGTGAGAAGCCCCCAGCACTGGGGGCAGGGAGTGAGGCTACAGGGCAGGGTGCTCAGCGGTGCCTGTGCTCTGGACCCGCCAAGAGGGCCCTTCCCTGGGGCAGATCGCAGAGAGCCAGGAACCCTGGGCCCCTTGGCCTAGGACGGGGGTCCTTCACACGGAAACAGCACTTTGCAGGTGGTTCCTGCCCTGAGATACCCACTCAGTCATCTCAGGATGGGGGATTGTTAGCTCCACTTTGGGGTCTGAGAGTTGAGGCTGAGGAGTGAGATGGCCCTGCCTACGTGGGCCGTAAGGCATCCATATTCCCACACTTTGCTCTCTTGCACATTCTGACTGGTATATGTACATGCACACGCGCACACAGGCACACATGCGCCCACAGGTATGCGCACACACACACACACAGATACGCAGCTGCCGGCACACACACGGCCCAGCCATCGCAAGGAGCAGGACCCTCTAGGAGCCATACCCTCTACTGAGGGGCCTCCTTGTCCTGCAGACCCCCTTCCCAGAGGCCCACCCACTGCACCTTGGCAATCCCCGTGGGGTCCTTTGCTGTCTCTGCTTTCCGCTGCTCCCAGCTGCTGTTGGGTGCTCCAACTGTCACTTCTCCTCTGCACGGCTCTCCCGGGTTCTGAGGCAGGGCCCCTCACCCCAAGGGCTCTCCTGGTCTCTCCTGGCCCCCGAGGCTGGCTGCTTCCTAGTGATGCAGACCATTTTCCATCTCTGCCTTCGCTCCCGCGAGGGGCTGTGCGGGTCTGCACCTTCAAGGAGCCTACGTCTGAGACCTTCCTCCGGCACCTGGGGTACCAGCCCCTCCCCTCGGTCCAAGCGCTCCAGGGACGACGACTGATAAGAGTCTTCCTTCTAAGATTATGTTCGGGCGTGAACGGGGCTTCCTGGGGCGGAAACAGCATGAGACGGGCCCAGGAGAATCCGCTTTCCCCCTTGTTTCCCAGTTGTTGGCGGTGCGGCCCTTGATGAGTCACATCACTGAACTCTGAGCCTCAGTTTCTCCACCTGTAAAGGAAGGCTTAATATCCTATTACAGAATTAAAAGGGACCACCTCTGCTTGTGCCTCACAAGCCAGGTGTAGTCAGAGAAATGGGCAAAGGGAAGCCCCTCCCTTCTGTCAATGGCCCAGTCCCTGAACATCCCCAAGGACTTAATTAAAGCATCACGTAGCCTTTTTTTTTTTTAAATAAATTGATTTATTTAATTTTGGTTGCACTGGCTCTTCGTTGCTGCGCGCGGGCTTTCTCTAGTTGCGGCAAGCTAGGGCTACTCTTCGTTGCGGTGCACGGGCTTCTCATTGCGGTGGCATCTCCTGCTGCAGAGCACGGGCTCCAGGGCGCGCGGGCTTCCGTAGTTGTGGCTCGCGGGCTCTAGGGCGCAGGCTCAGTAGTTGTGGCGCAGGGGGCTTAGTTGCTCCGTGGCTTGTGGGATCTTCCTGGACCAGGGCTCGAACCCGTGTCCCCTGAATTGGCAGGCGGACTCCTAACCACCCATCACGTAGCTTTTAAATGAATTTTTCTTATACTAAAGTAGGAAACTAACACACACTGCAGAAAATGTAAAAAACAGAGGGACAGTAAGGCTGCAATCAATGCTTATCTCCTTCTAATATGAACTAATTTACTAGTGAAACAGACATCTTGTCATCTATTTCTTGCCTTTACATCTCTTTTTCATTTGATATGAGGCTGTTTGCTGTCTTTTCGTGTCCCTTACTGAGTTTTCTAGTGGTGTTTTAAAACTGGATTTCAACAGATCTTTATATATTTTAAAGATATTAACTTTTCACTTGTTTTAATTATTCTAAATCATTTTGTGGTTTGTTCTTTATCTTTCAATTTTACTTTGTCTTTACCTTTTTTGAGATGTAATTCATGTACCATAAAAATCACCATTTTTTAAAACATCTTTATTGGAGTATAATTGCTTTAAAATGTTGTTTAGTTTCTGTTGTATAACAAAGTGAATCAGCTATACGTATACATATATCCCCATATCCCCTCCCTCTTGCGTCTCCCTCCCACCCTCCCTAGACCACCCCTCTAGGTGGTCACAAAGCACCGGGCTTATCTCCCTGTGCTATGCGGCTGCTTCCCCCCAAAAAAACCTAAAAATAGAATTACCATATGACCCAGCAATCCCACTACTGGGCATATACCCTGAGAAAACCATAATTGAAAAAGACTAATGTACCACAATGTTCATTGCAGCTCTATTTACAATAGCCAGGTCATGGAAACAACCTAAGTGTCCATCAACAGAGGAATGGATAAAGAAGATGTGGCACATATATACAATGGAATATTACTCAACCATAAAAGGAAACGAAATTGAGTTATTTGTACTGAGGTGGATGGACCTAGAGTCTGTCATAGAGAGTGAAGTAAGTCAGAAAGAGAAAAATCACCATTTTAAACTGGATAATTCAGTGGCTTTTAATGAATTTGCAAAGTTGTACAATCGCCACTAATTCTGTAATATTTTCAGGACTTCAAGGCAGTCACGCTCCATCCTCACCACCCCCAATGCCTCGCAACAATCAATCGACAGTCTATGGATTTGCCTACTCTGGACATTTCATATAAATTTAATTATATGTTATGTGGCCTTTTGTGTCTGGTTTCTTTCATTTAGCATGAGATTTTCGAAGTTCACTCATATTATAGCATGAATCAGTACTTCATTTCTTTCCATGCCTGAATAATATTCCACTGTATGAATATAACACATGCTATTTATCCATCCATCAGTTGATAGACATTTGGATTGGCTATTATGAATGATGCTGTGATGAACATTTGTGTACAACCTTTGTGTGCACTTGTATTTTCAACTCTCTTGGGTATACACCTAAGAGTAGAATTGCAGAGTCCTCCCGTTTGGCTTTTGGAGGAACTGCCAAAATGTTTTCCAAAGTGGCTACACCGTTTCACATTCCCACCAACAATGAATGAGGGTGTCAGTTTTTCCATTACCCTCATCGGCACCTGCTAATATCTATCTTCTTATTCCAGCCATCCTACTGAGTGTGAACTTGTATCTCACTGTGGTTTTAACTTGCATTTCCCTAATGACTCACAGTGTTGAGCATTTTTCATGTGCTTATTGGCCATTTATATATATTATTTGGAGAAATACCTATTCAAAGCTTCTTAGTTAGGTTCTTTAATTTTTTTTACTGTTGAGTTGTAAGAAGAGTTCTTTAAATATTCCACATTCTAGACACTTATCAGATATATGATTTCTCCCACTCTGTGGGCTTTCTTTTTACTTTATTAATAATGTCCTTTTATATATAACAGTTTTAATTTTGATGTAGTCAAAATGACTTATTTTTTTCTTTGGTTGCTTATGCTTTGGGTATCATAAATAAGAAATTGTTTAATTCAAGGTCACAAAGACTTACCTCTATGCTTTCTTATAAAAGTTTTAGAGTTTTAGCCCTTACATTTAAGTATTTGTTCCATTCTGAATTTATTTTTTTATATGGTGTGAGGTAAGGCTCCAAATCCATTCTTTTGCATGAGGATATCTAATTATCCTAGCATCATTTGTTGAAAAGACTATTCTTTCCCTTTTGAATTGCCTTGACACCCTTGTTGCAATCAGCTGACCATAGATGTTGGGTCTATTTCTGGATCTTCCATTCTATTTCATTGATCCATATGCCTATCTGTGTGTCAGTACCACACTATTATGATTACCTTAGCGTTGAAGTAGGTTTTTGAAATCGAAATGTAAGCCCTCCAACTTTGCAACTTTGTTCTTCTTTTTCAAGATTGTTTAGATATGTGTGGCCCCTGCATTTCCATATGGGTTTTCATGTAAGTTTGTCTTTGAAAAAAAAAAAGGCTATTGGAATTTTATGAGGGATAACGGTGAATCTGTAGATAATTTGGGGAGTATTGCCATCTTAATATTATGACTTCCAATCCATGAATATGGGATATCTCCCCATTTATTTAAACTGATTTGTGTACACTGATATTGTTTCCTACAAACTGGTCCAACTTATTAGCACTATTGGTTTAATTTTGTGAGTTTCTTCCTTAGGATTGTCTATGTACAAGATCATGTCATCTACAAATGGAGATAGTTTTACTTCTTCCTTTCCTATCTGGGTGCCTTTTACGTCTTTTTCTTGACTAATTGTCCTGCCTAGAACCTGAAGTACAGTGTTGAATAGAAATGGTAAGAACAGACATCCTTGTTTTGTCCCTGATCTTAAAGGAAACACATTCAACCTTTCACCATTAAGTATGATGATAGCTGTGAGTTTTTCATAGATGCCCTTTATCATATTGAGGAAGTTTCCTTCTAGTCCTAGTTTGTTGAGTGTTTTTACCATGAAAGTTTGTTGGCTGTTGTCAAATGCTTTTCCTGTGTCCATTGAAATGATCATTTTTTTCTCCTTTTTTTTCTATTAATATTGTATATTCTTTATTAGTGTCCTCGAGCTGCCATAACAAAGTATCACAGGCCAGGCAGCTGAAACAGCAGACATTTATTCTCCCACAGTTCTGGAGGCTGGGAGTCGAAGATCAAGGTGTCAGGAGGGCTGTTCCTTCTGCGGCCCTATGGGAGGGTCTGTTCCAGGCCTGTCTCTAGCTGCTGGTGGTTCCTTGGCTTGTGGCAGCATAATCCAGTCTTCACATGGCACCTGTTGTGTGTGTGTGTGTGTGTGTGTGTGTGTGTGTGTGTGTATGTGTCCAAATTTTTCCCTCTCATATGGAGACCAGTCATATTGGATTAAGGGCCCGCTCTATTCCAGGATGACGTCATCTTTAACTACATCTGCTTCCAAATAAGGTCACATTATGAAGTTCTGAGAATTAAGACTTCAATTTGTAAATTTGGGGGGGGGGACGCACAATTCAGCCCATAACAGCTTAAATACAATAAACTGTACAGATGTTAAAAATACAGATTAAGTTTTACTTACCTATTCAATATAAACTCATAGATGCACCACCCAAATCAAGATATTAAACATTTCCAGCACCCCAACAGGGTCCCTTGACCCAGATGGCTATCTTAGCAAGACTTTATTTTGAAACCAAAGATCTGTTTTTATTTTCCAATATCTGTTTGAAGCTACATTATCTCAGTGGGGCCCTTATACCCTCCCGTCTCTGGGTTCTGACCTTTTCTAAGCAAAAGGTCCACTCCAAGCCTGTCGGTTCTGTGGCTAAAACCAGAGGAGACATCTGCTAACTGCTTCAAACAACTCGGAGGCGATCCTGTCTGGTTTCACTCCTGGCACTGATGCACTGCTCAATCATCGCTGTTCATCTGGCGAGGGTCCGGGTTAATGAAGGAGCCGGGTTAACTCACCCTGTCCTTCAGGGCTAGCGTCCCGGTTAGATTCCCCTGCACATCCCAGACCAGCTCCATGCTGTAAAATGACAGACAGTGGCAGCTACTTACCATGCCGCCCACCACAGGCTTCTGAGTGGCCAGATGACGCAAGAGCATTTATTCCCATTTAACCTGAAGGCTTACATATTGGACTTGCACTGTCACTTTTGTCGCTCGTTTTTCCCCTGACCTGTTCATTCTTGTGTTTTTGTTATCGATCCTCATAGTTGGATCACCAGAAACACAGAACAAAATTCAGCAGCTGCAATGATGATTAACTCTCAGTCTCCTCTTGTGGAAGCCTCTACCCACCAAGGACCCTCTAAAGATCTTCATCTGCTTCTTGCAAAAGCATCTCAAGCTCAGTCTGTGAAAAACTGAAATCCCCACCCATATTTCTCCTTAAAATCATATTGCTTTGCCCTTGTTAGTTTTTTTTTTCCTTGTCATTATTGTTTTGTTTGGTCTTTGGTTTATTTTTGGTCTTAGTTTAGTAAATCGCTCCTCCTTCTACTCAGTCATCCAAGAAAAACTCCTGGAGATTATGCTAAGTGCCTCTACTTTCTTACATCCAGTCACATACCTATCTCTTGGACATCTGGGTACCACTGCCTCTCTCCCTCCCCATCCCTGCTGCCTGAGAGGTAGCTGTTTTCCCACCACAGTAGCCTCTCCCCTCTCTTACTCACCCCCACCCCCTCAAGTGTCATCAAGTTGAATTTTCTAAATGGAAATATGAGTGTGTCTCTCTGTGCCTAACACTGTCCAGAGCCTCCTAACAGCCTCTGGTTCAGACCATAAAGGTCGCACGTGCTCTGAGCTCCACCTGTCCCCACACCCTGGCCCCCAACCAACTCGAGGGGCTTGTAGTTCCTGGAACCCGCCCGGCTCACCGTGGCCTCCATGCCCATTTTGCCTCACTGCTCTTGCCCATCTTCTCCACCTGGGAACACTTGCTCAACCTTCCTGCTTCAGCTCACAAACTTCCACTTTTGGAGTCCTACCCCCGTGACCATCCTCCCCCAGTGAAGTGAGCCCCGTCCTCAGCACCCCAACCTGCAAGCACCCAAACTCTGCTCCCAGATTAGTTATAGCTTCAGTGGTCAAGAGTGCCACCTGGGTTCAAGACCCTCTTCCAACACTTCTAGCTGAATGACCTCGAGCAAGTTGGTTGACCTCTCTGGGCCTTGATTTCTATAAAATGGGAGTCATAATAACCTACCTCCAAGGCTGTTTCAAGGAATGATGTTTTACTATTGCTACCTGGGAAATGGTCAGTGCTCAATAAATATTCCTTGTTAATATTCCCTTTTACATCTTTCTATTAAACTGTTCCTACAGTGGAGCAACATCTGAATTCCCGTGAAGCTGTGAGCTCCCTGAGAGGGAGAACCACTGTTGACCATCCCTCCAGGCTGAGGTGTAGCTCCGTGCCCCATGCACAGAGGACAGATGAAGTCACAGTGAAAGATCTCCACTGTGCTTGTTCCACTGCTCCCCTAGGATGGTCGAGAGGCTGTCCCCCTAGCTTCCATCAAGTGCATTGCAGGTGCTAATGAAACAGCGCTTATGCGTAGCCTTGGCCTCATCCACCTTTCCTGGGCACGCCACCTGGGAGATGACCATCCGGTCACACTTCTGTACTGAATGACTTTGAATTGGTTGATTCCATGGGCTATGCCCTTGGCTGCACCAGGGAATCAGATGGAATCATCTGGAGTTCAGGAATTGCCGCTTTGAGTAGACAGTATGCAGACTCCAGTGGGGAGAGCTGCCTGAACCTCTTGGTTATAACCCAGATGCCAATTCTGCTCATGGCCTGGGAAGCCAGGCTGACATGCTGGGCTTCTCTGACTGGGACCCTTCTCACCTTTTCTCCCTCAGCTGGAAAATGGGGAAATAGTTAAACCAGCCTCACCGAGGCAGGGCTTTGTAAATATCATGTAAATATAATACAGAATGAAAGTTCTTACTCATAACAAACCGTGTACAGCACAAAACGTGGTCCTGAGCAAGTCTGCTCATGAAATATTCTCTAATGGTGACAATAAAGAGGGATTTTGTCCCTAAAGCTGGCCCCAAATGTCCTGGGAAGAGCTGTCAAGGTCTCCAAGAAGAATATGAGAAGAGCAGCCCAGCCTCCTTGTGAGTCGAGCCCCTGCAGCTCTCCACAGTCTGCCTACCCTGGGCTGCAATAGCTCAGAACTCCCAGCCCTGAGGCCACCGGCCTCTGCCCATTGTGGTCAGGCGGCTCCCCTGGACAGAGCTCACCTGTAACAGAGCCCCACTTCCTGGAGGAGGGGGCCCGACAGTGAGAGGAAGACTGCGTCCCCTCGGGGCCCGTGTCCACCCTCTCTCTCAAGCACGAGGGTTGGGCACGTCTGCTCTCCAGGCTGGGCTTCCTCTGTTGGGCGTGTCCCCTTTGGTGGTACCCTCTCAGAGAGTGACCTGATGACCAGGCTTTAGCCCTGAGCACGGCATCTTGACCTTACCTTGACCTGGCACAGACCCCAGTATGGCACTGGGGGCTCTGGTCCCAGCCCAGCCACATTCCAGTTTGCAATCAGGTGTGTGTCTGTTCACTCTTCCGTTCAGTACAAAAACAGTGAGTATCTGCTCCCATTGATGACTTGGGACCCACCCTCTCCTGGAGGAGCTTAGAGTCTAAAGGTGAATAAAGACAGGTGGCCAGTCCTTATGTGATGCTGCTTAACAGAGCTCTGCAAAAAAGGACCAGCTGAGTCAGGCTTCCTGGAGGAGGTGACATTTGATTTGGGTTTCAAACAATAAGTAGAGTGAACTCTTACCAATTCATTTTACGAGGCCAGAATGGCCCTTGTATCAATATCAGACCAACATTGTACCAAAAGCAAACTATAAACCATATCCCTCATGAGTATAGATGCAACAATCCTTGACAAAATATTAAGAAGCCAATTCATCGATGTTTGTATTTTTTTTAAATGTATGACCAAGTGGGGTTTAATCCAGGTTTCCAAAGATGGGTCAATATTCAGGAAATCAATCAATGTAATCATCATATTCATAAGCTAGTGAAGAAAAATCACAAGATCATGTCAATTGATGCAGAAAAAGCATCTGACAACATTCAACATTCCTGATGACTCAAAAAACTCAAAAAAGAAAAAATCTACAAAACTAGGAATAGAGGGGAACTACCTCAACTTGAAAAAAAAGGATTTATGAAAAACCTACAGCTAACATTATACTTCACGGTGAAATAATGAATACTTTTCTTCTAAGGTTGAAACCAAGTCAGGATGTCCGCTTTCACCCCCTGTACTTGGCAAAGTGCTGGGAGTTCTACCCAGTGCAATAGAGTCAGAAAAAGAAGCAAAAGGCATAGAAATTGGAAAGGGAGAAATAAAAGCAATGCTCTTTGTAGATGACATGATTGTCCAAGTAGAAAATCCCAAGGAATTTCCAAAAAAAAAAGAAAAATTCCTAGAACTACTGTGTGAGTTCAACAAGGTCATGGGACAAGACCAACATGCAAAATCAATTATGTTGTTCTCTACTAGCAAGGAACACATGGAAACAGAAACTAAAAATACAATGCTATTTTAACTGCTCAAAAAGTAAGATACTTATGTATAAATATAATAAAATGTGTACAGAGCTTATATGTTGAAAACTACAAAATGCTGGTGAAAGGAATGCAAGATGATGTAAGTAATTGGTGAGACATACAGTGTTTGTACTGAAAACTTCAATGTGGTAAAGATGTTATTCTTCCCCAAATTGCTATACATATTTAATGTAATTCTATCAAAATCCCAGCAGGAATTTTTTAAAATGTGGACTAGATTATTCTAAAATTTACATGGAAAGGCAAAGGGACTAGAACAGATCAACCATATTAATAAAGAAGAATAAAGTGTGAGGAAGCACTCTTTCAGCCATTATACAGTTACAGTAATAAAGAGTGTGGTATCAGCAAAAAGACACAGAGAGGAGTGGAATAGAAGAGAGAGCCCAGAGACAGACCCACTCAACTACAGCCAAGCAATTTTTGAGAAAGATGTAAAAGCAATTCAATGGAGGGAGGATAGCGTTTTCAACAAATGCTGCTGGAGTGTTTGTACATCCAATAGACAGAAAAATGAACCTTCACTTCAGTTTCACTCCTCACACCTTATAAAAATCAATTCAACAAAGATCACAGACTTAAATGTAAAACTCTAACACCTTTAGAAGAAAACATAGTAGAAAGTCCTCAGGATCTAGAATGTGTTGCAGAGTTCTTAGAATTGACATCAAAGACACATTCATAACAGAAAGAAATTGATAAATTGAACTTAATCAAAATTTAAAATCTTAGCTCTCTGTGCAGAAGACCCCATCAAAAGGATTAAAAAGCAAGCTACAAACTGGGGGAAAAATTTTTTTGGCAACCACATATCTGACAAACATTAGTGTCTAGAATCTATAAAGAACTCGCAAAACTCAATAGTAAAATATATATATATATACACATACATATATATTCCGATCGGAAAATGGGCAAAAGATGAAGATATACGAAATCATGGAAGGGGATATTCAAAGGCCAAATAAGCACCTGGGAAGATGTTTACTATCTGTGGCCATTAGAAGAAAGGCAAATAGAAACCATGATGAGACACCACTCCTCATCTATTAGTATAGCTAAAATAAAAATAGCATTTGATACTAACGCTGGCAAGCATGCAGAAAAGTTGCGTCTCTAACGTTGCTGATGGGAGTGTAAAATGTACAGCCACCCTGAAAAACAGTGTGATAGTTTCTCAAGGAACTAGACATACACGGATGATACACAGCGCAACAATCTCGCTCCGGGGTATTTATCCCAGAGAAGTGAAAACTTACATCCACACAAAATCCTGTACATGAATATCAGCTTTATTCGTAAGAACCAAAAATTGAAACAACCAAAATGTCCTTTAACAGATGAGTAGTAAAACAAACTGCAGTTCTCCTGTTGAGGCTCAGACAGGCCACCCCAAGATTTGCCACACATTGTTGCCACATATTTGATAGCTTTGAATTAAATTGAGAAACAGCTGGTGGGAAAAAAATATTAAAAAAACACTCTCACTTCTACCTTTTCCCTCTGAAAGCAGGAAATATATCCCCCATGTGAAGGTATCTTCCCTGTACCAGGAGGACAGAAAGCATCTTTATCACCAGAGTTAGGGGATTCAAGGCTAAAAAAGCTGTAACACAAATCTTACTTCTTCATTAGTTTGCTACCTCAAGCACAAGCCCCTTTGTTCTGTTAAATCTTCGCAAATAATTGTTTCCTTGTCTGAAAATGATGTATAAACAGCCTGCTTTGGTCACTTTGGGGGTCCCATTTCTATGAGACCTCTGTGCATACAAATTAATTTTCTTTCTCTTGTTAACCTATGTCAATTTAATTATTAGACCAGCCAAAAGAACTCAAGAGGGGTAGGAGGGAGCTTTCACCCTCCCCAGCCATCCACACCATGGAATACTACTCAGTGATGAAAAGGAAAGAGTTGTTGATACACACACAGCTTGAGTAGATCTCAAGGGCATTCTGCTGAGTGAAAAAAGGCAATCCCATAATGCATTGTTCCATTTATATAATTATAATTCTTGAAATGACGAAGGCATGAGGTAGGGAAGAGACTGGTGGTTCCCACGGGTCAGGGATGGTAGTAAGAGGATGAAGGTTGGGGTGACTGCAGATAGGTAGGGGGTCCCCAGAGAAAGGGAACCGGGCATGGCTTTCTTGACAGAAGAGAAGCCATTTTGTGATCTAAGCCAGGCCACAAGCCAGGCAAGCCCTTGGACAGGTCTCAGTAATTAATAACCTTAAGGCAACAAAAGCAGGCAGGAAGAAATGACTGCCATCAGGCAGGAGAAGTAACAATAGCAAAGATAATATGTCAGTTGCAAAGACTCCCAGTTCTATTTCAATGGTAAAGATTAGCCTGAAGCTCAACCACCAGGTCAGCTAGAACCTAAGGGAGATGATGTTGACCTTTTCTGACCCTCGTGACTTCAGTCCACTAAAGCTTGGACTCTGTCCACCACTGAAGTCCCTTCATGAATATGCTTTTACTCTTAGCTTAAAGCTTCCCCAATTTTGCTCTTTGGGGAGACAGTGCTTTGGGAAAGATCCCGGGTGTTCTCCTTACCTGCTGCAAGTAATCAACCCTTCCTTCTCCCAGTCTTTGGCTTGGTGGTGTCTTTTGGCTCAATATCCAGCAAGAGGCGAGCAGGGCTACAAAGGGGCCGCACAGGGAGGTCTTTGCCATAATGGAGTAGTTCTATAATTTGATTGCAGTGGCATCTACAGGTATCAGCACATGTGATAAACGACATAGAACTATAACTACATGCACCGTGTACCTGTGTCAACTTCCTGGTGTGGACGGTCTTCCGCAGTTAGGCTGTAACAAGGGAAACCAGCTGCGGGGGACAGGGCACCTCTCCATTTCTGCAACTTCTTAGCAGTCTACATTTATTTCAAAGTAAAAAGCTTTTTAAAGGCCAAGGCTGTACACCTTTAAAAAGTCTAAATTACTGTTACCTGCAACACATGGATGAATCTCAGAGGGCTATGAAGGCAGGCCCAGAGTGCCTGCTGTATGCTTTCATTTCTGTGACGTTCGAGAATGACCACACTAACGATGGTGGCTTCAATCAGACAGCAACTACCTCAGTTTTGGAGAGATGGACTAGGAAAGAACATGACGGACGAGGTATATGAGGCACTGAGAATGTTCTATAGCTCTTCATTCAGGGGTGTCAGGGGGTACACAGGTTTAAAATAAATCAGCAAGTTGTACACTTAAGAAAAGTGAAAAGTGTATATGTATAGCACAGGGAACTCTTCTCGATGCTCTGTGGCGACCTAAATGGGAAGGAAGTCTAAAAAAGAGGGGATACATGTATACGTATAACTGATTCACTTTGTTGTACAGCAGAAACCAGCATAACATTGTAAAGGAACTATACTCCAATGAAAATGTTTTTTAAAAAGATATATGGTTAGATTAGAGTACTTGTTTTATAAGGAAAACTAGGTAGTCATTAAAAAGGATGAGGAATATCTTTAAATACCAAAATGGAAAGATATCTGACATACTTTTGAGTGGAAAAAAAAGTTGTCAAACTGTACATACAATATATTGCAATATTTCTAAAAATAAATGTGAATTCACTTTTTTAAAAAAAAGAAAGGAAAAAAACCTTGTCTAATCTTGTTTTATGAATTTCTGAACGGCCAGATGTGTTAGGGGAAACACTGACCGAAGCCACCCGCCCTGGCCAGGGCCGATAGTAACCACTTGCATGAGTCATGTTAGAACTCGGAACTAACAAGCTACCGCCAACCGGGAAATGTCAAAGGAGAGAGGAGACGCCAGTCCATATGTCCTACCAACCTCCCAGAATCCTTCTCGCTGGAATCCATCTTGGCTGAGCGATGCTCGCGCCACCAGGAAGGACCCTGAGTCAGAATGATTGGCCAGAGACAACCCAGAAACTAACCCCATTCCCATAAAACCCGAGACTGTGAGCCACGTGGCAGAGCAGTTCTCCTGGGTCCCCTCACCCTGCTGCTCTCCGCCCGGGGGGCCCCTTCCCAGTAAAGCCTCTTGCTCTGTCGGCACGTGTCTCCTCGGACAATTCATTTCCGAGTGTTAGACAAGAGCCCACTCTCAGGCCCTGGAACGGGTCCGCCTTCCTGCAACACAAGTGTCACTGGTGGAACAGTGATTTCCTCTGCTCTTGCCCTTCTCGAGGGAAAGAAATCAGTCAAGGGGCACAGAGCAGTTTTAAGTAGCAAGAGTTTTATTAAGCAGAGTGAAAGTCACTCCCGAGAAAGGATGAGAGCGGGCTGTCTGGAAACCAGAAGCAGCCCTGCGACAGGGTGGGGTGGGGTTTTTCAGAGGGGTGGAAAGTCCCTCCCTGTGCCCCGTGTCATTTGACTGACACGTTGATTGACAGCTTCAGGTTACATAACTTTTCTCTTAGCGTGCAGGTGCTTACCCATAAGCACCCAAGCAGAACCCATGGTGGCAGGGGGAGGGGTGTGGGGTAGAAACCACAATGCTGACTTCTTACAAATGCAGCACCGTGAACCCCAGGTTACCTCGAGTCACCTTCTAGGTCTTGGTGCACCCGCACCGACCTGTGGCCCCGATGCGGCTTGAAGCCTAGCCATGGTCCTTGGCCACAGGAGGGAGGATCTCTGGGCTTGCTCTGACCACCAGTGTCCAGGTGGAGGAGGGACCTGCTCACGTCTGACTAGCTACCTCACAGCAGCAGGCCCTACCTGAGGGCAGCTCCTGCTGACGCCCACTCTGGGGTCTCCCCCCGTTTCCACTTTCCCCTACTTGAAGTTCTTGGCCTTAGCCGGGGACAGGACGGAGGAATGACTTTCTTCTCTATTTCCTCCTAGGATGTCCCCCGCTCCAGCCTGCACTTCTGTGCCAATCTTGTTTACTGCTGTATAGCAGACCCTGAACAACCTGTGTCTGAACCGCGTGGGCCAGCCTATAATTGGAGTAAACGCTGTAGTGCGGCACGCTCCTATCCGCGGTTGGTTGAACCCAGGGATGTGGAACCACGCATATGGAGGAAACCCAGATACGGAGGAACTGTGGATAAGAAAGGCTGACTGTACGTGATACTCAACTTTTTATTGCGAAGATGACTGGTGCCCCTAACCCCCGAGGTGTTCACGGGTCAGCCGTGTTCGAACGGGAAGCTCCATCGTGTTTGTCTGGAGCAGTGGATCTCAGACGTGGTCCCCAGACCAGCAGCGTCAGTATCATCAGGGAACGTACTAGAAATGCAAATTCTGGGACCCCACCTGACCTACTGAATCGGCAACTCGGGGGCGGGGCCCAGCAACGCGCCCTCTGGGTCCTTCTGCGATGCACCCGCGGACCTCTGATCTAGAATCCTTGTTTCTTGGGATGCCTGGGGGGCTGGGGAGGACCACTCGCCCGGAGCAAACATCTCCTTTTCCCGAGGTCACAGTCTGGCTGCTGTGGTCTCTCCCCACCTCCTTTCTCCACACCCAGCAGAGAAAATCAGATTTTACTTTTGTCAGGTGACCTTCCATAGTCCAATCAACTGCGGCCAGATCTGGGGTCAGGAAGCAAAGCCTCAGAGGACAACCTTGGAGAAAGATAAGGCAATTCTTAGAGAAGAGGGCTGGGCAGATCACCCAACATTTACTGCAATATCCTGTAAAGGTGTTTGTAAACCTGCCTTGAAAACTCTATGGCTCTCAAGTGCAATGTTTGATCCTCATTAGAAAAGATAGAATCAATTTTCTCCCCTGGCTTTCTGTGATGCCTAATTTATTTTGAAAGGAGAAAGAAAATTATTTAATTTTCGGGAGTTTCAGTGTGAAGGGTAAATTAAATAATGACACGGAGAATGTCAGCTGCAGTTTCTCCTTCACCCCGCTCCCAGAAATCGCATATTCTTTCCCAGTCATTACAGATTACTTTCAATTATTTTGAAAAGAAAAATGCCACTCTAACAACTATAAATGGCTTATATTGTAGCTCTCAACCTTTTAAAAGATCTTCTATTTTGCAAAAATTAAATTGCATCAAACTCAGAATCTCTGGAAACGAAGCAGGCAGACTCCTCCAATTAAGCCTCCAGCATCTGCTGCAATATTTTGCCAATAAGCCATTCCAATCCAAATATAGTTCTGATGCTTGCAGCACTTTCTGGAGCAATTAAGTGTGTAGTTTTTAACATCTCCACGTTGCATTTGGCGCTCGCTTTCCCAAGGCCTCCAGATCCGTGACCACCTGCGGTCTAATTCTGGCCTCTCCTGCACACTCAGCCTCTCTTGCCTCAATTTCACAAATCCCTGGTGAACAAAGGAACCCGGTGGCTGTTTTCTTTGCAACCTGGGAGGTGAAGCCGGCTGACCCACGGCGCTCCCCGCTCAGCTAATGAGGAAGCCATACCTCCCTCACTCCGTGGGCCCACCCTAACCATCCACCTGCCTCCCCCGGAGCTCTGTCTGGAAGGCGACATCCCCGGTTAGTTCCCACCTGCCAGGGGTGGCTCATATCCCACCCGTGCCTCCCTTTAGTCCTCAGGACCTCCCTAGAAGGTGTTATAATCGCCAGGCCCTGCTGCAGGCTGGGTGGTCCCAGAGCCTGTCTCTGAGATGGGGACGCGTGTGCAGGAGGTTTGCTGGGTGTGCCCTCGGGTTGAGCATCTGCGGGAGGGGACGGCAGGCCTGAGCAGTGGACACGCGGAGCTCAGCGCCACCGTGGGGAGCTCCGACCTGCAGGGCCCCGCAGGTGTTTCCTCTAGGAAGGGGAGCGGGTCCTCACACCACCAGGTCAACACAGCACGGGGGCCACGACTGCCACCCACAGTCAGTGGGGAGATGGGCCGGTGCAGCGAGTTACCTGTCCACGTGAGCATCTGCACGGAGAAGCGTGGCTGGCGCCCAGCACGGACTCCCAGTGCAGCTCCTCACACAGGTACAGGAGTTGTTAGTTAGGGTTATTTAGTTTCAGGCGCACAGCAAGGTGATTCACGTACAGGTACGTTTTTCAGATTCTTTTCCATTATAGGTGATTACAAGATATTGACTATATTTGCCTGTGCCGTACAGTAAATCCTTGTTGTTTATCTATTTATATTTAGTAGTGTGCATCTGTTAATCCCATACTCCTAATTTATCCCTCCCCTTTCCCCTTTGGTAACCATAAGTTCGTTTTCTGTGACTTGTGAGTCTGTTTCTGTTTTGTAAGTAAATTAATTTGTGTTATTCTTAAGATTCCACATATAAGTGAAAACATACAGTATTTGTCTTTCTCTGACTTATTTCACTCAGCATAATATTCATGTTGCTGCAAATGGCAATTTCATTCTTTTTTATGGCTGAGTAATATTCCACTGTATATATATATGTATATATAGACCACATCTCATTTGTAGAGATGTGGATGGCCCTAGAGTCTGTCATACAGAGTAAAGTAAGCCAGAAAGAGAAAAACAAATATCATATATTAACGCAGATATGTGGAATCTAGAAAAATGGTACAGATGGACCTATTTGTAGGGCAGGAGTAGAGATGTAGAGCTTGAGAATGGACATGTGGACACAGGGCAGAAAGGGGAGGGTGGGACAAGTTGGGAGATTAGGTTTGACGTAAATACACTAGCATGTATAAAATAATTAGCTAGTGGGAACCTGCTGTATAGCACAGGGAGTTCAGCTCAGGGCTCTGTGATGACCTAGATGGGGGGCGGTGGGGGAGGGAGGTCCAAGAGGGAGGGGATATAGGTATACGTATAGCTGATTCACTTCATTGTACAGCAGAAACTAACACAACATTGTAAAGCAATTTTACTCCAATTAAAAAAAAAAAGAAGAAAAAAAAATAGACCGCATCTTCTTCGTCCATTCATCTGTTGATGGGCACTTAGGTTGCTCCTATGTCTTGGCTATTATAAATAGTCCATCGCCCTCATTTCTTGTTCTACTGTCACTGCTTTATTCCACACACTCATCGGTTCTAGTCCAGACTGAGAATATCCCCTCTGGACAGCTAGCACTGCTTCCAGGCCCTCCTGTCCCTCCTGCTGCTAACACACCAGTGACCATGGATCACAGCTCCATTAGGCTTCTTCTCAGAAAGATCCGGTCGTTTCCCATGCTTGAATGACTGAGTCCAACCCCACCCGCAAGCCTGCTTTAAGACTGTCGGTTCTAAAGCAGAAACTAACACACCATTGTAAAACAGTTATACTCCAATAAAGATGTTAAAAACAAAACAAAAAACAAACCAAAAAAAAACCAAACCAAAACCAAACGAAAGACTGTCCGTTCTCCAGCTCACCCTTCACCGACACCTCCCCAAGCCCCGGGTGGTGGCCACGTGACCACGTGGACTCTTCTTAGACGTGGCTTACCCACTCCCTGCTGGACCCTGCAGAGGTCCACCTTCCTACCAGTGCCCAAGATCTACTCCACTTGCCTCTTCCCAAGAATATCACTCAGAGGCACAAAACCAGGGTAGGAAGCCCATGACGGTGACAGCTCAGGCTTGGAAAATACTGCAGTTCTTCCTGGCATAGCTAAAATAGGAAAAAGAAAGACTTCTGAGGAAAATAGAGTAGACAAGTTATTCAGAAGTGAGAAAAGAGAAACACTCTAACCTTGACACATGAATGCAAGAATTTACCTTTCATTACTTTGCTATGCTCATTCTACTTGTAGTTAAGTGAGTTAGGAGTCTAAGGACAAATGTATAATATTCTTCACCAAGGAGCAGGTTGGACAGTGCTCCCCAGAATTCATGTCCACCCAGAACCTCAGAACAGGACTATAGTATTTAGAAATAGGGTCTTTGCAGATGTAATTAATTAAGGACCTCAAGACGGGATCATCCTGGATTTAGGGTGAGCCCAAAGTCCAAGGACGGGTGTCCTTATAAGGAGAGGAGAGGACACACAGGGACGCACAGAGCGGAGACCACGTGAAGATGGAGGTGAGACTGGAGTGATGTGGCCACAAGCCCAGCAACACCGGGAGGCATCAGAAGCTGGAAGAGACAGGAAGCCTCCTCCGTTAGAGCCTCTGAAGGGAGCACAGCCCTGCCCACACGTTGACTTCCAGCCTCCAGATCTGTGAGAGAATAAGTTTCTATTGTTTTTAAGCCACACAGTCTGTGGTCATTTTCTCTGGCAGCCCAGGAAATGAATATTTCTGTGCACCAAGAATTGCCATAAAGGGGCGTCCCTGGAGGTCCAGCGGTCAAGACTCTGTGCTTCCACTGCAGGGGACACGGGTTCGATCCCTGGCTGGAGAACTAAGATCCCTCATGCCACGTGGTGAGGCACTCCCTCCCAAAAAAAGAATTGCCATAAAACAAATTACTCATGTCCATATGGCATGACCATTGACTCAAAATCAGCTGGTCCCAAGCCTGGATTTGACACAGTGCCTCACAAGGCACAATCCAGTCCTCACGCTGGACGTCATAGGTGTAAAGGAGGCCCAGCAGATGTACAGAGGCCAGCACTCAAACAAGCAGGGTGACAAGAGCTCAGAGCCTCTAGGGCAGGCGTCCAGGGTCCTCCAGGGCTCAGGTGGACATGTAGACAGAAGTGGGTGTTGGCCACACTCTGAGTGCCTTGTGGGCCTTGACTTTGACTGGCACCATGTTGTGGGCAAAATTCATATGTTAAACCCTAATGCCTCATGTGATAGTTTAGGAGGCAGGGCCTTTGGGAGGTGATTAGGGTTAGAAGAGGGCATGAGCGTGGCGCCCCTGGATAGGATTAGTGTCCTTACAAGAAGAGGAAGAGACACCAGAACAGTCTCTCTCTCTCTCTCTGTCTCTCTCTCTGTCATGTGAGGACACAGTGAGAAAGCTGCCATCTGCAAGCCAGGAACCCAGTTGGCTGGCACCTCAATCTTGAACTTCCAGTCTCCGGGACTGTAAGAAATAAATGCTGGTTGTTTAAGTCCCCCACTCTGTGGTGTTTCATTATGGCCACCAGAGCTGTCCAAGACACATCACGTCCCCTTTGAGGTCCTGGCCAAGTGGCCACAACTCCTTGGTCAGGCTGTCCCAAGGAGCGGTGTGACAGGTAAGCTTGGTCCATGTGATTCAGCACTCTGCTACATTTACCTAACCCCCTACATTACGGACAGGCAGAGTGGCAGGAAAGTAGATGCAGGAACCCTTGGTCTGTAGCAGGGTTCGTACAAGCAGTAAGCCTTTCCTTACACCATATGCTTCCTAAAGTTATTTTTTTCTTTTGTGATTATTTTTGAAATATGGCTAACTTGTTTGTATCTGCTGTAAAAATAAAGAGAAATAACTTGACACGATGGCTAGTATTGTTTATAACCTTCTGAAAGACTGTGCAGATTATAATACGTAGATTATACAATTGCAATAGTTTTTATGAATGCATTTTCAATTACCTTCTCTACAGATTTTCATATAAATTGTTCTTTTGGTTTCAAAATTTCTTTAAAGGAAATTGTACATTTCTTATATATTTCATATATTCTCTTATCAACAAATGGACTTTACCAAGCTTCTCTATAAAGTTTATCATAATGATCTTTTAAAAAATAATTACTAAAAAGAAAATTAAAAAAATAATAATAATTACTGAAAATATAATCCTCCCTTCTCTATTCCTATCTACATTTCACTTCTCATTTCCTCCCTTTCCCCCTAAGATAAAAAAATTACTTTATCTCTGAAGATGAAGGCTATTGGAATTGTGTTCCATTTACCTGTGTCCATTCAAAATAAATAATACACAAATAAAATTAAATTCAATACCCATTCTTAATTTTAAAACATTTTATTGAACTAGTAATAGAAGAAAAACATTGCTTGACATAATAAAGAATAATGTATTTCAAATGATCATCTATCATTTTACTTTGTGGTGACACAATGGAGGCATTCCTATTCGTATCCGGAATAAGATGAGAATATTTGCTATCACCAATAAATTTTAGGTTTTTCCTGGGCATTCTAACCAATGCAATATGAAAAGAGGGGAAAAAGTACACAAGTACAAACATTGTAATGGAAAAATCAAAGTTTTTGCCAATGACATAAATATCTATTTAGAACATGTTTTCTTTGGTTTTATTTTGCTCTTTTTTTTTTTCTAGTTTCCTAATGTGAAAACTCAGATTACTGATTCAAGACATTCCTCTCTCTTTTTTTTAAATGTAAGCATTTAATGGTATAAATTTCCTTCCAAATACTGGTTTAGCTGCATCTTACAGATTCTGGTATAATTTCAATTTTGTTCAGTGTATAATATTTTCCTGTTTCCTCTGGGAATTTCCCTTTGACTCATAGATGATTTTAAAATATGCTGCTTTATTTCCTAGTGTTTGGAGATGTTCCTCTTTTCTATCTGTTTTGGATTTCTAGTTTAATTCCATTATATAGAGAAAATCTGCTTCCGATGATTTCAATTCTTTTACTTTTGTTAAGGTTTAATTATGACGCAGGGGGTGGTTGATTGTGATGGATGATCCACGTTCACTTGAAAAATTGTATATTCTGTTTGTGGTGGAGTGTTTCATACAAGTCAATTAGATCCAGTTGGTTGATTGTGTTGTTGAATTCTTCTACATTCTTGCTGATTTTCTGTCTACTTGTTTTATAAATTACAGAGATAGGAGTACTGAAATCTCCAACTATAATCATGGATCTATTTCTCTTTTCAGTTCTGTTGGCTTTTGATTTTGCTCTCTATATATTGAATACAGAAAGTTTAATGTTAGGAATGATTAGCTATAACAAGTGGTAGGAGTTTTGTTCCATGTACTTTTTTATATAAATTTATTTTTTTCATATATTTTATTTTTGGCTGTGTTAGGTCTTTGTTGCTGCACACGGGCTTTCTCTAGTTGTGGTGCAGTAGTTGTGGCGCACGGGCTCAGTAGTTGTGGCTCATGGGCTCTAGAGCGCAGGCTCAGAAGTTGTGGCGCACGGGCTTAGTTGCTCCGCGGCATGTGGGATCTTCCCGGACCAGGAGTCGAACCCCTGTCCCCTGCATTGGTAGGCGGATTCTTAACCACTGCGCCACCAGGGAAGCCCTGTTCCGTGTATTTTTAATCCTTATTTTAGGTGCACACACATTTAGGATTGCTGTGTCTTCTTGGTAAACTGACCCTATTTTATCATTAGGAATACCATTTTCTCCCTGATAATATTTTTTTGCTCTGAAGTCTACTTTGAAAATAATGTAGTTATTTCATCTTTCCTACTCATATCCTGCATGCTAGATCCTTTTCCAGCCCTTGGCTTTTAGCCTAACTATTTCATGATATTTGAAGTAAGTTTCTTCCAGGAAGCATAGAGTTGGGTCACATTTTTTCATCCATTCTGACATTCTCTGTCTTATAACTGGTGTGCTTAGGCCACTTACATGTATTGTAATTGTTGCTACTGTTGGATTTAGTCTATCATCTTATTATTTGTTTTTTTGTTTGTCTCCTCTACTTTTTATCCTTCTGCTTCCCCTTTCCTCCTTATATTGATTATTTGAACATTTTTAATAATCCATTTTAATGTATCTGTTGTGGTTTTGGCTATGTATATCTCTTTATCTACTTGGTGTACTGATTGCTCTCAGGGCTACAGTACACACGCTTAACTTTTCCCAGTCCACTTAGAATCCATATTTTACACTTCCAGTGCGATATAGAATTTTAACCACCATAGAAAATCCTTTATCCTTCACCTCAATACCATTTTCTATAAATTACATCTATATAAATTGACAACCCTTTCAACCAGTGTTATATTTTTTGCTTTCACTTGCAACACATTTTAATGAATTCAAGAGACGAATTGTAGGTTACTACATGTGCCCAGATACTTCCCATTTCTGTTCCTCTCCCTTCATTCCTGATGTTCCATTTCCCTCTCGTAACTTCCCTACTGTCCGAGTAACTTTCTTTAGCAATTCTTTTGGGAGGAGTTGGCTGGCATTCAGGACTCCTAGTTTCCGTTCATTTGAGAAGGTCTTTATTTCACTTTCCTTCCTAAAGGATATTCTCTGCATGAACTTAGAACTATGGATTGACAGTTCTTTTTTTTTTCAAAACTAGATTTCCACTTCTTTCTGGTCGCCATGGTTCTAATGAGAATCCACAATTCTTTTTTTTTGAAACCGTATTTCCACTTGTTTCTGGTCGCCATGGTTCTAATGAGAATCCACAATCATTGAATCATTGTTTCCTTACAGGTAGGCACTGCATCATTTTTCAGTGACTGCTTTCAAGATTTTTTTCTTGGCTTTAGTGTCTTTATAATATGTTTTCATTGTGTTTCTGTGAGTTTATCCTTCTTGAAGTTTGCTTTGCTTCTTAAATTTGTAGGTTCAGGGTTTTTGCCAAATTTGGGAAGTTTTCAGCAATTATGTCTTCAGATATATTTTCTGCACCACACTTTTTCTCCTCCTCTCTGAAAATCCCAGGACACAAATGTTAGACCTTGCAGCAGCACCCCACAAATCACTAAGTCTCGGGCACTGCTTTCTTTTTTCAGTCTTTTTCTTCTGCAGTGTTAAAGTCTGACTACTGTCTCATCTCCATTATGCAAATTTTTTAGTTTTGGTTATTGGTTTTTTTTTTTGTTTTTTTTTTTTTTTTTTTTGCAGTACGCAGGCCTCTCACCGCCGTGGCCTCTCCCGTTGCGGAGCACAGGCTCCAGACGCGCAGGCTCAGC
>NC_041218.1:100431846-100447464 GCF_002837175.3 Physeter macrocephalus | reverse complement strand
GTGGGATCTTCCCGGACCGGGGCACGAACTCACGTCCCCTGCATCGGCAGGCGGACTCTCAACCACTGAGCCACCAGGGAAGCCCTATTGTATTTTTGAGGTTTACACTTTCCATTTAGTTCTCCTTCATGTTTTCCATTACTTTTCTGAGACTGTCTATCCTTCTGTTTGTTTCAAGATTCTGTGCTATTACTTCTTAAAGTACTTTCATAGTATCAGGTTTAAAGTCTTTGATAATTTGGTCGCCTCTGTCACCTTGGCATTGACTTCTGTTGATTGCTTTTTCCTATGCAAACTGACATTTTTCTGGTTCTTTGTATGCTGAGAAATTTTGTGGTGTATCCTGAACTTGTGGGATTAGGTCAGGTTCAGGCCACAAGTTCAACCTACCTTCTGTGGGTTGCGGTCTCAGCGCCCATTCTATCGTCAAAGGCCCTGCACCACTATCCAGATCTGCCCACCCGTGCGCTACCCACAGCCAGCCTGGGGCCTTGAGGTGGTGTACGCCCTGGCTCAGGTCTCAACATCCTTGATGTGTTGTTTGGAGTCAGGAGTTCATAAAGCTCACAAGCAACCGCATGGCTTCCTCCCTCGTTCCCGAGATCTCTTTGGTACTTTCTGATCTCTGTGCATCTCCCTGTTGGTCCTGGTGCTACAGTTACCCTGCTCCACCCCGCACTTCCAACGACGGCATCGGCATTCTGGGCCGAGTGAAGGGAGGCCAAGGAGAAAAGAGAAGAAGGAGGAGCCCGCCCTTCCCTCCTAGAACTACAGCTCCTCCGATTGGAAGGAAGGTTCCTTTCTGCAGCACTTTGAGCACCTGGGGACCCTGCTGCTGCTGTCCCTCCCACCACCCCTGCTGGTGGGGGGCCGCCTGGGGGCTGGGCCACGGACAAACCAAAGAAAAGGGGAAAAGGAGGAATGTTTCACCCCTCTCTGTCTTTTCCACTCTCTGAGCCCATGCTGCAGGCTCTTCTTGAGGCTCTGGTCACCTCAGCGCTCACTCCTGGTTGGGCAGCCTGAGCCCCGCCCAGGGGACACCGTGAAAGAAAAGAGACCAGGACCCGAGTGTTGGTTTAATGGTGCTTCAAAATCTTGTCTACCCTCCAGCTCCGTCCACCGTTATTTGCTTGTCAGGGTCTCGTGCCCCTGTTCCAGGTGCTGTGTCCACAATCCATAACTTCATTCCATGGGAGAGACACACAGAGAACCCTAGCTGCATCTTACCCGGGACCAGAACTCCACCCACTTTTTGGTTTAATTCTTTACATTTGAATCTTTATCCTTATAAAATGTGTTTTGATGTCATGAGAAGACTTAGATTCGAGCTTTACAATGTGGCTAGCCAGTTGCCCCAACATAACTGAATGTGCAGTCCACCTTTCCTGCAGGCTGTTCTACAGGTGTGTTTCATTTGAAAGTCCAATGAATTTTCAAAGAAAATTATGGTGAGGTAATTTTTCTTAAGTTGTTGGCGACGTCATCTGAAAGATTATTTGTAAAAAATAGGTGATTGAGATGCCCAAAGAAATTTCTGAGTAAGAAGAGTAGACTATGTGGACTGGATTATATAAAGATATAATCATGTAATCAATAAATTGATGATTTTCTGGTGTAATAATAGATCAATGAATGGGGTAGAGAAAAATAGAAAAGAGAGGATGTAAATGTCCACCCACCTTCCTAAACATAGAAGGAAAGGTAGCATGTGCATGTGGGATGGAGAGGGCTGGTGGTATTGGGAAAATTTTATTGATATTTTTGGCAAGGAACATCTGAGAATAACAAGAGAAGTGACCTAAGTAGCCAAATATGTTGGAATATACTCAGTATTAAAACTCATTGAAAACAAAAAACAAAAAAACTCATTGATATGGAGACACATGATTAATAATTGGAAGGTCATAGAATTGGGCTAGAAAAGAAAGAGACTGGGGCAGGGCCAGTCCCCTGGAAGATTGCGGCTAGCCTGGCCACTGTCTGCTAAAGCCACCAGGTCATCCTCCGGACCCAAAACCTTTGCCGGAAGTTGAGGGTAGACTGAGCGTGGCCTTGCTCCGAGGAGAGGAAATTCAAGGTAAAATTGATAACCGGGAACAGGAGCCTGGTTTCCCCATCAAGGTGGTAAGAGGAGGTCGGTCATGTTTAATAACATGTAAAGGCACAGAAAATGAACAAACCAGTTAATCACTAGTCAAAAATCAAAACACAAAATCCTCACCGTTATATCGGCTTTTCATGGAGACCTCCATTTAGATTTGACTCCAGTGATAATTACCTCCAAAAAAAAACCACCGGCTGCATTCCAGTGCTTTAATCACATTAAAATGTAATGTCATATCTTCTTCCTTAGGGATTGTGAAAAGAGAGGAAGAGACCAGAGAACAAAGGAAATCTTTGAACAGGGAGAATTGAGGGTAAGTCCTTTAGTGTTTATGGAGTTCGGATGGTTTGTTGTATGTCAGGAAAACTTTAAAGTTAAAAGTATGTATAAAATGGAACCTTAACAAACTCGAGGATAAAATGAGATAACAAACGTAAGTCGAAAACATAGAGGGATATAACAGATCCTCAACGTTACGCGGCCTCTGAGTGACAGGAGCTGCCGTGAACCACAAGCCCCAGTCCACCCAGAGCAAAGGGAGGTCTGTGAACTTCATCTCATCGGAGCTCAGGTGCAGATGAACACACTGAACGCAGGGCCCTCCCTACAGCCTGCTAGCCGGATGGTCGCTGAAATTCCCTGAATTCTCTGTCCTGGGGAAACACCACCTCACCAGGGGGCATCCTGCCATAGAGCAGCTCTATTTCTTAGAAAGCACTAGCGCTCCTGCAGTTGGACCAAAATCTGCCTCTCTGTGGCTTCCACCCTCTGATCCCACTGGAGGCGGCTGAAATGTCTCTGTTCCCATTTCTGCTGTAGAACCTGATGTCTGAGGAATCTCCAGGGCCCGTGTTCCTGGTTCCTACGACCACTCCTCACATGGCAGGGCTTACCAACCAGTCAGGATTTCAGGGGTGCTGCTACGGTCACCGTGTCCCTTGAAGAAGGGCATATAGCGCTGTCAGCAGCAGAGTGATGGCCATACAGAGCACGCACCGAGAGCAAACCCTGCTCTACACAGTTCACACGGTTGCACTTAGGCCGTAGGAGTCTATGAGCGGATGAGCCTCCTCGTGCGGTAAACAGGAAAGCCCACTGTGGGGCTGAGCACGCAGACGGGAGGGTGGTGCACTCTGGCCCATGGGACGGAGGATCCTGCACTCGGGACCCTCCTGGACATTGCTCTACAGCGCTCTTCCTGTGGCCATTCCCTCGTACCCTTCGGAATAAATCAGGACTCTCCAAGCACAGTGCCTCCCCAAGTTCGGCGTGTTGTGTCAGCAACTCATTCAACCTGAGGGGGCTTGTGACCCCGGAATCAGTAGTTGGCCGGGCAGAAATGGGGACCCCACTGGTGGCACCTGAGGTGGGGTAGTCTCGTTGGGGACCTTGCCCCTAACCTGAGGAGTCTGCTCTGACTCCAGGGAGCTGCTGTCAGGTTTGAATTGAAGCGTGGGACACCCAGCTGAGGTCAGAAAATTGCATCAGAATACTGAAGCCTCACTTGCTTTGGGGCAAAGAGGCATCTCTGCATTTGCTCGAGGAACAGACTGTCTCTCCCAATGGCTGTTAGGAAGAACCAAAGCCAGACAGTAGTTAAAGAGGTAAAAACAGATTTTACCCAGGAACTATTGCAGAAGGGAAAGGAGACCTCATTACAGAACTGAGCTCAACCCAAATACAGCACCAGCAAGGGAGGGTTTACAAGCCAAGGAGTGGGCTGGTCAGTGGACGGAAAATCACTAAGAGGAGACGTCAGGGGTAAGGGTGGGCAGATGATTCTAGCTAAACCAACCTCCCAGGACTCTTGCTGAGGGCAGCCAGGGTGATCAGACATCACCCGGGGAGGGTGGTGGATGTGGAATTTGATCAGATGTCAAGGTGGGGACCTGTCTCTGCACGTGTTTAGCAGGGCTCTTGCTAGAAACAGCTCTGCCAGAAAGAACACGAAGCCCAAGATTGAGCCTCGGTGGAGAAGAGGCTCAGAGGAGCCTGGTAGAGCTCAGTCAGGGAGAGAGTCTGTCCCAGCAGGCATTGCTCAGCTATACCGTGGTGTCAGGAACATTAAATGATGCAGGACAGCCTATTGCAAACACCTCTGTCTTTGTGGGCCTGCAGATAAACTGTGCATCTCTCAGTGGACCACACATTTGTGAAAATGTGTAAAATCTGTGGCCTGAGTGAGTGAGTGCCTGAAGGCCCCCCCAGGGCTAGGAGTTTCTGAAGGGTTTATTTAAAGGGAGGAGAGGCACAAGGCAGGACTGTGGGTGCCACAGCAGGCGGTGCCTTCACGGGGCAAGACCCGGCCCCATGGCCCGGGCTTCCTGTCCCCGCCTGCCAGGTGCCTGCTTTCTTGGTTGGGGGGGCGGGGAATTGGGGGGTGGGTATAGCTGAAGGAGCTTCCAGGGGTCCCCCCCAAAGAGAGGGGCGAGTTGCATGGATTAGAAGAAGCACTTTCACATTTATTCACCTTAGGAAACAAAACACTCACTAAAAACAGTTCTCTCCGAGGACCCCAGAGGCAGAAGAAACCCCAGGGTTTCTGGGGATTCAGCGAAATCACTGCTCAACCCAGCTTGATGAAACTTTGCTGTGCTCCCCCTTTGCGCAGAGCGCTCTGCAAAGGCCACGGCAGGCAGGTGGGGAGGGGACTCCGTGAAGGCCTTCCTGGAAGGAGGTCCCAGGGGATGAGGGGGCGGGACGCACGGGACAGGGGCTTCCCGAAGGAGGGGAGTGGCCGAGCACAGACCTCCGCCCAGCGAGGGCAGGTGGCCACCCTCAGCAGGACGGTCCCTCCCCGCTCCCGTCAGGCGGTTAACTACCCTGGCCTCTTGCCGATGCCTGACCTACGGGTTTTTTCCACTTTGCTTAAACAGGGCGGCGCATCCTCCTCCAGGACTCTCTGGACAGAGGTGGATGGGCCTGCATCACTTACGTAAGAACCTTGGGGAAGCACAGGGCGCTGAGCATTTAAAAGAGTTAAAGCCCAGGGGCTTCCCTGGTGGCGCAGTGGTTGCGCGTCCGCCTGCCGATGCAGGGGAACCGGGTTCGCGCCCCGGTCCGGGAGGATCCCACGTGCCGCGGAGCGGCTGGGACCGTGAGCCGTGGCCGCTGAGCCTGCGCGTCCGGAGCCTCGCAACGGGAGAGGCCACAGCAGAGGGAGGCCCGCGTACCGCAAAAAAAAAAAAAAAGAGTTAAAGTCCAAAAAAGAAGAGTTAAAGTCCGATGTTCCTGTGGAGGACTCATTTCATTAACCCTTGAAGGGCGGCACAGGACGCGTTTTCACCTTGGAGCGCCCACTCGCCACCTCCAAGGATGCTTGCTCCCCTCCATGCCTGCTCCCAGCCAGCTTTCCAAGCCCCACCTTACCCAGCGGATTTTCCTTAAAAAATAAGAAGCGATGATGTCTCTTCCTGCTTCAAAGCCCCTGGTGGCTTCCCATCCCCCTTCGATGAGACATCTCAGTCTGGAACTGAAGCCGTCCCAGGGGTGGCCACACCCCCTCCGCCACCTCGTACAGGGCCCTGTGAGTCCCCTCTCCCGAGCGCTAGGGTCCCGGTCCCCTCAGAAGCCCCGGTTTCCTGCAGGCGGCCTCTCCCTGTTGGAGGGGAGCCCTGTGAGACCTGCAGCGTTCAGCCAAGAGCAGAGCTGCGCGTGCCGCTCGGAGAACACAGCCGCGGCGCGGTCGGTGGGGGGGGGGGGGGTGACGCTCTTGGGGGGGGGGGGGGGGTGACGCTCTCTGTTCTGCTGAAGTTTGGTAAATGCGGGTCAGCCTGTCTCATCCGACCCAACAGCAGGACGCTGGGGGGTGTCCGTCACTCTCACAGGAGGACCCAGATTTGGTGCCCCGGCAGGTCCTGACAACGGGAGTCTGAACTCTGGCGGCGGGGACTCTCCCAGGCCGGTGGGCTCCCCGCGTGCTGCCTGGCCAGCTTCTCTGTCTGTGGTCGCAACCCCACCCGGAGGGCATCAAAGGTGCAGCTCCCCGGAGAGGGCCAACCATGCATCAGTAGATGGCTTCTTACCCTCAGGATACATAGTCTCCAGTGTTTTCAGGGGGTGGGGGGAGGGCGGCAGGAGGGCGTGTGTGCTGAGATAGGATGGAACATAGCTGTTACACAGTATGGGAGCTCGAAGGACACACTGAAACAGCTAAACCCGGCTGAGGGCCTCCTGGTTGTGCCCTTGGCGGGGGGCACGGCAGCAGGTGGGCTCGCGGCTGGGGTGTGGGCTCTGACCCGGGTCCCATCGGCCTGATCGCACGTCCTGCCGGGGCCAGAGCCACAAGACAAGCGAGGAGCTCAGAGCAGATGCCATTTCTAGATGTTTATCCCTAGGAACTCACTAGCATGTCACCTACACCAGCAAAATGCTAGAGTCAGCCTCCCTGGTCCACATGGGGGTGGAGAGGGGCTAACCAGTGAGTATGCCTTTCATTCCTTCACTCATTCATTCATTCAAATATCCCCTCCTTCCTCGTCTACACCGGCACAGAGAAGCGCCGTCCTCACAGAGCTTAGTTTTCTGGGGGAAGAGATAGGTTGATATGGGCTCCAGTGTATGGGACACATGGCTGCGTCCTGAGGGGCTGCAGATGACCCTGCCTGGGCACAAGGGCACACACTTCCTGCTTCTTAAAACAACGTCTTTAAGTCAATAGTATGTGTCTGCAGCTGACAGAGCTGGGGGAAGGAAAGAGTGAGAAAGCATTGAGAAGGACGAGAACCAGAGCAGTGGATGTAGCAACATCTACACAGTTGACACCTGCGAGCGAGTCCAGGCCCCAGGCTCCCCGCCTTCCACTCCGTCTGGATTGCATCCCCTCCAGAGGTGAAGCTGGTCCCCACCTCCCAGAGGAGTCGGTGGAAACCCAGGGAGCCAGGAGAGTGGGGACGGAGGCCCCTTCCCCAGGGCTGGGCTGGCTCACAGACCTCCCTGCAGGACCAGGAGAGGGTTTGTAGTGCCGCCCTCCCTGCTGAGGCCGGAGCTCCCAGCCCTTCTACAAACCTCAGGAGGGGCACAGGGGCCTGGCCCACTCAGCTTTTCCCTGAACTTGGAAAAAGGAGCTGGGTGGCGCCTGGCAAGGCAGAAAGAAACCTGAGCAAGCAGATGTGCTGGTCCTGGACGCTTCCCAGGCGCTACAGAATCCGGCACAGTGTCAGCCCTCTGGGCCTCGCTGAGCCTGCCCTGGCGTCACTGTATCCTTGAGGGATCGCTCACCAATCGGGAAGGGCCTGGTCGCCCCACCCTGGGAAAAGTGGGTGCTCCCGAGGACCACCTGTCACAGGTGTGCGTGACTGCGGGGCAGGTGAGATCCTGGAGCAGCTGGGGGGCCCGGACAAACAAATGTTCATTATGTTTCCTCGTGGTCGTTCTTTTACCTTTTGTCCTTGTTGTCATCTCGAAAGCCTTTTTTTTATCCTCCCATAGCCCTTAATTTCCTTAAAAACGCGGAGCACATACTGCTGTTTCCTTCTCACAAAGATGCGGCACTCTTGTCTGTCATAAGCTATGTAAAGGACCGCAGTCCTTTACTTGAAACTTTTCTTAACAGACTCCACGTTACTTTCTCAGCGGCCTGGGAGGCCGCATCCTCTAGCGAATGCTGTTCAGCAGGGCAGCCCTGTTCCCGCGGCCCAGCTGGGCCCCCAGCCCTCCACCCACCCCTCCACCCCCGAACACAGGCTACCATCAGGCCCTCCATCACTCACTCCCCAGGACACAGGCCTCCCAGCCCTTGGTCTGGTCCCTTCTGTGGCACATCTAGCAGAAACTCCATGCAGCATGGGACACATGACACTTTGCTCTAGTTTGGGGGCTACAGATGTTCCCCGGCTTTGGTTTTCCTCGGGTCATCTGTAAGGCTTCAGGGATGGGGATCCAGGAGCCGGTCTGAAGTGTTCCCCGCCTTCCCCCGGGATGTCACCACAGTAGGAGCAAGTGCTTTCAGGCACTGAACCCTGGCCCTCACGTTTTCGATGCTGATGGATGGGTGAGAAATAGTTCAGATGACAGAAGGCTGAGTTCTGGGTCATAACCAGCTGCCACCTGGGCTCTGGAAATCTGGTACCATCAGCCTTGCCCGCATTTCCTCAGGCTTGGAAGTTTGCGAGTCAATGAGCCCCAGAAATTTGGACTTTGCTTCCAGTGCTGCCAAAGTGACTAAGATTTCTAAATGTGCAAAATTAGCGTTAAAATCTTCAGGGAGCAAAAGTTTCTTTGTAAGATCAGCAATTCTTTCCGCTTCTTCAGAAAAGAACCCAAAACGTGTGCAGAGGCTCCTCACATTTCTTTGCATTTCTTCTTTTCAGCACACCTGGGCACACAGAGGTTTACGCCGGTGGAAAAACGGACAGTAAGTTGCTGTCCACTCGTCCGGTCAGGCCCGGGCTGGGGGGATGCTTTGGTTCTTCAGATCCCCCTCGAAGGCTGAGGTCAACACAGTCAGAACCTCTCCTGTCACTGCAGGTGCCTGTCAGCCAGGCACCTTTTCTACCCGGTTCCTCTTTCTTTACCTCTTTTCCATACCAGGGTGGAAGGGATGGGAACACGGGAGCCCTGAGCATAGGCTGAGCTTCTGGATTTTACACATAGTATTTATTTCTCACGACAACCCTCCATGCTCCTCCTTTTACTGACTAAGCGTCCGGAGGGTTTGGTCACCAGTGAGGTCTTCCCCCTGTGCTCAGTGCACTGCAGCCACGGTCCCCCCGCCCCCAACACCACTGCTCGCTGCTAAGGAAATGTGACTGCAAACAAAAGCTTCTCCCAATCCAGGAAACCTCTTCAGAAAGGGAGTCGAGAAAACAGGTGTATTACTGAGGAAGCAATAAAACAGAATGTGATGTGTAGCCCAGGCAACCTGCTGAGAGATTGCAGAGACAGGAAGACACCTCTCCCTTCAGACAGCTAAGCAGATACAACCCACTACCCACGTGTTTCCAAGATAAACATAACAACCCCTCAGGTAAGAGACCTGACAGCACCATTTGTCACATGTAGTTCCTCCTAGATTCGCCCGGTCATTGGGGGTGACCACCTGGGTTTGCTTCTTGGTTTTAGACAAAAGAAAAACAAATATCTCCTCTCCTTACGACAGGAGTAGTTTAGCAACCTGGGGCCAGGCACCCACTGAGGTTAGTGGGACACTAACACCCCCATGGACACTGGGAGACAGGGTGCCATCTCTCTGGGAGGCTGTCTTTCCAAAGAGGTGGTTCCAGATCCTGGAGTAAGACACTCCTGGGTGTAAAGCTGGAGGCCAGCTTATTTTGCTTATAAACAGATTTCCATACATTTCCAAGGGGAAGGGAAGGAACTTACGATTGCAAGTTTCCTAAAGTAGATGCTCTAGGGAAGGCCGGGGGCATCTCCCCCTTATTTTTACCAGGAGGGTTAAGCCTCCTTGTTAAATTAGTATCTGCCTTTGCAGTGCCCACCAGACCGCAAGCCCTGCAGGGTCAGGACAGCACATCCTTGTGCCCTGTCCTTGGGGCTTTCTGGGCACTGAGTCAGACTATGGATGCTCTGTCCTTTCCTTGTGATGGTTCACATGAAGGGACAATGGACACGGCCGTTTAGGTGTCTTCTGTGCAAGCATTGAGTCCTTTACACTTCTTTACAAATTTTGAACTGGCTTGAAAATAATTAAAAATGCTTTAATTTGGACATTAAGAAATCCTAAAGGAGTCGATCAATTTATCAGACGATTGTCTACTCATTATATTTTTCTTTTACAAATAGATGGAGGAGAAAGCATTTAAATAGAAGGATAAATAGAGAAAGGATGATTTGTCTCTTCAAATCCTTTCTCTGCTTATCTCTGGGGTTATTGTTTCTCTTATAAAAATGTCAGTAAGGTCTTTATGTATCACAGACACTCTGTATCTATGTAGTAACAGTGAGACATCATTTTTAGCAGCTATATGCCAGATGCTCTACATCCATTATCAGTGCTCATTTCCTCCACAATTCTAAGAAAGCAGGATTATTATTCCTCTCAAAGGAACAGAGAAGCAGCCTCAGAAAACTCCCTGGGGAGATTCTACACCAACCCTGCCTGACCCGAGCCCCCAGCTCTCATTGCTCTGGGAAAGTCTACATGACACAGATATTTTCAACAATCAGCTTCTGTCCTTTTGACTTTAGGTTTTTTTATGATATCACAATTTAACATTTTTATTTTAAGAATCTGAATTTTCCTCTGTGATTTCTCCCACTGTTTCAAAACTGAAAAAATTGTCTTCCATGATAATATAATCTATGTTTTCTGCTAGTTTTGCAAATCTTATTTTTTTTCCATGAAATACTTTAATTTAGCTGGATTTAATTTTAGCACAGGATGCAAGGTGTGGATCCAACATGCTCCCCTTGAGATTGCTCTCCACTTGGTCTAAGGACATTCATTAACAAATCCTTCCTTCTCTCCTTTCCTTAGAGACGTACCTTATCTTGCAAGTTTCAGACACTGGTGTGTTTTCATTCTCCTTTGATCTGTGTGTCTATACTTTTGCTTAAATATTCTTTTACGGCTTTTAGCTTAGCAGCACTGTCTTAAGCAGCTGGAATGCCTGATCATTTCTGTTTTGTTTCAGAAGCTTTGATAATCTTTGCACATATGTTTTCCCTTTATCTTTAGGATTTTTTTCTCGAACGTTTCATTCTTTCATTCGCTCCCAAATCCTTTAAGGTGTTTAAAGGGTTGGATTTGCATTAAATACACAGATTACCTTGGGGAAAACAATCACACTTTGCGATATTCTGCCTGCTTCCCCGGGAACATGTGACACATCCCCTCCACGTGGCTTTCTTTCCTTCTGACACCTTCCGGGAGGTCCCTAGTAGCTGGTACGGCTCTCATTAATCTCATTCTTCTATGCATTGTGTGCTTTTTGTTTCTATTCCCAGGTGAATGCCTTTCTCATCACACTCTGACAGATCTTCCTGGAGAAGTGAATGCTTTTCATTTAACATATTTGCTATGAAGCGATTCTTTTTACCAAACTCTTTTACAAAGTCTGACTGTTTTTGTAGAGACTCTGGAGGACACCTGCCCATCACCACCTGCCACAAGGCATCCTCTGACTGAGTGAGTCTCCCGGGGCACCGGCAAGAGTCCAGAGGGGCTCTGGTGGCCCTGGCCACATCCACATCGACCTGGGGGTGTGGCGGAGACCTGGTGGCATGTGGCTGGTGAAAGGGGCCCTTAAGCCAGGCTCTTTGGCTTCATCCCTTGCCCCGCTTCAGCTGGTTCAACAACGCCCCCCACCATCTAGTCAGTGACACGGAGTCCTCCCATCAGGTGTGACGAGGGGTCAAGGATCTGAAGCAGCACCTGCCTCACTGTGAAACCTCACATTTATCTTAAAATAATGGGGGGGGGAGCTATGACCCACTTTCTCTCCAGAGAATCTTAAATTAGGGTAGCCAGGCATTCTGTGTCTGCAAGATATGACCTGTATTTCATGGTTTTCCTTGCATCCTGTACTACCTATGTCAGGAGGCCCTAAATGGTCCACATTCAGCTTTTATCAATAAATTAACCAAAAAATTGACAGAACTAATTTGCCACCACAGTAATGGAGGCCAGAATCACGTATGTGGTCCCACAACTAGAAAGCCAGACCTCCACAGACAAGGGTTGGGGATCCCTGGGGGCCTCTCCCGCAGGTGGGATGGGGCTTGGGGAAGGGCAGTGCTGAGAATGGAAAGCATTTATTTTTCACACAGTCAGTGATGTCGGAGCCTCTGAAATGCAGCCAGGACAAACCCCCGCCCTGACAGCCCCCCGTCCTGGGACCAGTCCTGAGCATGGGGGGTTCTCAAGGCCACTGGTCCTGAGCGCCCAGGCCACCAAAACCTTCAGTCAGGTCAGCTGAGCTTTGATGGGGGAGCCTGAGCCCTAGAAATCCAGCTCTCCTGGCAGGCAAACAGGAAGTTCCATTTCTTTGCAAACGGGTTCAATTTACTTCTAGTTCACAAGCTCATAATCAATTTCACTGGTTCCACCCCCTGCTTATGGTCAGTTATGAGTTTGGACTTGGGAGGGACAGGTGTGTCCTGGCAGCTGCGAGATTATCTAACTCAGTCTTTTCGATTCTTGCCATGTTCCTATTATTTATACTTTATTTGTGTATTTGAGCCCCAAATGCCAAAATGCAAGTGCAAATTTCCTGATGAGTTTTTTGAACACTGGACATTTCCTAAGCAGAAGAAAAGTTCTCTTGAAGCTCTTTGTTCAGGACACAAGTCAGACATAAACCAGCAGAGATATACGGTTTCCTCAAAGGGTACCAAAGAATGTAATATAACATTTTATTTTTGCTTAACAGAAACTCATATGAAGAAGCTCCAGTGATGGCAGCAGAAGCTGTAATGACTCCCACTGGCTCTCAGCCATCAGTCCTTCAGCTTAGATGACTGTCTCACCGTACTGCTGCCAGAAGTATTTTCTGATTCCAACATTGAAGCACATTCTCAAGTGCCGGCACAAAATCTCCTGCAATAACAAAAGTGTAACCACGCCATTGACATGACATACATACATGCATGATCAAAGATCTCAGTGCTTCACCTTTTTACAGCACAGCCACAGACACAAGTCATCACAGTGAAGAAAAAAACTTTCCCTTTGCTTGTGCAATATGTTTCTCCTGAAAGAGCCTTGCTTCTACGGCTACTGTGTGTAAAAGCTCTTCCAGCAGAGCCTTGAGTAACAGTGGTGAATTTGTGCAGACCTTCTATTATTGAGTTAGGAGGTAATGAAAGAAATTGCACTGCTTTTAGCGGAGATGATACACAAACACATTTGGGGGCTATTTGCATAAAGATGCGATGTTTATTCAGAGTTGAAGCAAGGAGGGAACGATTCCATGGAAGGTGTGGGCTGTCCTTCCCAGACTCTGCATAATGCTGCTCAGACAGCATCTGAGGTCCTTTCTATGGACCTCAAAGCCATCGGCATGAAACGGTTCTCTAACTTCAGCATTTATACCGTTCAAGCGGAGCAGCTGAAGGGCTTGGGTGATTTTGTGGCCATTAAGTTGTATTCCGTTCTCTCACATTCAAAAATGGTTGGTTGCCATTAGCAGATGCAGTTGAGAGAATCCTATTTATTTGAAGTGCTGCAATCATACTTCAATTCTGAAGAAAGACCCCCAAATTCATGCTGATTTTATTTATTTATTTATTTATTTTTTTGCGGTACGCGGGCCTCTCGCCGTCGCGGCCTCTCCCGTTGCGGAGCACAGGCTCCGGACGCGCAGGCGCAGCGGCCGTGGCTCACGGCTCGGCGTCACGATTGGGATCCTCCCGGACCGGGGCGCGAACCCGCGTCCGCCGCATCGGCAGGCGGACTCTCAACCGCTGCGCCACCAGGGAAGCCCTACATGCTGATTTTAGAAATAATTTACTGAATGAAGTCTACTTATTTGCTGTTCAGAGTTTTCCAAATCCCTTTCTTTAGCAACAGGATTCTGAAAATTGACGGAGAAGCCCACGGTGCTGCCTAAGCACTCCTTTAATAAGAAACTTGTTGAATCCGTTAAAACAAATTGAAGAACTGCTTATTCCTCAAATGTCAATGCTGTTCTTCAAAGGGACATTAATTATGAGCAGAAAAGGAAATTCTGACTTAAAATAGCTCATTATTATGGCACTTGCCATGACCCTGTTTGAAATGGGTTTCACCCCTTTGAGCATGCTTCTCTTTTATGTGGATGTTACTAAATACAGTTTGCAGAGCTGCCAGCGTTCGGCCAGTACCTGCTCGGTAGACCAGCTCACAATGCTCGCACTGAGCACGTCTTCTCACTAATAAATAATCGAGGGACAAGGGAATGAAATAAGTGGCGTGTGGCCGCTGTAGAAGGTGCATCTCGATGGAAGTGGAAAAGGGCGATAGCTGCAAGGAGGTTTGTAAGCGAATTCTGCAAAATAATTAACTGATAAGGAGAGCTAAGTCATGAGGGAAATAGAATTAGTTAAAGCGGTATATAATTTAGAGACTTATCATTTATTTCAGGTACACAACGAAGAATTTTAGTGTGAGGCGTCCCGTGTCATATTTTTCCTTGAGCTCAATGACCCTATGCATGGGTAATTAGAAATGACTTAAATGGACGTCAGTGTCCCCCTGTGCTGCGCTGGTGCCACCCCATTCCTACCCGCTCCCTGGACTGTGCCATTCCCAGGGCAACCTTGGCCTTAGCCTCATGTCCGTGGAAGGACAGAGCTGCAGGCTGCCTCTTGTGAAATGGGCCTGAGAATCCTGTCCGGGGTCTTCCTAGAGAGCTGCAACGAGGCGCCACCATCTAGGCCGGGCGATAGGTCCAGTGACAGGCACAGTGGCCAGGACAGAGGGCAGAACTGAAGTCTCCTCTCTTTAAACTGCCAGAGGGAGCACAGCCTCCAGCACCTGTGCCCATGGAGGCCCGTGGATGCCTGTCGGGGGACAGGGCAGAGCAGAACGCCGTGGGCCTCAGAATCAGGGCTGGCTGCGTTTCTTACTCTTTCTTTCTTTTTTAACTTTAATTTTATTGTGGCAAGAACACTTAAAATGAGCTCTGCCCTCTGAACGAACGTTTATGTGCACAATTCAGTATTGCGGACCATAAGCACAGTGGCGTCCAGCGGATCTTGGGAGCTCATTTGTTTTGTTCAACTGAGACTATGCTCCCTGATGAGTAACTCCCCATGCCCTGCCCCAGCACCCAGCCATCTCTTATCTACTTCCTGTCTCCATGAGTTTGAAGTGGAATGGTGCAGTATTGTCCTTCTGAGTCTGGCTTATTTCACGTAGTGTAATGTCCTCAAGGTTCATAGTGTGTGTCAGAATTGCCTTCCTTTTTAAGGCTTGAATAATGCTCCATGGTATGGATGGACCACATTGTCTAGCGTATAGGTGTGGCCTTGGGCACTTACCTGGCCTGTGTATGCTGAGATTCCTGCCCTTACAGTGCCGTCCTAACCCTGATCTGAAGGTGGTGCTGCCACTTGATGTATTCAAAGCTGTTTTTAAGTGAAATCTTCATGATCTATTACTTCCCAGATTAGACTCAAAAAATAATCTCTTTCCTGTGATTTATGTGCTAGCCAGGAGCCCCGGCTTCACTGAAGTCCTAAGGCTGTGTGCAAGGAAGAACAGAACCTTGTTAGAGGCCCTTTACCTGGAGGGTCCTGGGTACAGGCTGCCATGTTGGCTCTGTCCCGCTTTCACCTCACCCCTGATGCTACATTTCCTAGAGACAAGGATGGCCTTGATATTGAAAAATATAGTAGCCCAAACCTGTTCGTAAGCATGACTGGTAATCAAATGTTTTTACCAACTTCCTAAAGTGTGAGCAGAAATTATTCTTTTTTTTTTTTAACATCTTTATTGGAGTATAACTGTTTTACAATAGTGTGTTAGTTTCTCCTTTACAACAAAGTGAATCAGTTATACATATACATATGTTCCCATATCTCTTCCCTCTTGCGTCCCCCTCCCTCCCACCATCCCTATCCCACCCCTCTAG
>NC_041218.1:100398242-100431632 GCF_002837175.3 Physeter macrocephalus | reverse complement strand
ATGTCCCTGCCACTCTCTCACTTCGTCACAGCTTACCCTTCCCCCTCCCCATGTCCTCAAGTCCATGCTCTAGTAGGTCTGTGTTTTATTCCCGTCCTGCCACTAATCTCTTCATGACATTTTTTTTCTTAGATTCCATATATATGTGTTAGCATATGGTATTTGTTTTTCTCCTTCTGACTTACTTCACTCTGTATGACAGACTCCAGATCTATCCACCTCACTACAAATAACTCAGTTTCAAGAAATTATTCTTAAAGTCTCCAATTTAGAAAAAATTAATAAAAAATCTGACAGTCAAGATTTATATGTTCCCCAAGATTTATACGCAGAGGATTTTCCTTCTCCACTTTCTTCCTTTAGAACATTTCAAAAGAGTTTTGAAAATATTTTATGTATGTGTATATATATACTTTTTTTTTTTTAGAACAATTGAAAAGTTGAATCGCTCAGCTGCCTTTTCCTAACCCCTTCCTGCTGTGAGGATCACGTGACAGAGTCTGGAGAGCACTGAGAGGTGAGCAGAAGTTAGCTGTGTGTTCCTGCCTGGAAGGTGATGTGATGGCTAGAGCTGCAGTGGCCACGCTGTGGTATGAGGAACAGGTCAGGACAATTGTTAAAATGGCTGCCCTGACACTTTGGAGCCACTGAGCCAAGCTCTGACTTGTTGTTTTATTTAAGCCACTAGAGCTCTTCTTCTATTACTTACAGCTGAAAATATTCCAGAGTCTAACAACAGGTCATGGACATTGCAGGTACAGACAACAGTAGTGCCTGGCAAATGGCATGTCCTGTGTAGGGGACGCAGACAAGGGTGTGACATAAGTGGCCAGATAGTGAAAACCCTAAAGAACGCAGGCTAAATTCTGCAGGGTACTGGAATCCTGGAAAACACACACCCTTTTTATTTTATTTTATTTTATTTATTTTTTTTATTTATTTATTTATTTTTTTTTGGCGGTACACGGGCCTCTCACTGTTGTGGCCTCTCCCGTTGCGGAGCACAGGCTCCGGACGCGCAGGCTCAGCGGCCATGGCTCACGGGCCCAGCCGCTCCGCGGCACGTGGGATCCTCCCGGACCGGGGCGCGAACCCGGTTCCCCTGCATCGGCAGGCGGACGCGCAACCACTGCACCACCAGGGAAGCCCCCCCTTTTTATTTTAAAAAGCATATTCAGTCTTAAAAGGAAACTAACCCCATATTTTAAAATATACTTGAAAGCACATTGTGTTCAATTTTCAAAATCTTAAACTGACATTATACTGAATTAAAGAATGAAAACTAAATGAAAGCTGTATCTGGAAAGGCAAATATGGAGAATGTGTTCCAGGCTACACTTTAGAACACAAATATTTTGAAGCTCACAATGCAGCCCCATAGGTCAATGTGTATTTTCCCCTCTCAATTCGCTGAAATTAATGGGCATGTTTTGGCACATCAAGCAAAATAACAAACTTCCTAATTCGCTTTGTGAGAGCCATTCAGGCTGTTAACAGGGAAAATGCTATTTTACAACGGGTAATTAGAGGAACTGCTCCCAGCCTGCACCAGGGGTACAGGGACCAATCACTCTTGGCCCTTTGTAATAAGAAGAAAGAATCCTCGTGAACCCCCAAACACACTGCAAATGAACACTGAGTCATCAGCAAAGGACGTGCTTCAGAATCCCCGCAGATGGGTGGGGGGCAGTTGGCTGATTGCAGTTTCTTGTGAAATTACTGGGCATGTGAGCTATTAGGTGACAGTGTGAGCTGATAGACTTCGATGTCAGTGCATTAGGGTTTAACTGGCAGAAATCCTGTTTTCCTTTGGTGACAGTCCTGAGAAGTAAGTGATTGTAGAGTGTGTCCCGCATGCCATCTTCCTGCCAGTCCCATCTATAACCAAGCTGGCTCCAGCTGGGCGGGGGCCGCCTCGGACTGTGGGAGCCACAGAGCATGCCTGCGGGACTCTGGCTGCAACACTCTGTTACGTGCTTTGTGCCTCAGTTTCCTCCCTTACAGTCGCAGATTACACAAGGTAACCCCTGAAGAGAACTCAGCATCTCCCGCCATGTGCCATGTGTCAGTTTCTCAACAGCCTGAGAGCTGTGCTCTGTACCCTCAGAGTCCATTGTCTCCCTTGTTATTTCTGCTTCTGTGCTGCTCATCATCTTATGGAATCACAGCAACTCCCACGCGCCTTACTACAGGGCGGTTCTTAGATGTGAGGGGTCATCCAGGCCGTGCCCCTTCTACCAGTCAGTCTTTTGGGAGCTCACGGGCCACACATCTAACCTGCCACTCCCCAGGGGACACTGGAGTGACTCTCGTGATAATCAGGCTATGTAATTTCATTGGTGAGAACCCACCCTCAGTCCCCTCAGTGTAGCTTGTCCTCTGGTCAGCTGGTAAATCCTCCAGGCCCTCAGGGAAATCTCACTGTTCTCATGAGGCTGAAGGCAAATCATACCATTGAACTTGGGATACAAAATTTGGACAAACTTATATGTATTTTCTCGTCCTCATGGAATTATCTCCAAATAGTTAATCAAGTTTGCAAATGCAATTAGCTGGATTGGTATGGTGTGGGGTTCAGATGGCCTGGGAGGATGGGTACCAGCCCTGGACCTAAGAATGATAATGGTCCTTTTTTTTTTTTTTTTTAGGTTAATTTGTGCTTTTATTTGCCAGTATAACTTAATTACAGTGACTAGCAAACTTTCTTGATCTAAAAAATACATTTTATACCACAATCCAACAAACACATATCTAATATGTATACATATATAAAAGTGAAACAAAAGTTTTGCCAAAAACTTCTACCCTGAGTGTTAATTTTTTTTTTTTGAGACTTTTTTTTCTAAAGCAGTTTTAGGTTTACTACAAAATTGACAGGAAAGGACAGAAATTCCCCATATACCCCCTCCCCTCACATGCATAGCCATTATCAACAGAGTGGTACCTTTTTTTTTTTTAAACCAAGGATGAACTGCATTGACACATAATCACCGAAGTTCGCAGTTCACCTTAAGGCTCACTTTAGTGAAGTGAATCCTGTTGCACATTCTATGGGTTTGGACAAAAGTAGGATGACATACATCCATCATGCATAGCCATTATCAACAGAGTGGTACCTTTTTTTTTTTTTTTTAAAGCCAGTGATGAACTGCCTTGACACATAATCACCAAAGTCCACAGTTCATCTTAGGGTTCACTATAATGAAGTGAATACTGTTGCACGTTCTATGAGTTTGGACAAAAGTATGATGGCATATATCCATCATTATAATGTCATTCAAAGTATTTTCATTGCTTATAAAAACTTCTGTACCCTGCGTATTCATCTCTCCTCTCCCCCCAGTCTCCTGGCAACCACTGATCTTTTTATTGTGGTTATTGTCTCCATAGTTTTCCCTTTTCCAGAATGGCATATAGAATCTATTTTTCTTTTCCTTTTTTTTCAAAAGAGAGGTTCTGGGGCTTCCCTGGTGGCGCAGTGGTTGAGTCTGCCTGCCGATGCAGGGGACACGGGTTCGTACCCCGGTCTGGGAAGATCCCACATGCCGTGGAGTGGCTGGGCCCGTGAGCCATGGCCCCTGGGCCTGCGCGTCCGGAGCCTGTGCATCCCGACCCTGTGCTCCGCAATGGGAGAGGCCACAACGGTGAGAGGCCTGCGTACCGAAAAAAAAAAAAAAAGAGAGGTTCTAAGCCTTTATGTCTGTAAGACCACTCATGGCCCACTCATGCACGGACAAGACAGGCTCTAGGTGGCAAACTCCCCCACTAAATACTGTAGCTTTCCTTTCAATATTGAGCCCTGTCCCACTGGTCCTGTGCAGCAGCCACGTGGAGGTGCAGGGGGACATGGGTTGGGTATTTGTTCGTAGGAAGGCCACAAGTTTTGTGTCCCTTGTCACAATTCACCCAGATTCCTGTTGGGTATGCTGTAAACAGAGGAGCCGTTTCTTCAGGCCCCCCTGCTCTGAGCACACCCCAACCTTAATGGTCTTGAGCAAGCTATCATGTCTAATTGGAATAAAGGCAAGTCTTGAGATTTGCTGTCCAAGAGTGCCCAACGTGACAAACCCTAAATGAGGAGAAAGGATGCCAGAGCAGCTTAACAGGGCTCTCACCAACCAAAGTGGAGAAAAGCAAACCATCGGAAAGGAGAGTAACCATGGTTGACTGAAACACATTCAACCTATAAAAATCCATGAGCTCATAATAATTCTCAAAGAGAGCAAACACACAAACAAAAACCCTTCCCTAACTTGCCTTCTTTAGAACCAAGAGTTACACCAATGCTTTCCTCTGAAAATTCAGCTAGGCAGGGGGAAGAATGAAGGCTTTATTCACCTTTCCTGCAGAATCCATCTTTGGGGTTACTAAATAGCCCCAGCTGATAAGAAAAAAATCTTCTGTATGGAATTAGGCCAGGTAATAACCACAGGTGATAAGATGAGAAAATCCCCTTTCATAGCCCCTGATGAAACAACTCAGGGCCCTGAGTTAGACGGGGCTAGATACACCCAGCGTTCCAGATGTGCACCCCAATAGCTCTCAGCTCCTCAACCCAGAGAGCTACTTGAGCAAAAGGAACAGTCAGGCAACCAGGCAGCCTGTGGAACCCCGAGGTGGTTTCCTGCTTAAATTCTTCAGACATAACCACCTCAGGGCTTAGGGACCTCCTTTCCAGAGACAGGAAATAGGGAGCCATTAAACCACTGCAGGACAGTCAGACCCACCAGAGGACAGATCCTCTACAAGACCACTGACCTGGCCTCTTCAACAATATAGTGAAAAAGGGAGGTGAGGGAGGAGTCAATTTAGCTTAAAAGTGATACAAGAAATCAAAAATCAAAAATTTTGTCCTTGATCTGCATGAACCATATTTTAAAGATATCTTGGAAACAACAGGAGACACTTGACTTCTAAGAAGTATGAGATGATGACAAAGAATGATTGTCAATTTTCTTAGGTGTGGAAAATAGGATTGGTATTATATAGGAAAGGGTACTTGATTTTTAGAGGAGAACATTAAAGTAATTAGGGTTAGATGCCACAATGTATGTTATTTAGTTTAAAATACTTCAGCTGAAAACAACAGTTGTAGCAATATAACAAAATGTTAACAGTGAAATCTAGGCGGTGTATATATGGGTATTCATTTTAATATCCACTGTATGTTTGAAACATTTTAAAATAAAAAGTGAAAAAAAAAGGTAAAAGATACACGGCTTAACAGCAGCTCCTTAAGCAAAAGATGTGGTGATTCTGCGTAGGGCAAGAGATGAGAGCTGGTGTATCACCAGCAAGGTGGCAGCAACCCCCGGGCACATCCCGGGAAATAGGGTTTGCAGATGTCGGACAGTGGTCATCCTGCAGGTGAAGAACTGGAAGGGACATTTGGGAAAGGTACTTGGAACCACGCTCTAGAACAGAAGTGACAAATAGATCTTGGATGGTGGCCGCCAGGCTGAGCATCTTCCCAGACCATCCTTCAGGTCAATGGGAAGAATGCTCTGAGCAATGGGTGACGGACCATCCTTTTGCCTTTCTGAAATCCTGACCTTTATGGACCCACCACATACATGAGGGGAGAAGTTAGAGAGGCAAGAAGCTATACCAAGTGAGTTTAAAAAGAAAGGTTTGGGTTTGATATGCAAAATAATGTTAGCAACATGCAAACGACCCGAGAGGAGGTGCCCGGGTTGTATAGGAACCTTCTGCACACCAAGGGCCCAGCCTGGAGGACACAGCCCATCCACCCAGTTCCTGGAGGACAGAGAATACCCTTGTCCGTCCCCAGCAGAACCTCTCTGTGGTGGGAAAGGGAGATGTCAGAGAGAAGAGAGGAACTCAGTCCATTCTTGGAAAGAAGGCTAGAGCAGGGTGTTCCGGTGCATGCGTGCACGTGCGCACGGACGTGTGTGTCTTCCTATTGCTCTTGTGGTTTTATTTCCTTGATTTCTGCTCGTATTTTTTTCTCTTTCCTTCTGCTTGCTTTGCGTTTATTCTGCACTTCTTTTTCTAGGTTCTTGAGGTGGTAGCTCCGATTATTGATCTGAGACTTCTCTTCTAATGCAGGTATGAGGCTTCTAATGCAGCCTCCAACAGCTGACTATCAAAATGAAAAGTTTGATCACTTTTATTTTCATTTGGTTAAAAGTATTCTGAAGTTTCTCTGGACTCTGATTCATGGATTATTTAGAAGTGTGTTCTTTACTCTCCATCTATCTGGGGATTTTTCACTCCTCTGTCTGTTACTTACTTCTAGTTTAATTCCTTTGTTGTCAGAACATACTTTGTGTGATTTCTATTCTTTTAGATCAGTTAAGGTGTGTTTTAAGGCTGAGAGTGTGGTCTACCTTTGTGAATGGTCCACGTGAGCATGAGAAGAGTGTGTATTCTGCTGTTGGATAGAGAACTCTCTAAATTTCAATTAGGTCAAGTTGATTGATAGTGTTTTACAGATCATCTGATTTCCTGCCTCCTTGATCAGTTACCGACAGAAGCATGTTGTAGTTTCAACTACAAAAATGGATTCGTACATTTTCATTTCAGTTCTATTAGTCTTACTCTATATATTTTGACATATTTTTAATGTATTGTTAGGTTCATGCATGCTTAGTGCTGTTATAGCTTCTTAGAGAATCTATCATGTTACTCTTCACTCCTGATAATCTTTCTTGTTCTGAAATCTGTATTGTCTGAAATTAATACAGTTCCTCAAGCTTTTGTTTGATGAGTGTTCTTTTGATTAGTAGCATGGTATTTCTTTCTCTGTTTCTTTCTTTAGGGAGATTTTCTATCTACATATTTATATTTAGGTGGGTTTGTTGTAGACAACCTAGTTGGGTTTTTGCTTTATGTCCACTCTGCAAATCTCTGTCTTTTAATTGGTATACTTAGACAACTCATATTTTAAATGACAATTAATACAGATGGATTGGTATCTACTATCTTTGTAACTGTTTTATAGTCATTTTATTTGCTCTTTTTTCCCTAGTGGTGCATTTTGTGAGTTCAGTTGAGCATTTTATATTATTGTATTTTCATATTTTCTTAGCATATCATTTCTAGTTCTTGAAAAATTTTTAGTTTTTGGCCTAGAGAGTACACTATACATTTTTAACTAATCTTAGTCCACCTTCAAAACAACACTCTACAGCTCCATGAGATACAGGTACTGGCTATTCCCACATTTTCCCTCCTGGTTCTCCCGTCATTGTTATCATTCATCTCACTTAGTCACCCAATACATTGTTATTATTACTGGTTTAAAAAAACAACTACTTTTAGATCAATTAAGAACAAGAAAAATAAAATATTTTATTTTAACCTCCATCTATTCCTTCTCCAGCAATATTCCCTTCTTTGTACAAATGCAAGTATCTGATCTATGCAGTTTCCTTTCTACCCAAAGAACTTCTGATATTTCTGTGTGGCATGTCAGGTGGCAATGAGTTCCTTCAGTTTTGTTTTAGAAATTACTTTTTTCTTATTCATTTTTAAAGAATAATTTCTCTAGATATAGAATTCTAGGTTTCTTTTTCCTCCAGCACTTTAAAGATGTCAGTCCACTCTCTTCCTTCTTGCATGGTTCCTGGCAGAAAGGTCTCTCTAATTCTTACACTTGTTCCTTCAGAGTTAAGATGGTTTTTTCACCCTCTCTTCTGCTTGGAGTTCTCTGAGCTTCCTGGATCTGTGGTTTGGTATCTGTCATTAATTTGGGACCATTCTCAGCCATTATTACTTCAAACATTTCTTCTACCTCCCTTTCTCTTTCTTCTCCTTCTGGTATTCCAATTATACATATGCTACACATTTTGATATTGTTCTATAGTTCTTGTGTGGTCTGTTCTGCTCTTTTTTTCTTTGCATTTCAGTTTGGGAAGTTTCTATTGGCTTCCTTCAAGTTCAGTGATTTTTTTCTTGGTGCATTATTCAGTGTTCTCCAGAGAAAGAGAGCTAATAGAATGGAGAGGGATGTTAATGAATTGGCTCATGTGATCGTGGGGCAACTGTGAAATATGCAGGGTGGATCAGCAGGCTGGAAGCTCAGGCAGGGTTTCTGTGCTGCAGTCTTTTTTTAAAATTTTTATTAATTAAGTTATTTATTTATGGGTGCATTGCGTCTTCGTTGCTGTGTGCAGGCTTTCTCTAGTTGCAGCGAGTGGGGGCTACTCTTCGTTGTGGTGCACGGGCTTCTCATTGCGGTGGCTTCTCTTGTTGCAGAGCACAGGCTCTAGGCATGGGGGCTTCAGTCGTTGTGGCTCGTGGGCTCTAGAGCGCAGGCTCAGTAGTTGTGGCGCACAGGCTTAGCTGCTCCGCGGGGTGGGATCTTCCCGGACCAGGGCTCGAACCCATGTCTCCTGCATTGGTTGGCGGATTCTCAACCACTGTGCCACCAGGGAAGCCCCTGTGCTGCAGTCTTGAGGCAGAGTTGCCTCTTCTTCAGGAAACCTCAGTCTTTGCTCTTAAGGCCTTCAACTGACTGGATGATGCCCCCCCCCCAACATTACAGAGCATTAATAACCTTACTCCATGTCTGAGTAGAGTCTGAGTAACTGATTTAAATATTAATCACACCTGAAATATTTCTTCACAGCAACGTTTAGACTAGTGTTGGACCAATAAACTGGGCACCGTAGGCCAGGCAGGTTGACATAAGTTAATCACCACAGTCCACCCCTTGTCAATTTGGCACCCTTCCACATCTCCTTAAACCATACTTACTTCTATAGCCAAACACCACAGACTGGGTGGCTTATAAACAACAGCAATGTATTTCTCACAGTTATGGAGACTGGAAGTCCAAGATCAAGGCACCAGCACAGTCATGTTCTCATGAAGGTCCTCTTCTGGTTCATAGCCAGAGCCTTCTCACTGTGTCCTCTTGTGGTGGAAGGGGCAAGGACCCCTCTGGGGTCTCTTTTTTAAGGGCACACATCCCATTCATGAGGACTCCACCCTCATGACCTAATCACCTCCCGAAGGCCCTACCTCCTCCAAATATCGTCACCTTGGGGATTAGGATTCTAGCATATGCATTTTGGTGGCAGGGGGGCAGGCACAGACATTCAGTCCATAGCAGGTAAATACCCAGACGTGTGATGGCTGGCTTGTATGGTAATTGTATGTTTAATTTTAAACAAGCAAAAACCCTGCCAAATGAATTTCCGGAGTGGCTATACCATTGACATTCCCACCAGTGGTGTGTGAGAGATCCAGTTTCTCTGAATCCTCACCAGCATTTGATATTGTTATTGTTATTTTTTTTAGCTGTTCTAATAGGTGTGTAGTAAACCATCTCATCATGGTTTTAATTTGCACTGCCCTATTGGCCAATAATGAGTATATTTTCATGTGCATTTTTGCCGTCTGCATACGGTCTTTGGTGAAATATTTGCCCATTTCTTTTACTGTTTCATTTTGAAAGTTCTTTATATATTCTAGATATGAGCCCGTTTTCAGATATGTGGTTTATAGTTATTTTCTCCAAATCTGTAGCTTGTCTTTATACTCTTTTTTCTTTATTCTTTCTTTCTTTCTTTCTTCCTCCCTCCCTCCCTCCCTCCCTCCCTTCCTTTCTTTCTTTCTTTCTGCATCAGGTCTTAGTTGCAGCACATGGGATCTTTCGTTGCAGTGCATGGGCTTCTCTCTGGTTGTGGCGTACGGGCTCCAGAATGCCTGGGCTCTGTAGTTGCCGCCCGCGGGCTCTCTAATTGTAGTACGAGGGCTTAGTTGCCCTGCAGCACGTGGGATCTTAGTCCGACCAGGGATCGAACCTGCATCCCCTGCACTGGAAGGCAGATTCTTAACCACTGATCACCAGGGATCACTCAGTTTGGCTTTCTGGGCCTAATTCTGTTTGCTTATGGGGAACAATTGAAAGAGAACAGCTTTCAAAGCTCATTTTGGAACACAAATAGACGATTTATGTAATTAGCCCAGGTGCAATTACATGGCACGCCATCAAGTGGCTTCTTCATGAACTAGATTGGCACCACCTGATTCTTATAAACATAAATAGATCAAGTTGTTAAGTAACAAGTAATTGCAGAGAGCACATGATATTCTCTCTGGGCAAATCAGACTACCCACGTTTAATCTGGCTTCTGTACTGCTCAGGGGAATCAGAAAGAGGTGGAGGGAGGCTCTCAGAATGATGTGCTGAGCAGTTTGGGTTAAATTCAAGGAGATATATGAACGGCCCTGTGATCTAGTTAAAATGCAAATACAGCAGGGAATGATAAGAACACATTTTTCACCATGGCTTTACTCTCCTTCAGAGGAATCCATTATTCTTAAATTACGCACTGAAAACTATTTGCAGCAGATATTATAAAAAGCGTGAACAACTTTTTATGTATAAAGAGCTCATGCAAAATTAAGAAAAATATGAAGACACAAATATTTAAGTTGTCAGAGGATGTGAAGAGTCATGTCCCAGGGGAAATACAAATGACTGATGCATATGTGACAAAAATTAAATTTCACTAGTAAGCAAAGAAATGGAAAATAAAGCCATGAGGTGATGCCTTTTTGTCACCCATACTTCTAGCAATAATTTAAATGTTGATATTGCATTTGCTTTTATCCCTCTGGAAACCCCATTGGATGGCCTCATAAAAGCACAGAAAATACACCCATGAGAGCAAAGGAGGAAGGAAAGTTGTTCTGTCTATGGATGACTTGAGACAGGCATGGGAACCGGTGTTTGTGGATGGGTGAACAGAGCAAGGGATGTCGCAGCCGGCAACATCCCGGAAGTCTGCCCTGTTGCCCTGAGCTCAAGGTCATCGGGAATTGTGGAGGCCGGGAGTGGGAGTGACACAGACACCCAGCACTGATGGGAGGTCTGTGTCTGGAGCAGCTGCAGTTCCAGCCCCTGGACGTCTCCCACACCCCGCCCGTCCAGACAGCAGATACCTGTGCAAGCCACCCACCCAAAGGCAAAACCAGAGGATTCTTCCCTGAAGAAATGGAGCTTTCTGGGGAGTCCCAGGGTTTCCAGAGTGGTGCTGGTACCCAAAATCAGCCCCAACCCTGCTAGAATGTGGGCCCACAACATGACCCGCCTGCTGGTCCGCGCCCACACCATCGCAGTGTGGTCAGGGAGGGGGCCTTGCCAAAGGGGCGGAGGGAGGCCACCTCAGGCCCCATGTTGGGGAGAACACAGGAGGAATGTCACAGCAGGGAGCCAGAAGAGAAGGGAGAATCCACAGGAAAACTGACCCGGAAGCATGGATCATTCTGCAACAGAAGAGCTCCTTTATAAAGGATTTGAGTTTGTATTTTCAGAGTTGTTCAGGAAGATGTAACAAACATAAGAAAACAGGATACTGGGACAAAGGAACACTTGCAAAACAAGAAGACCTTTTAGAAATGAAATCAATTGTTTCAATAAAACATGGAGCTGAAAAAGACAAGACAGAAAATGTGAAAGAAAATGTTAAAAAGAGACAGAAGATCAATGCAGGGTGGCCATAATTTGACTAAAAGGGTGGGTCTGGTTGATCCATGAAACAATACGAAGTCTTCAGTTTCAGAGGCCACCAAGAGTTCACAATGATTGAAATAGACCACATATTCACCCTCCTTTTTTAAGACTGAAAATATTAAGGATAAAGAGAAGATTCTAGGAGCTTCCATAGAAAAAAGCAGATCACCTGCAAAGGAACCAGAGCTGAAAGGGCATCAGAATGTTCCCTAGTCATTCCAGATTCCAAGTGAGTTTCAGCCTGGAACTCTGTAGCCACACCATTAATCAAGTGTGAGGACTCACTGCAGGGTTTCCAGACATGCAAAACATTCAAAAATGCATTTGTTTTTGCACCCTTTCTTGGGAATTTGCTTGAAAATGTGCTGTCTCAATAGAAGAAAAGCCCAGAGGAAGAAAGCTAGAAAAACCCAGGGATCTCAGTTGCTCCTGGCTGTGTCCCCAAGTCCGCAAGAGGAGCGAGGCCCAGGGAGAAAGGCGCTGATTCCTGGGGAGGGGTAATGCGGGGAAAGCGAGCTGAGGGTGACGTGTGTGACCGGCTCTGGGAAAGCACACTACTCCTTTTCCAGTATGAAAAAAAACTCCAGGGGGAGAAAAAAGCCAGACTGCATTAGTTTGCAAGGGCTGCTATAACAGAGAACAGCAGGCTGGGCAGCTTAGACAGAAGTTTATTCTCTCACAGTCCTGGAAGCTGGAAGTCTGAGATCAAGGTGTCGACAGGGCTGGTTTCTCCCAAGGCCTCTTTCCTTGGCATGCAGATGGCCATCTTCTTCCTGTGTCCTCACATGGTCGTCCATCTGTGTGTGTCTGTGTCCCAATCGCCTCTTCTTATAAGGACCCCAGTTATATGGGATTAGGGCCCAGCCATATGGCCTCATTTTAACTTAGTTACCTCTTTAAAGACCCTCTCTCCAAATACAATCACATTCTGAGGTCCTGGGGGTGAAGACTTCAACATACAGATTTTGGGGGACACGGTGCAGCCCATAACATGTACTGAAATGTTGTTACTAGGAAGAACAGAATGTACAAAGCAAATTGCAACATGGCCTGACTTTGCAGGGCAGGTGGAGTGTAAGCAATGAGAACCCCTTTGGCCACTGAACACCTGGATGTCTGTATTTTAAAGCACATGCCTGCCACATTTGTGAGCTTCAGACCCTTCACAGGGTTTGGGATTTGGGTTCGCAGGCTCAGTTGGTGAAGGCGGGGTCTTGTTTCTCCTTCTATGAACACCAACCCCAGGCTGGTGTTCCCACAGTGGCCGGACGCAGGAAGCTGTGACACGCAGAATTCCTCCCACAGTTGGTGGGTGAGGAATTTAATGAGGGACCACCTCAAGCTCTCAAGGCCTCGAGCAGCCAGGTTTTCCCACAGCAATGTGGCAAGAAGATTCTAGAACATAAGCTCTGTGAGGGCAGAGACTTTTGTTTGATTCGCCAGTATATGCCCATAGACTGGGCCAGTGCCTGGCACACAGTAGGTACTCAAGAAGTGTTTGTTGAATGATTCAATAAATCAACCATTAGGATGAAACTATTGTCAGTAGTTTCCTGTTGGTAACATGTAAAAGAGTCTTGGAAGGGGTGAGTCCTGGAGCAGGCTGGGAGCAATTCTAAATTTAGAAGGAATTAGCCGCATCTGGCCATAAGTTTTGGCTCACCTGCTGTCTCCTCGGTGAAATTTGGTTTCCCATGAGTTCATGAGCTTCCACTTGAGATGTGGATGGCTTGGTGGTCAAAAAGCGGCTCATTTGTAGCACACGAAGGAAAATCTCTCTCTCTCTCTCTCTCTCTCCCTCTCACCAGCACTCCCACCCCAAAGCCGTCTCTGAGTTTGGATGTTTGCCCTGGGAAGTGCCCCTCCCATCCCCACACCCCCCTGAGAACCCAGGTTTTCCCGGGAGGAAAGGTCTGAGCTCCTCCGTAAGAGGCTGGGCAAGGAGCCTCCTTTTCCCCCTGGAATGGAGGCGGGCCACCAGCAGGAGGAAGAAAGGGGAGGCAGAAGCTGGAGCGCTGGCCGGAGGGAGAGGCCAGCTGGAGGGCCTGACCTCCGGGCATCACAGAATGTTGGAGAAGGGCCTTTGCTTCACTGCACCCCAGCCAGCTCCCCGTAAAGCTTGTTTTTTGTTTCTAGTGTGACGGGTTGTTTGAGTTGACTCATTGGTTTGGAAGCTCAGCCTGGCCAGGACAAGGATGCTCAGGACAGGGGCCCAGGAGGAGCGGGAGGCCGAGAGATAGTCCTTGTAGGGCCCTGCCCAGGCTGCCACTGGGGGCTCCCGTTCACGTCCTCAGCGCTCTCCCAAGAGTCCGAGAGACCTGCTTGCCCGGAGCCATCAGGTTCTACCACCAGACCAGGCAGGCAGAGCCAGTCATTTGATACAAACTCTATTTTTACTCTTGCCTGAGGCCCACGTGGGAAGCTCAGGCCTGACCTGGAGAGGAAGCTCGGGGCTTGCACAGGGCATGGAATTAGTGGGTTTGTCAAATTAAAAAAAAAAAAATCTCAATAAGGGGAGACCTTATTCCAAAGGTTATCGCAGTAGGAGAGATGCTCTGACCACAAGGTCTGCAACATCTCCGGGGTTGAACAGAAAGGGTTTCTTGTCCAGAAAGAGGAAAACAGGCTGGAAGAATGGGGCGTGATGGGAAGGTAGTCAGAGGATGTTTTCCCGAGGCCACCCTAGTCCAGGAAGGTGGGTCCAGGTCCTGGGGCCCAGAAGAAGGAGAGATGTTTATGCCAAGCTCGGTTGTGGCTGATCAGTGGGGACAGCCGTGCAGGTTGTCGTTTACCAGGTGAAGAATGGGACCCCGGCCTGTGTCTGGCCTCATCCAGGTGAGCAGGGCCCTCCCTGGGTCTCATCTAGGGCATGCGGAGAAGGGATTCTTCACAGTGGGGATTCCTTTACCCCTCGCTGCTTCCAGGGGCACAGGGCTCAGGTGAGATCCGACACGGTCAGGCTGTTATCACATGTGTCATGGGAGCCCCTCTGGCTCGTAGGTTATACATGCACGTACGTTTCTGTCATTTATTAATTTGTTCTTCTGAAATTAAGAAATACCTACTTGGATCATTTTTCTTTCTTTAATATTTATTTATGTATTTATTTTTACTATTTATTTACTTGGCTGCACCGGGTCTTAGTTGCAGTACGCGGGATCTTTTGTTGCGGCACACGGGCTTTTCTCTAGTTGTGGCTCCCGGTCTCCAGAGCACGCAGACTCAGCAGTTGCAGCACACAGGCTCTCTAGTTGTGCACTCAGGCTCTAGAGCACACGGGCTTAGTTGCTCTGTGGCATGTGGAATCTTAGTTCCCCAACCAGGGATGGAACCTGCGTCCCGTGTTGGAAGGTGGATTCTTAACCACTGGGCCACCAGAGAAGTCCCAGATCATTTTTCTTTTAATTAAGGAAATTTCTCGGGGCTTCCCTGGTGGCGCAGTGGTTGAGAATCCGCCTGCCGATGCAGGTGACATGGGTTCGTGCCCCGGTCCGGGAAGATCCCACACGCCGCGGAGCGGCTGGGCCCGTGAGCCATGGCCGTTGAGCCTGTGCGTCCGACGGGCTCCGCAATGGGAGAGACCACAGCAGTGAGAGGCCCGCGTACTGCAAAAAAAAAAAAGGAAATTTCTCTGAAAATGAGTTCAACTTCGTAGGTGGATGTGTGGTAACCTTCCTGCAGCCTCCACCATGCTGACGAGCTCCCCCAAAGGATTAGGCGGGAGTGACAAGCTCCGTGCTGGTTTTGGCTCATTAGTCATTTCTGTACATTCTTTTCATGTGAACAAAATCCCAGATAAAAATAATGCAGTGGTAGCTTTGGAGCCTGCCGTTGCTGGGGGCACAACAGCACCATGGGCTCCTGCCGGCACTCCCTGATGGTTGCATGCGTAAGGGGGGACCCTATCTCCAGCCCCCCTGGAAAGAATGCCACGTGCTGCTCCTGCCACCCATCAGAGTGAGTGCAAAAGGGAGGTGTCCAGGCCCCCCTGAGGGCTCTGCAAGCTCCCTGTCAGCTCATGCTTCGCAAACAGTGTAACGCCTTCACTTCCAAAAGTTCCCTCAGATATATTTCCTTTTTGATCACAGAGCAAATCAACAATCTCACTTATATCCTCTGGGAAGATACAAGGTTCCACTTGTTTCTTTCCACCTCTCCGCACCTCTCTCCAGACCACTACTGTCAGAAATAAGACCCTCATCACGCCTCCTCATACGAGTGTTGGTCTCCTGGTGCGTCTCAGCCCCAGCTGTCCCACACATGACGCCATAACGTGGTCCATGAGGACATTCCGTCTGCGACGGGGTCCCTGTTAGCCTCCTCACCTTCACTCTAGTCAAGCAGTTAGGAGCTGGCAGAGCAGCCTCAGGAATAAATGGGGGATCCTCAAAATTAAGAGAGAATCATTGTCCAGTCTAGACCAGACTCTGTAGCTGGACAGCCAGGAGGCCCTGGGTTAAGTCTCCTTTTGGGGGGAGCTCTGGGTCCCATCTGTCAAATGCATAACTAATCGATGTCTGGATATCTCACAGGAGATTTATGAAAGTTGTGTCTGTTAATGCTGTAGTTCAAGTACTAAGATTTGATTTTTGTATGATTGAATTACTTCATTCAGCTTCTCTTATAGCAATGAAGATGATAATTAATGAATCTGAATTTTTGAAATCTGATTTTTGTAATATTACCTCTGTTTCTTACAAATACAAGACAGAATATTTATTGCCAATAATATATTATAGTAAACCCTTAGCTATGTGCACAATATTGATTGTCTAATTCTGTTATATATTATGATGTTTATCATCACTTATATTTTATCAGCTAGATGACTTGAGGCAATTTTTATTATTCACAATTAAAACACAGAAATGGGAATGTTTATTTTTAAATGAGATGCAGTTTCTTCTCCCAGAATTTATTTCGAATGTTTCATAACACATTTTAGACTCTAATTTGAAAAGAAATTTCTGTGTCAGCAACTACCCTGCAGAGACACCCAAATTGGTATTGACAGAAAAAGAAAAAACAGATATAACTTTATCACTTAGAAAAAAATGGGAATGATAAAATCGTTATTCTTTTTCAGAAAGCAACACATGTAAATTTTTTAAAAATAAAAGTAGTCATACTTATGTGATGAATCGTGAAATATATGGGAAAAAAATGAAGGAAAATAAGTTACCTCAAATCCTACCAGCCAGAGAGAACCATTCTTAACATATTGGTGTATTTCCTTCCAGTCTTTCTTCTATGAAATAAACCGATAATATTAGCTGTGCAATATTGCGACACATGATTGTATCATAGCTTAGTAACTTCCCCCCAGAGTTGAAAATTTAGGTTGTTTCAAATATTTTGCTATTAAAAGATGACACACCTTCTGGTGGGTATGAGGGGTATCACACTGTGATTTTAATCTGCATTTCCCTCTAGTGAAATGGATATATGTCATATGTCTGTTGGACATTTTGATGTCCTCATTTGTAAAGTGTCTGCTCAAATCACTTGCTATTTTTCTATTGTGTTGTTTGTCTTATTAATTGAATAGTAGGAGTTCTTTATATCACTGTCCCTCGGCATCCACGGGGGATTGGTTCCAGGACCCCTGAAGATACCAAAATCCACAGATGCTCAAGTCCCTTATAGAAAATGGTGTAGTATTTGCATATAACCTACACGCATCCTCCCATATACTTTAAATCATCTCTTGATTACTTATAATACCTAATACAACGTAATGCTATGTAAACAGCTACAAATACAGGGTACGTGCTATGTACATGGTTGCTGGTGTGTGGCAAACTCAATTTTTGCTTTTTGGGAATTTCTGGAATTTTTAAAAAATATTTTTGATCCGAGGTTGGTTGAATCCTCAGGGATATGAAACCCGCAGATACGAAGGGCCAACTACATATTCTGGGTTCAAGTTCTTTGTCAGTTACAGTAGATTCTCAATACTCAAGGTAGTTTTGTCCTACAAAGTTGCCATGAATATTGAATTAGTGAACCCTGAACCATTGCTCCCGGGGAAATCCAGGGTTTAGGTTCCTGTGAGCCTCTGGTCACAACATGTTCATCAACCGAAACACTATTTGCGTTTTCTGGGTTCATTTACCAATGTTCAGGTAAAGCAGGACGGTCTCATCCGCTTTCCAAATCTGCTCTTCCCGTAGCCTTTTCCCTCTGTAACGCATAACAGGTATCTAGACAATCTTCCTCTAGTTCCTGAGCTCAGAACCCCCTGGTGCAGGTTTGACATTTTCATGCCTTGTTGCCTGTTGAAACCTGCGAGCCAGCCCACGCTAGCCGAGAAGGGTTTTACATTTTCTGGACCCTGAGCAACATGACAGTAAAGTTCTTTGGCTCTCAGCCTCCCCACTGCCACACCATCCACTGCCCTTTTTTTTTTTTTATCAGTTGTCATTTCATGAATCTACACATTTAGCCTCTTCCCCGTCTTCTTTCCCACGGCTTAGTCACACACTGCAGATGTTACTTTGGCACTTTCCGGTGACCTCACATACAGATGGGTGAATTTCCTCTTCCTTTTCCTGGATGTAGCATATCGTACTATTGATCATTCTCGCTGAACTCGCCGGCCGCAGCACCGGGACTCAGGCCAGGACGGCTCACCTAACACACGTGTTTCCTGCGTAAGGCACATCAGGCCTTCTTGCTCAGGACACTAGACAGCATTTCAACACGACGCTTGGGAGCCATTTTAAACAGTGATATCACCAAAAAAAGCACAAATATGAACTAAAACATGGTACTAAATAGACCACACAAAGAACACTTGTTTACAGTATGAGCTGGAATAAGGCGGTGTCGCGGTGTTCGGCTTCAGCTGGGAACGTGCCCATGGGGTGACTCAGACTTGTCACCTCTCTGAGCACGTTCACAAATGCCCATGAGGGTGCCATGATATTCCTTTGGGGTTACCTATAAATTTTCGTAAGCAGGCAAATTCACAGCTGTGGAATCTGTGAATAATGAGGATCCAGTGTATTTGTATTGCAAATATCTTCTCCCTCTATGGGTTACACTTTTTACTCTCTGAATGGGTCGTTTACTAAGCATAAGTTCTAAATTTTAAAATAGTTAAACTTATTATGTTTGTTAACGGTCAGAGTTTTTCAATGCCTAATCCAAGATCATGACATTGTTTCTTGCTCTTAGTTTCCCTTTAAAAGTTTTATTGTTTACCCTTCACATTTAAATTGGCACTCCATCTGGAATTGATTGCTGCATATAATGTGAGGTGGATATCCATGTGGCTATCTTATTGCTCCAGCATAATTTATTGAAAATAATATTTCTTTTCTCTTTATGGCCCATTTTTTCATAGATCAAGTAACCTATAAAGGTGGGTCTATGTTCAGACTATTTTTATTCTATTTATCTTTGTGCCAATACCAACTGCCTTAATATACTTTTTAACAGTTCTTGATATGTAGTGTAAGTCCTCCAACTTTGCTGTTTTCTGGAGTATCTTGGTTATATTTGACACTTTGGATTTCTATATAAAGTTTAGAATCAGCTTTTTTTCTATAAAAATACAATTGCTGGTGTTTTGACCGGGATTACATTGAATCAATAGATTCATTTGGAGGGTACTGACTTTAAAAAATATCATTGACCTTGATTCATGAACATGGACTATCCCTCGATTACTTATTTCTTCTTTAATTTATCTCAGTAATGTGTGTCAGTTTTATGTAGAGTCCTCACGCATCTTGTATTGGGTTTATATCCTCTTTGTTCCTACATCTATTTTATCTCATATTGATATAGCAACTCCTGCTTTTGTTCTTGAGTAACATTAGCATGATATATCTTTTCCCATTCTTTTTCTTTAAAAGTACCTGTGTTTTTGTGTTTGAAGGGAGTTTCTTGGAGACAGCATACAGCGGGGGTCGTGTTTTTTAATAAACTCTGCTGAGACCAAGTAATTCCTGACATGTTAGGACTTAAATCTGCCAATTTTTTAACTTATTTTCTGTTTTATTCCTCTGTTGTTCATTCCTCTTTTTTCTTGTCTTCTGTGTACTTGAACCTTTTCTAAGGTTCCATCATGTCTTATTTATAGTTTTTCTGAGTACATGGCTTTGTATATTTTTCATGGTAGTTTCTCTGGACATTATATCGTGCATACCTAACTTATCACAACATACTGTCACTGATGTCTTACCAATTCAAATGAAGTATTGAAACCTTCTCTCTATATAGGTCCCTTTCCCATCTCTGTTCCAAAAATGTAGTTGTCTCAAGTATTTCCTCTGCATACACTGAGTACTGCAACTGATACTGTACTTTTGCTTCAATCATTATGTCTTATTTAAGGAACCCATGAGGTGGAGAATAGCTTTTATACGCTCCATGATTTTTCCTATCCAGCTGTTCTTTCCTCTCTGAAGTTCCAAGTCATCTTTTTTTTTTAAATTAGTGTAAAAGACACATAACACCAAATTTACCATCGTAACGACTTTTAAGTGTACAATACAAAAGTGTTAACTATGTCATTGTTGTACAATAGATTCCTAGAAATTTTTCATCTCGTAAAACTGAAACTCTATACCCACCTAACAAATCTCTTCTCCCTCAACCCCACCAGCCCCTGGCAACTGCCATTCTACTCCCTGCTTCTATGAGTGTGACGATTTTAGATTCTGCATATAAGTGAGATCATGCAGTATTTGTCTTTCTGTGTTTGGCTTATTTCAGTCAACATAATGTCCTGAAGGTTCATCCATGGTGCAGCACGTGTCAGAATTTCCTTCTTTTTTAAAGGCTAAATAACGTTCCATTGTACATGTACATCAAATTTTTCTAATCCATTTATTGATCAATGGACATTTAGGTTGCTTCCACTTCTTGGCTATTGCGAATAATGCCCAAAAGGACGTGGGGTACAAATATCTCTTCCAGATCCTGCTTTAAATTCTTTTGAATATATACCCAAAATTGGAATTATTGCATCGTATGTTAATTCTATTTTAATTTTTGTGAGGATTCTTCATACTCTTTTCAATAGATGTTGTATCATTTTACATTCCCACCAACAGTGGTCTAAATGTAATTGAAATCCAATATTTCCTTATTGATTTTCTGTCTGGATGATCTATAAATCGTTGAAAGTGAGGTATTGAAGTCCTCCACTATTATTGTGTTGCTGTTTTGCCTTCAGATCTGTTGATATTTGCTTAATAAATTTAGGTGCTCTGATGTTAGATATGTATATGTATATGTATCAATATATGTATATGTGTATATTTATATCTATATATATATAACAACTTACAATGAGCAATTTACAATTGTTATGTTTTCTTGATGAATTTATCCCTTCATCATTATATAGTGACTCTTTTTGTCTCTTGTTACAGTTTTTGACTTAAAGTCTATTTTGTCTGAAATAAATATAGCTACCCCCGTCCTCTTTTAATTTCCATTGCCATGAAAATCTTTTTCCTTCCCTTCACTTTGAATCTATGTATGTCCTTGAAACTGAAGTGAATCCCTTGTAGACAGCATATATTTGGGTCTTCTTTTTTAATCCATTCAACCACTCTCCATCTTTTGATTGGAGAATTTAATCTATTTACATTTAAAGTAATTATTGTTAGGGAAAGACTTACTATTCCCATCTTTTAATTGCTTTCTGGCTTATTTGCAGTTCCTTTGTTCCTTTCTTCCTCTTGCTGTCCTTTGTGAATTGATAATTTTCTATAGTGGTATGCTTTGATTTCTTTCTCTATGTCTTTTGTGTCTCTACTACAAGTTTTTGCTTTGTGATTACCACAAAGCTTACATAATACATAGTTTTCACAATCAATTTTAAATGGATGACAACTTAGACTTCATTGAATACAAAAACTCTACACTTTTATTTCTCCTACTTCACATTTTATGTTTTTGATGGCACAGTTTATAGCTTTTTATGTTTGTATCCATTAACAAATTATTGTAACTACAGTTATTTTTTATATTTTTGTCTTTTAACCTTTATATAAGACAAGTGATTTACACACCACTATTACAGTATTAGAGTATTCTGAATTTTACTATATACTTACATGTATCAGTGGGTTTCATACTTTCATGTGTTTTTGTGTTACAAATTAGCATCCTCTTATTTCAGCTGGAGGAACTCCTTTCAGCATTTCTTACAAGGCAGGTCTAGTAGTGATGAACTTCATCAACTTTTGTTTAGGAGAATCTTTTTCTCTCCATTTCTGAAGGAGATTTTGCTGGGTAAAGTATTCTTGGTTGTAATTTTTTTTCTTTCAGCATTACATCCCACTCTCTCCTGGACTGCAAAGTTTCTTCTGAGAATTTTGCTGATAGACTTACAGGGGTCTCCCCACATGAGTTATTTTTCTCTTGCTGCTTTCAAAATTCTCTTTGCTTTTGATTTTTTGGCAGTTTTATTATAATGTGTCTAAGTTTGAGTTAAATTTGTATTCATTGGTATGTTCATGAATTTCATGAACCTGGATGTCCATATCTCTCCCAGATTTGGAGTTCTTGGATATTATTTCTTTAAATAAGCTTTCTGCCCCTTTCTCTCTTCTTCCTCTCCTGGGACTCCCATAATGTGAATCTTGTTTCAGTTGCTGGCGTCCCATAATTCACATGGCTTTCTTCACTCTTCTTCATTCTTTTTTCTTTTTCTTTTCCCTCTGACCGAATAATTTCAAATGACTTATCTTGAAGTTTACAGATTCTTTCTTCTATTTCATCAACTCTGATGTTGATGTTCTATATTGCATTTTTCATTTCATTCATTGTATCCTTCAGCTCCATAATTTGTTTAGTTCTTTTTTATTATATCTATCTCTCTGTTGAACTTCTCATTTTTTTCATGTATTGCTTTCTTGATTTCATTGAATTGTCTATCTGTGTTCTTTTCTAGCTCCCTGAGCTTCCTTAAAACAATTATTTTGAATTATTTTCCCAGGAATTCATAGATCTCTATTTCTCTGGGATCAGTTACTGGAAAATTATTGTATTCCTTCATTGGTGTCATGCTTCCTTGATTTTTTCATGTTTCTTGTGTGGTGGGGAAAGATCTTCACCTGTGGGTAGGTGTGAGGGGACAGGCTAGGTAAGCTGTGGTGGCTCCAGCTCTAGGGAGGGCCCAGCAGTGTCATCTCTGCAACTGTCAGCTGAGGTCAGTGTCAGTGAGGATTGCAGTGATCCTCAGTAGTCAAGGCTGCAGTAGCAGAAAGACTGTTGGGGTCTTTGGTGGCAAAGGCTGATCTCTTTTCTTCCCATAGGGCATGTTGTCACTAGCCCACAGTGGCAATGATGTGTGAGGCATGGATGCCTGTGGAGCAGCCAGAGGGCTGGGGACTGGAGCTCAGGTGCTCACAGAGCAACAGCGGCTGTGGGGTCCAGGATGTTCACAGGGTTGGAGGGTGACAGCCCAACCCCATGATGGCACAACAGCAGCTCCTTCTGGGCAGGGGGATGTAGCAGCACCTCCCTTCCCAAGGAATCTGCAGTGAAAATGGCTATTGGTTATCTCAGCAGCAAAAACTTCTAGTGTCTTCCAGAGAACAGGTCACTGGGAACCAAGATAGCACCTACCACATGGCGGATAATCCTAGCCATCTTCTTTGTTCCTAGCCATCTCCAACATCTCAGCTAAGCCGATCTCCCCAGTGATCCCTTCTGTGCAGTTATTCTCCTTTTTTTGTTCCACTGTTTTGCAGTAGGTTCTTAATTAGACTCTTGAGCCCTACCCCCAACACTCTTTTCACTTGTGGATAGTTGTCCAGTTGTTGTTTGGTGCGGGGGGTGGTGGTGGCGGGGAGGCAAAGCTAATATCGCTTACTCTGCCATCATGCTGAGGTCTCTTCTCTGTAACTGATTCTTGAAGTATTTTTGATGGCAGCTTTAAATCATTCTCAGTTAATTTTAACAACTCATTCATCTTTGTGTTGCCATCAATTGATATCTTTTCTCACTCAAGTTGTGATTTTTCTGGCTCTTGTTCTGATGAGTGATTTTTTTATTGTATCCTGGACATTTTGGAGACTATATTAAAAGACTCTTGGTCCTACATAAATCTTCTGTATTTGCAGGCAGTCATCCTGTTCAGGTTTAGTGTGTAGGCTCTGACCTACTTGTGTGAGCTTTAGTTTCTGAGCCCTTGCCATGCTATTAAGGACTCCTTTGTTCTTCTGATTCTGCTCGAGCTTCTGCTGGCTCCCTGATAATGCTGCCCACTGGGGTCGGGGGGTGCCTCCTTGGACCACTCATGTCCTTGAGTATAGGTGGGATGCTGGGCCTGTGGGATGAAGAGTTTCTACTGGCCTGTTCTCTGGTCATCCAGTTTTAATGGGCTTATAACTCTATCTCTGCCAGTGGCACTGGGTGAAGGAAGCATTTACCGGGACCACCTTCTTTCGTAGGATATGGTTCAGGAGACCCTAGGTCTGGCTCACCTTCTGCCACTGGAAGGAGGGCCTAGAAAAGCCTGGATCTTCTGTTGCCAGACAGAGGGCCAGAAGCCACTGGATCTAGGTGGATAATAGGGAGACACTAGGCCTGTTGGCCCCACAGTACCAGCAAAGGGGAAAGACTGCTGCAGTCAGACCCACCCAGGTCCTAGAGCTGCCACTGCTGTAAGCAGACCAGTCCATAACTTTCAGCTGTTGGAGCTGGTGCTACAGGAAGATCTGACGACCTGCCACCAGTTATGAGTCTCCCCATTATATCCCTGCCGGGCTACCTCTTTCCCATTTTTTTAAGAGGGGCTTTTTTGGCCTGAGAGGACAGGCTTTTCTCTCTTTCTCTTTCTCCCTTCCTTCCATGCCTGTTAGCAGTTCTGGTTGCAGGTATCTCCAGCACTCAGTCCAAGATATCTGGGAGATAAAAAAAACAAACGAGTGAGCTCACTGTGTGTCCTTCTTCAAGTCCTGATGTCCCTAGCCAGTTCACCTTCTTTCCACTTTTTGGAGCCCTTTATGGTTGTTGAATTATTTTTAGGGTATTTAGTTGTTTTTAGAGGGGAGGAACAGAGAAAAATGAGTACATGCCATCTTGTCCTAAAACTAGAACCGAGAGTTTTCTTTTTAGTTAATCATAAATGTTGATTTTCAATGCTTATCAAAAACTTATTACCATCTATTAAGACAATCCTATGACATGTCTTCTTTAATATATTAATTTGGTGAATTACAATGATTGCTGTCAGATGTTAAACCAACCATGAGTTATGAGGTAAATTCAACATTCTGTTTATTCTCTGCTTGTCACCTCACCAGACTCATTTTCTGCCCTTTCCTGGCCCGTAAAAGGTGAACCTCTCTGTGCTGCTTTGCCCAGGCTCCTTGTCCTCTGAGTTGGGATCAACTGAATTTAAATAATGGAAGGTGTAGCCAAAGGTTTAGAGGGTGGGAATGGAGAAGGAAGTTAGGGAATCATCTCCTCCCTCTAACTGCTTGCTATGGGGAGATAGATACTGAGACTAAACATAAATAAGTGAGAAAAGTACATTGTATCTAGGAAGCAAGAGTGCTCTGCACAAAGTAAAAGCACAATAGAGTAGGAGAATTGAGAGGGCGCAGATTGTAATTTTAAATCAGATGGGGTCACACTAGGTCTTATTTAAGAAGGCGATATTTGAGCAAGGACTTCTGACAGGTACAGAAGCAACCATTTTAAGGACTTTGGATTTTCCTGAGTAAAATGGAATACATTGGAGGGCTTTAGATAGAAGAATAACATACTTTGACTTATATTTTACAGGGACCTTATGGTAATAAAAGTCTCTTGAAAAATAGAAATGCATGAATCCTTCCTTAAAATGATAAAATGTAAACGTCAATCCTGAAGCTATTATTTTACTTGCAGATATATTAGAGACATCCCCACTAAGGTCAGGATCAATGCAAGGGTGACCAATTTCCCCACACTTTCTAACATTCTTCTGGAGGTATTAGCCAATACAGTTGGACAAGAAAATACAATTAGAGGCATAAGAACTGGAAATGAAGAAATAAAACTATATTTTCAAATGTTATATCAGTTTAACAGGAAAATCCTATATAACAATGATAATAAAAGAATTCAGCAAGGTAGCTGGCTATAAAATTAAATTGGAAAAAAAAATGACCTAAGCCTCATATAAATTAATTCAAATAGATTAAGTCAAAATAGTTTATAGAATTAAATGTAGGACGTAACACTATAAAACTTATACAAGAAAACATAGGAGAAACATGGTGACCTGGATTAGGAGAAAGTGAAGAGGTTTTTTACATGACATCCAAAGCAGGATCCATAGAAGAAAAACAATCAATAAACTGAATTTCATCAAAATTTAAAACCTCTGCTCTGCAAAATATGCTGTTAAGAGGATAAAGACAAGCAACAAATTTGGAGAAAATAACTACATATCTACATATACTACATATCTACAAATATGTAGATAACTACATATCTACATAACTACATATCTGAAAATGGACTTATATCAAGAATATATAAAGAATTTTCAAAATGAAACAGTAAAAGAAATGGGCAAACATTTCACCAAAGAGGATATGCAGATGGCAAAAATGCACATGTAAATATATTCAGCATTATTAGCCAATAGGGCAGGACAAATTAAAACCATGATGGGATATCACTCCACACCTATTAGAACAGCTAAAATTTTAAAAAATAATAATACCAAATGCTGGTGAGGATTCAGAGAAACTGGATCTCTCACACACCATTGGTGGGAATGTAAATCATATGGCCACTTTGGAAATTCATTTGGCAGGGTTTTTGCTTGTTTAAAATTAAACATACAATTACCATACAAGTCAGCAATCACACTTCTGGGTATTTATCTGCTATGGACTGAATGTTCGTGTCTCTGCAAAATGCATATGCTGGAATCCTAATCCCAAAGTGATGATACTTGGAGGTAGGGCCTTTGGGAGGTGATTAGGTCATGAGGGTGGAGTCCTCATGAATAGGATGCATGCCCTTAAAAAAGAGACCCCAGAGGGGTCCTTGCCCCTTCCACCTCAAGAGGACACAGTGAGAAGCTGCTGGCTATGAACAAGAAGAGGACCTTCACAAGAACATGACTGTGCTGGAGCCTTGATCTTGGACTTCCAGCCTCCATAACTGTGAGAAATACATTTCTGTTGTTTATAAGCCACCCAGTCTGTGGTATTTGGTTAGAGCAGCCCAAACAGACTAAGACATTATCCCAAAGAAATGAAAACATGTCCACACAAAATTCTGCACACAGATGTTCATAGCAGCTCTTTTTGTAATATGCAAAACGGGAAACAACCCAAATGTCTTTCAAAGGATGAATGGTTAAGCAAACTATGATACATCTATACCACAGAATATTCCTTAGCAGTGTAGCCAGTGAAGTGTTGATAAGTCCAGCAGCTTGTATGGATATCAAGGGTATATACTGAGTGGGAAAGGCCAATCTCAAAAAGTCACATACGGTATGATTCCATTTATATAACAGTCTCTAAAGGACAAAAGCATTGGTGGTTTCCCGGGAAGTGGGGTGGTGATAGGGAGATGGGTGTTACTATAAAAGGTATCACAAGGAATTTTTGTGCTGATGGAACAGTTCTGTATCTTGATAGTGATGGTGGTTACACAAATCTACACATGACAACATTGCATAGAGCTCTACTTGTACACATACACACACACAATGAGTTCATGTGAAACTAAAATCTAAATAAGGTCTATAGATTGTACCAGTGCCAGTTGCCTGGTTTGATAGTGTGCTATACTTAGGTAAGACATGACCACTGGCCAAAAAATTCAAAATTCTTACATGTCTGCATTCTTTAACTCACTATTTCCTTGGGACATACCCCAAGAAAATTATTAGAAAGGTAAGCAAATCTTTACAAACATGAATACTCATTACTGTTTTCTTTTTATACATATGTATCATATAACAATATAATTTGTATGCCAATCCAGGAAAACCTTAAAAATTAGGGGGAGGTGCTAACCTAATTGAAATTATATAATTTCTTGAAATATTTCCTTTTTGACTGACAAGTTGGTTTACCATGGTTTAACATGGACTTAATAAAAGAATTCTAGTCACAAAATACTGTAAAAGGACAAATTAGACATTCTAGCTATACATCTTTGATTATGTTTTAAGAGTTACTCTACAGAATATAATATACATCCACAACTTATCACAATATACCTTGAATTACTAGTACACCACTTCAAGTATAATGTAAAAATCTTACAACAGCATAATCCTACTTAAAAACTTTCTGTCCTCTCTGCTACTAGGAGCATATACTTTACTTTAAAAGGTTATAATCCCTAAACACACAATTATTAGTTTTTCCTTAAATATTAAATTGACTTTAAATGAATTTTTTAAATGAAAGAAAAACAGTCTTTCATATTTATCAGCCTATTTACCATTTTCAGCTATCTTCCTTCCTGTTGATCTGAATTTCCATCCTGTATTTGTTCCTTTCAGCCTGAAATTCTTTTATCATTTCTTGTAGTGCAAGTCTAGTGATGGACAATTCTCTCAGCTTTGGTATACTGAAAATAACTTTATTTTGTTTTTGTTTCTGAAAACCTCTGCATATAGAATTCTGGGCTGTCATTTTTTTTCTTTCAGCCCTTTAAAGATGTTCCATTTTCTTCTTGCCGCTGTATTTCTGATGAGAAGTGAGTTGTTCTTATCATTATTCCCCCAGTATGTAATGTGTCTTTTTCCTCTGGCTGTTTTTAAGAATTTTTTCTTTATCTTTAGTTTTCAGGAGTTTGTATTTGGTGTGCTTTGGTGTGAATTTGGTGGTGGGAGGGGGAGGGAAATTTTTATACTACTTGAGGTTTGTAGTGATTCTTGAATGAATGGGTTGATGAACTTATCAAATCTGCTAAATTTTGTCAAATATATGCATATTTTATTGAATGTATAAACTCCATTTCTCCCTCTTCTTCTACCTTTGAGACAACACTTCTGTGTATGTTAGACCCCTCGGCACTGTTCAACACGTCACTGAAGCTCCATTCATTTTTCAGTCTTCTTTATCTACATGCTTCAGTTTTCTTCAAGATCACTGATCCTTTCTTCTGTTACATCCAATCTTCTGTTAAGGCTAGCCAGTAAATTTTTGACTTGAGATATTGTATTATTCAGTTCTAGGGTTTCCACTGGGTTCTTTTCTAGTTTTCATATCTCTCCTGAAATCCCACTCTTCACTCATTACAGTCATCTTGTCCCATGGACTGTGTAAGCAGAGTTACTGTAGGCATTTCAAATCCTTAATGCTGATTCCAGCATCAGCATCCCTTGTGATTCTACATCTAATGACTTAGTTTTCTGGACTGTGAGCCACATTTTCCTGTTTCTTCACATATCTAGTAAGTACACTCCTGTGCCATGGTTTCTTAATTTAGTGAGAACATTGGTTTCCTATGACTGGTACTCCACTAAAACATGTTCATATTAGTGCCACCAAAAATTTATTTTATCTTCAACATCAACTTCAGTAGCATGCAGAATTATGTCAGATGTTATATTTTCTATGAAATAAACTTTTAAGATCTTTGTGTTGAGTCCCTGCATTACATTAAAAAAATGAAACAATTCATATTAACTAATTTTCTATTTAAAGGATCTAATGACTACAACAAAAATTGACATTTTTAAACTGATTTTAAAGTTTTTTCTGAAAATGGAGGCCATGTAATCACAGATGCAGCTGTACTTTTGATACATGCAAAAAATCCAAAAATAGAAGTGAAAAATATAATTTAGAATGACAGCCATTTGACCTAAAAAGGCATGTTTCTCAACTGATATATGAGTGCAGCTTCTGTCATTGTACATCTTAATTGTTCACCTTTGAGCACCATGTTCTTAAAATAACTACTAACTTTTGAAGCAAAAGCTGATGCTTTCTCAGAGTTTTATTTTTTTCTTGTGGAGACTGGTGGCCTGGTGCCTTTGTGTGTGTCAGAGACTATGCCATGCTACTTGCCTTTCAGATTTAATCAGGAGTTAAAGTCAGAGCTCTGCTTACCACACATTCTTCTCACAGTGGCAGCCACTGGAGGTACACAGTGGTGGTCTACCAGGGTCACCTATCTTAATGTGGCTATTTATAATAAAACGATGAAAAACCCAAGTTAAATAATAAGCTCTAGGGGACTCCAGGACAATAGGATTGTCATGGGAAATTGGGGACATATAGTCATTCCGTTTATACATACACTTTGCAGTTATTTTGGAGATGGGGCTGGCCCTTTTGCTCATCACGATTCTATCCCTGTACCATTTGCTGGTATCTGCCATCCATCCCTGTTTAAGGTTCAGGCCTTTCTTTTCTGCGGCACTCACTGGATTGAGAGGACAGCTTCACAGAGGTTTCTCCAGGTTTGTGGGCTCATTTCAGCATTCACCTGAGACTAAAATGGCCCATTCCGCGATTCCCTAAGCGGGCTTCATTTGCTCACATCTCACTCTTCTGTCACAACAGATCACGCCCACAGAACTCGAGCTGTTCCATAATTGATTGTGTTCACTGCTGTTCAAAACAGGCCACGAGCTTGTCATCTGGCCTTAGTGCTGGCGGGGCTGGGGCTGGGGTGGTCCCCGCGTGTGAGTCAGGCACCACACGCACATGCTCGCGGTGAACGGAACTCATCCCCTTGGCGGCAGATGTCACCTTCCTCAGCAGGAACCTCCATCTCCACGAGGTTGTTAAAAGCAGATATACATCTTTAACGGGGACATTAATACTTCATGAGCTTGTAACGTTGCTGGAGAGCAGGGTTTTAGTCACTTTCCAGGACCCATTAAAATTCATGTGCAAATTATTGGGGGGAGTTTTTTCAGCTCCTCATCCATTAGTAACTAGTGAAACAGCTGTTTCACATGTGCATGGTGCAGGGAAAGTGCTGCGTAAGCAATCAGACCTAATATTTATCATACTGCTTGGTTTTTAGGTTTGGGGGTAGTTGATAATTATTACAAAGCTGGTAAAATTTGGAACCAGCGTATTGATTGTACAGCAAGTACAAACATAACCAATCAGTGGTTCTCTGACTTCAGGAGGGTTCAGGCTGCTGCTTTTAAGAAGCTTCAAAGCCCGTTTTGAAAGCTGAGTGTTGTGGGAAGAGGCTGCTGTTGACACTTGCTTTAGGCATTCACATCCTCTTAACAGACTGCAGGAATTCCAGCCCTGCCTAAAGGTGCTGGTCTGAATAGAAATGTCACAATTATCTACGCCTGTCCCAGGAACAATAAGTCAAATGCAACTAAACTAAGCAAACATTATTAAGCATTTACCATGACAGACCCAGTGCCGGAGCTGGGGATATGTGGGGATCAGGTACGGTCCTGGCCCTGAGGAAGCTCACAGTCTTACAGGATCCAAGGAAGCAAAAGGTTACACCATGGCGATGTGTGTGAGGAAGAAGTGGGGAAGGCATGAGCGAGGGAAGCTTCTAGAAAGTGGCCGGAGGCACCACAAATGGAGGAGTGAAGATGAGGCCTGCAGGCACACAGGTGGGTGAGCGTTCCAGACGGTGAGAGCAGTATCGGCAAAGCCAGTGATCTTAAACCTATCTGAATTGGGTAGGTCCTGTTACCCAAAAGCTGGGTTCGCCTCTTGGGTGTTAGGCCAAAAGACACAACCAAGCCAAAGATGCAAGAGAAGGAAGGGCTGATTACTTGCAGCAAGTAAGGAGAACCCAGGGGATCTTTCCCAAAGCACTGTCTCCCCAGTAGCAAAACTGGGGAAGTTTTAAGCTAAGGGTATGTGCATCTTCATGAAGGGGCTCGAGCAGAGGAGAATTCAGCCTAGAATTGGGGCAAAGGTCGACAGAGTCCAAACTTCAGTTGACTGAAGTCACGAGGTCAGAAAAGGTCAACATCATCATTCCCAGTCAGTTTGGGGTCTCAGCCTGTAGCTACCACCCTCCACCTCAGAGGGGTCCTTAGTTCCTGCGGAACTCAGAATAGGTATCAGATCGTCAGGTATATCCCTTGAGGAGGAACTAGGACTCTGTTTTATCGCTGAACTATTGTTTTCTGACTGCTTTTCCTTTGTTCCTGCCTTTCCTCACTGCCCTTAAGATCATCAATTACTGAGACCTGTTCAAGGGCAAAGCACCGTGGTCGGCCTTAGATCACAAATTGGCTTAGGTCAAAATGGCTTCCTTGGGCTTCCCTGGTGGCGCAGCGCAGTGGTTGAGAGTCCGCCTGCCGATGCAGGGGACGCGGGTTCGCGCCCCGGTCCGGGAGGATCCCACGTGCCGCCGAGCGGCTGGGCCCGTGAGCCACGGCCGCTGAGCCTGCGCCTCCGGAGCCTGTGCTCCGCAACGGGAGAGGCCACGACAGTGAGAGGCCCGCGTACCGCAAAAAAAAAGAAAAGAAAAAAAAATGGCTTCCTTTATGTCAAGAAAGCCATGCCTGGTTCTCTTTCTCCGGGGACCCCCTACGCTATCTGCTTACAGCCCCAGATCGGTGTGGGAAGGGACAAGGAGGTCATAAACACAGCATGACCTGATCAAGGAACGATAGGCTCTGGGGAAGCGAACGGAGGGCAGCCCTTCTCAGGTCATTCCCAGGCATTTGGGCTTTAGCCTGAGAGAAGGAGGTGAACGGTCAGCTGGAAGGACATTTGCAGTGAAGCCTCTTCTTACAGATAAGCAAAGCCATGCAAGTAGCACGGTAGGAATGACTTAGTGGGGAGGAGGGAGCCTCTTGATTTTGCTGCTCTGCTGGCCCCTCCCTCCAGGCTATCAGTAGCCCACCCTCCCCTCCCCACCTGGCCCTCTGTATGCCAGTAAACTTTCTTTTCCTGGTCTTAAGAAAAATTATCAAAGAGACACAGATGTAGAGAACAAACATATGGACACCAAGGGGGGAAAGCGGTGGGGGCGGGCGGTGGTGGGATGTATTGGGAGACTGGGATTGACATGTATACACTGATGTGTATTAAATGGATGACTAAGAAGAACCTGCTGTATAAAAAAATAAATAAAATAAAATGCAAAAGAAAAATTATCCAAAACTTGGAACTAGGCAAGAGCTATTACACGTGTCTTTTCAGTGTCATTCTGGGCATTGTCTACCAAGCTTGCCACTGCTGGGGATTTCCAGATTTTTCTAGGCGCGTGTCCCTTTGTCTGACTGCTTATCTTCTTTTGTTTAGGAGAGCTGACAACTCTGTTAGGGTAGAGTTACATTGCAGAGAACTGATAGAATGCAAATGATCCTTGTCCAATAATAGAGCAAACCATTTTCACCTGGAAGGAAAGATAACTCCTAGTGCAGTTTATTGCCTTGCAGGAGATTAACCAGTTGTACCTCTTGGGAAATGCATTTCAGCATTTGTTTGGCTGAAAAACTCTGCGTCTTCTTCAAATTCTCTTTTGAATCAGTATTAACATCTCATTAGTTCTTTCATCATTCAGTGACTTAAAATTTTTGACTCAGGTTCATTTTGTATTTGTAGGAGAGTCATGGGTTTGGGTTTTTAAATTAAGCTTGTACATTGTCCTCTTGAAACTAAAGAGGGGAAACGTTAAGTTCCTTTTTTACTATTAAATTCCTGTTGTCATACACACCATCTGTGTTTAGCAATTGCCACCTCTGTTCCGTGCTGTTCCTTAGCGTGGTGATGGCCTGAGCTGTGACTCAGCTGGAAGCCAGTTCCTAAGTCAGCAGGAAGGGTTAAAAAGCACCCTGTGACCTGACTTTGCCGGGCCACTCTGTGAGTTCTGCACCCAAAGGTGTCAGCGGAGGGTAGTCTTCTCCTTGACCTGACCCAATCCAGGCCTGACTGGTATCTTTCTGCCTCCATCCTTTCTCTCTCCCTCCCTCCCTCCCTCTCTCTCTCTCTCTCTCTCTCTCTTTCTCTCTCTCT
>NC_041218.1:100388804-100393476 GCF_002837175.3 Physeter macrocephalus | reverse complement strand
CCTCCCTCTCTCTCTCTCTCTCTCTCTCTCTCTCTCTCTCTCTCTCTCTCTCTCATTCTCTCATTATAAACAATGCTGCAGGAAAATCTCTCTCATTTCTCTCCCTGTGCACATGTGTGAGAGTTTCTCTAGGAAAGTACCTAGATTTGAAAGTATTAGGTCAGTGTGTGGTCATCATCAGTGTTATTTTATATTGCCTGCTTGCTATGCAAAGTAGCAAGCTCCTTGTGTTAATTTACTAGAACTGCCGTAAAGTAGCACAGATTCTTCCCCAGGGTCACTCCCTTCAACTTCCTCCCCAAATGTAACTATTGTCCTAACTTCTAATACAATGCGATCAGTTGTGCCTTTTTGTGAACTTTATATAAATATTACGATGCAATAAGTATTCTTCTGTGTTAGTTCTTTCTCTCAACATTATGTTTGTAAGATGCATTCTTGTGGATTGTAGCAGTAATTTATTCATGTTTAATGGCTATACATTACTGCACTGTGTGCATACACTACAATTCACTGATCCGTTCCACTGTTGATGGATATTTGGGTAGTTCCTAATTTGGGGCTATTGCAAATAATGCTTTTATGACATTCCTGTGCATGTCTTTGTTATTGAATTTGCTGGGTCGTAGCGTATGAAGAAGATCGTTTGGTAGAACTTTTCCAAACTGGTCCTATCAATCTGTACTCCCATCAGCAATATATGAGAGTTCAAGTTGCTCCACTTTCTCATAAAATGCTTGGTATTGTCAACTGTTTATTTTCAATATTTTTTAATAGAAGTATAGTTGATTGATGTTGCATTAATTTCTGCTGTACAGCAAAGTGATTCAGTTATACATATATATGCATTCTTTTTTTATATTCTTTTCCATTATGGTTTATCGTAGAATATTGAGCAGAGTTCTATGTGCTATACGGTGGGCCCTTGTTGTTTATCCATTCTGTATATAAAAGCTTACATCTGCCAATCCCAACCTCCCACTCCATCCCTCCCTCAACCCCCTCCCCTTGGCAACCACAAGTCTGTTCTCTAGATCCGTGATTCTGTTTCTGTTTCACAGATAGGTTCATTTGTGTCATATTTTAGATTCCACATATAAGCGATATCATATGGTATTTATCTTTCTCTTTCTGACTTGCTTCACTTAGTATGATAATCTCTAGTTGTATCCTTGTTGCTGCAAATGGCATTATTTTGTTCTTTTTTATGGCTGAGTAGTATTATTGTCAACTTTTTAAATGATAGTCGTTCAGGAAGGGGTATGAAGACATCACATAAATTTTATGAGGTTTTCCAGTTTTGTGGTGGAAGCAACCATTGTTCCAGCACTGTGTAAGCAGTAGACATGGTCACCCCTAATCCTTTTGGGTGGTTCTTTCCCAGCTTCAGGTGTTTTCTCATGCACAAGTGCTGACCCACAGTCTGCTATTTACTAAAAGGGTACCCTTTGTAGATTTCTCTGTGCCAATGGCTCCTGCCTGTCAATCTGTCCTGCAAACTCTAGCTGCCTTGATCTCCCCAGACTCGCAGCTCCATTTCTTTAACCTGGGCATCCACTAGGCATCTCCTGGCACCCCCTTGCTGGGCAGTCACCTGGAAACTGTCCCAAGGTAGTAATCTGGGGGCAATCGCAGTGCTTATCTCACTTGTTTCCTGCCTCTCAGAGATTATTCACCCACATTGCTAAACATCCAATGTCTTGGAAACCAGTGCCTCATGCATTTTGTCCATTTTTTGGTTGTCTCTGATAAGCGGGTCACCTGGTCCCCATTTGTACCAGGTGTGGAAGTCTTTATCATACATTTTCAAATGGATAATTTGTAGATAAACATTATTGCATTTAGATTTCAGATACGTTTAAAAGAGTGATGTCACAGTTTTATTTTAAAACTTCAATATTTACATTACTCTAGGGGTCACATCCATGGAGTATTTAGAACATTTTTATATGTCAACTTGAAAAGCACTTTAAGTTAATATTTAACTTAATTTTAGCATTTAAGTTAATATTTTTGTCAATATTACTTTGAGGTTACAGAAGCAAAACAGTCTGAGGACCATTGTTTTAATTACCCATATGGTGTCTCTGTTGGTCTGAAACTAGTGACATTTGCCAACATAGTGGTCTTTTAGGGACTCCTGGGGTACTAGGACCAGTCTGTGTGGTACCCTTGTCCCAATTCCTTCCCGACAACAGGCTTTGTCTTGAATTTCATGAAAGGGGAAACTGCACCTAGTTTGCCATCTGTGGTATGATAAGTATCAATCTCCCTGGTTGCTTTTCGCGTATCTCATTTGTGCAAGTCCATGTCTTGGTCTTGGTGTGATGAACATAGACGCACACTCTTTGTGTGTGTGTGTGTGTGTGTGTGTGTGTGTGTGTGTAGTACGTGGGCCTCTCACTGTTGTGGCCTCTCCCGTTGCGGAGCGCAGGCTCCGGACGCGCAGGCTCAGTGGCCATGGCTCACGGGCCCAGCCGCTCCGCGGCACGCAGGATCCTCCTGGATCGGGGCACGAACCCACGTCCCCTGCATCGGCAGGTGGACTCTCAACCACTGCGCCACCAGGGAAGCCCCCTAGACACACACTCTTGACAGGTGAGTATTAGCTCAGATCTTGTTTGGAAGGGTTGCCATCCCAACGAGAGACAGTGAGATGGCTCGTCCACTGTCACACTGTTAATCATGTGTGGATCCAGAATTGGAACCCAAGTGACTAGATACAGCATCTCCTGTCCTTCCTCGCACCAGAGTCTCTAATATAAGTGGGACAAACAACCATATTGGCCATCTATCCCATCTGTTCCCACTTTCATATGAAGAAAGAACTTGAGTAAAAATTGTTACTGTACAAGTGAAAATTGTTACTGTACAAGTGAAAATTGTTACTGTACAAGTGAAAATTTCTGTACAAGTGTACTTGTACAGAAAATTTTTACTGTACAAGTTACTGTACAAGTGAGGGGGACTTATTTATTGCCTATGTTTTATCAATAAGAGCATAGATGTTTCATAGCTGATCTGTGTATAAGTCTTAAGTCTACTTCTTGGAAAATTATAACCCAAAATAAAGTTGATACAATAACATACCACTATATAGTGGAAAATTAACCAAACAAATTTAAACAAATTGTATTAATAATCATGTAGCAATATTTTCAGTAATTTAAGTGTAAAAAATAAGAATGTCAGCAAGTGAAATTCATTCCATTTAAAGTGACAGTTATTGGGGCTTCCCTGGTGGCGCAGCGGTTGCGCGTCCACCTGCCGATGCAGGGGAACCGGGTTCGCGCCCCGGTCTGGGAGGATCCCACATGCCGCGGAGCGGCTGGGCCCGTGAGCCATGGCCGCTGAGCCTGCGCGTCCGGAGCCTGTGCTCCGCAACAGGAGAGGCCACAACAGAGGGAGGCCCGCATACCACAAAAAAAAATTTAAAAATAAATAAATAAATAAATAAAGTGACAGTTATCATAAAACAGTCTTTCCTCAACTGTTGGTAATTTCAACTATGTGCATATGCACAGGAGATTTTCATCTATTTAGGAGGTTTCTAAGACAAATACAGATATGGAGAGCTTCATGTGATTCTTCCATAAAAAACAAAGAAAGGGCTTGAAAGTTGAGATTAAAAAGGAATTGAACTTTGATTCTGGTGGCATGGTAGATTAAGTACCTCAATGGATCTTCCTGACTGAATCAACTAAATGCTGGATAAAATATAAAGATGAAAAATAAAAATTACACACAACAATAGCATGTGCATTGGAAGGGGGTGATAAGGAATAAAGCATTCTAAAGTCCTGGAATTATTGGGGTGAAGGTATAGATACTGACTAATGTTGTTCTGTAAAATTAAGTACACATGTTAATATACTAGCATAACCACTAGAAGAAGAAGCACAGAGCATATTACCTGCAAACAAGAAGTTAAAAAAAAATTGGAATCGGAAAAAGACAAAAGAAAATCAATGAAAAAGATGGCAGTACAGAAGGAAATAGAAAACAGAGCAGACCAAAAAACATACCTAATATGATAATAAGGTTATATTCAAATATAGGAGTAATCAGAATAAATGTAACTGGATAAGCTGTGCAGTTATAAGACAGAAATATCAAACTGTGTCTTTTTAAATTCAGCCTAACAGTTGTTGACTTTATAAAGAGACACAACAAAAAATTACAGACATAAAGATAGTTCTTAAGTCAATGGATGGATGGGAAAAAAATGTGCACCAGAAAAATACTAACCAGAGAAAAGCTAATGTAGCCATTTAAATAGCAGACAAATTAGTTTTTGATAAAAGGTTCATGTTAGCAAAAAGATATAACTTCTCTAAGCTTGTAAGTGCCTGATAAAATAACCTCAAATTGTACAAGGCAAAAATTGTCAGAAAACTAGGAACGTTTGACAAATTCACTATCATAATGGGGGATTTAAACCACTTCTTTCAATAATAGGTCAATCAAGCAGGCCAAAAAGTTAGTAGGAATGTAGAAGATTTGAACAACAAAATGAATAACTGGATCTAATCAACATTTATAAAACACTGCAACCTGGGCTTCCCTGGTGGCACAGTGGTTGAGAGTCCGCCTGCCGATGCAGGGGACACGGGTTCGTGCCCCGGTCCGGGAAGATCCCACATGCCGCGGAGCGGCTGGGCCCGTGTGCCAT
>NC_041218.1:100379619-100388581 GCF_002837175.3 Physeter macrocephalus | reverse complement strand
GGGTTCGTGCCCCGGTCCGGGAAGATCCCACATGCCGCGGAGCGGCTGGGCCCGTGAGCCATGGCCGCTGAGCCTGCGCGTCCGGAGCCTGTGCTCTGCAATGTGAGAGGCCACGACAGTGAGAGGCCCGCGTACCGCAAAAAAAAAAAAAGCACAAAACACTGCAACCTACAATCAGACAATACACCGCCATGTTAAGCGCTTACTAGAATCAATGAATTTCAAATGATAAGCCCCCTTCTCTGACCACGATTCAATTAAGTTAGAAACCAACTGCAAAAAGAAAATGAGGAAAACACCACACATTTGTAAATAAAACCTCACACACAGCTAAAGCCTTCATGGATAAAAGCAGAAATCATCATGGAAATGAGATAACAGAACGGAAGGATGATGAGATTACCACTTACGATAATCTGTGGGCTGCAGTAAAAATATTACTGAAGTGGAAATTTATAGCCCCGGGAGCTGACTTCATATAGCTGGAAAAGCACACATCTCAAAATACAGTCATTTCATCCCAGGTCTAGACTCACATACATACTGCACCAGAAATCATAGGTAAGAAAGTTGTGGAAGCCAGGTTTCTCACAGAAAAACGCATGGTAGGTAAATGTGGTACATGTATGATGACAGGCAAAAGGCTTACCAACTTGCATGGTACATTTTATTCATACATAAATAAAAATCAAAGTTCCCTTATATTCTTTAGATAAAACAATATTCATTTACGTAAGTGCCTACCAAGCAATGTAAATTGGAGTGCAAATTTTTAATCAACTCACTCTCATAATTTCTAATTTTTTTAATTTTTAATTGTGGTAAAATACATATAAAATTTACCATCTTGACCATTTTTTTTTTTTTTTTTTTCAGTACGCGGGTCTCTCACTGTTGTGGCCTCTCCCGTTGCAGAGCACAGGCTCCGGATGCACAGGCTCAGCGGCCATGGCTCACGGGCCCAGCCGCTCCGCGGCATGTGGGATCTTCCCGGACCGGGGCATGAACCCGCATCCCCTGCATCGGCAGGCGGACTCTCAACCACTGCGCCACCAGGGAAGCCCCATCTTGACCATTTTTAAACATACAGTTTGGTGGTACTCAATACATTCACATTGCTGTGTAGCCATCACCACCATCCATCTCCAGAACTCGTTTCATCTTCTCAAATTGAATCTCTGTCCCCTCTGAACACTAATTCTCCAACCCTCCTCCCCCAGCCCCTGGCATCTGCCATTCTACTTTCTGTCTCTATGAATTTAACTAAACTAAGAACCTCATATGAGTGGAATCATACAGTATTTGTCCTTTAGTGACTGGCTTATTTCACTTAACATAACGTCCTCAAGGTTCATCCATGTTGTAGCATGTGTCAGAATTTCCCTCCGTTTTATAGTTGAATAATACTGCATTGTATAGATAGACCATATTTTATTTATCCATTTATTCTTCAATGGACACTTGGGTTGTTGCATCTTTGGGTGTTAAAAATACTCTTCAAGACTATGCTTCCATTCTTTGGGGTATAGACCCAGAAGTGGGATCCCTGGATCATATGGTAATGCTATTTTTAATTTTTTGAGTAACCGCTCTACTGCTTTCCATAGTCACTGCCCCGTTTTACATTTTTACCGACGGTGCACTGTTTTTTGATAGTAGCCATTCTAATGGAGTGAGGTGGTATCTCATTGTGGTTTCTAATATTTTAAAGAAAGGATTTGTTCAGTATTTTGTTTGATGCAGCTGTTACAAGCTAAATAATGGCACAGTTTGACCTTGGAACCTTTATCCAGTGTTCACCAATTTCCTCATTAACGTGATACTCGGTGACTTATACTCACAAACAGAAGAAAATTCCTTCCAACGTGAAATTGTTCGTGATGCTGCATCTTTTCTCCACTTCTGTTGCAGAATAACTATTTTTAACATGTTCTAGTCCTTATAAAGCTGTGTGTGATTTTTGTATATCAATATATATTTTAACAGCTGTCTTGAATATCATTATTGAAACATCATATTTAATTAGCTTACTTTTGTTAGTTTTTATTAATTTTCAAACTCCAGATTTTGAAAAACATCACACAGGCAAGTCTTCGGCTTCATTAAATATAAATACCTTAAATATTTATTGTATATTTTTTCCTTTTTTTTCATCAAACAGGAAATGTCTTCTCCTATAATTTCTTAGATAGTCATAAGTTGTTCTCTTGGGTTTGATTTTTTTTGTTGTTTTCAACTGTTATTTGATATGTAATCAGTCAGTTTCATCTAGTTATGATACGAAGCCGTAAAAGAAAATCTCCATGGCCTTCGACAAGGTTGTTTCTCATGCGTCTGGTCCCCCACGGGTTGGGGGCCGCTGGCTTCAGGTCTTAGTCTGGGATCAGTGTCCCATCTTCATGCCTGGATAACTGCCCCACAGGGAACCGAACCAACAGCTGCTATCACATCAGCTTGGAGGGTCCAAGAAGCACAAGATGTGTGAAAGAAGCAAATATCCCAAGAAGTACAGCAAGGGACTGTCCGTGGCAGGTTAAAAACAGACACACACATTGCACAACTTGCTGCCCAGGGACTCAAATACGGGCTATAAACAATACAGCATAGAAAGGAACGATTAAGACAAAATCCAGGATACTGGCGAGCTCCATGGGGGGAGGGGTGGGTGATGTAACCAGGAGAACCTGGAGGGGCCATGAGGGCAGCTCAGACACCATCAAAGAAGAGATGGCTCAAGGCCAGCAGCACGCTGAGGTCCACACTCCAATGTTCCCCACCCTCCCTGCTTTGGGGTTAGCCCGGAAGGAGACTCATTTTATTATCTAGCTAGGAAATCTGGACTGCTCCTGACCACGTCCAGTGAAAGGGGAGGTTAATTATGTTATTGGGGATTCTCTTAGCTGGTGTCAGCAGCTCAGGGTAATTAAGGACCTACAGGAATAATAAACAACAAGAAACTAAAAAAATTCCTGAAGCCACGGAATGGCTTCACCAATTAGGTTGGATTAGGATGTTTAATTTTTTGGAGCTGTCTCTGTTGCTATAGAAATTAACAATGAAGACAAGACACCTGACCGTGACCTTTTGAAGCAGTCCAGCCCCCAGCCTCGCTCTGCAGCCGGCGTCTCTGTGTGGTCTCCAGGGCACCGGTGCCCAGAGCCGCCCCTGAGACTGAAAGGGGTGGGGGTCACGTGGTCTGTCTCCAGGCTCCGCGGCAGTGCCAGCTGCACGCACGGAAGTCACGACTGGCAGCCTGCACCCAGTTTAGGAAGGTGACCAGGACTTGAGCCACGTCTTTCTCTCCCTGTGTGGCCTGGACGGGACCTCAGTTTTCCTCCTCTGGGATGCAGTCGTGATGTCCTCCTCACCCGGCGATGAGGCCTGGATGAAGAGCACATGTGGAGCCCTCCCGGGGTCTTCGTGGGCCCCCCATAGCCCATGGTGACCCCCACGTCCCCATGCTCGGTGAGGGCGTCCCCCGCGTCCCCAGAGTCCACACCACAGCCACGTGCACCATGCCCTCTGCAGGGTCCCTGCCTGGAGTGCACGTGTTCAAGCCGCACCTGAGTACCCACCGCTGCTCCATCACACGCTAACGGCCAGTATCTGCTGGCGAGGGCTTGGAAGTGGTTTGCATTTATTCGTTGTTCTGCCAGCAGATATAAAGGAGGGTATGTGGGCAGAACGGGGTCAGCTGAACCCAAGCCCCAGGGAGGGACTCTGGGGACACCTCAGCGGCTGCCCCTCCACCTGGTCTCCTGGGACAGCCCCATCTTGGCCATCACCGGCTTTCCCTGTTGACCACACGGATAGTGGGTGGCCCTGTCCTGAGACGCAGCGATGTGACCGGGTCTGTGGGACAGCGGGGGCAGCGGGCACAGGGCGCCCACTCGGGCGTGAAGCCGTGCAGGGAGGAGGCTTCCAGGGGGGAGGGGGGAGGAGGCTGTGTGTGCAGGGCTGAGTGGGCGGAGCTACAGCCCCGTGGGGTGCGGACGCGGAAGCCCCTGGCCCCAGAGGCAGGAGCTGTGGCCCCTGGGCTGGGAGTACCTCATACAACCCTCTGAGGAGCTGGAGAGCCCTCTGCGTCCGAGTCTCCGTAGAGGTCAAGACCGCATAAATTTTGAAATCTCAGAATTTGTTTAAAATGGAGCGTCAACGACGTCAGCGTGATGAGATGTGAGCAGGACGATCCAGGAAACCACCCTCTCCCCAGAGGTCATAGGCACAGCCCCTCAGCCGAAGGTGTCAGCACACGGGCCACTGGGGAGTCTGAAGGGTGTGCTGTGCGTCTGCTCACGTGTGCGTGTGTGCACGTGAGTTCAGGTGTGCGTTGGCACGTGACATGGGTGCATGTGTGTACACATGCGTGTGCACTCAGGGACAGGGTGCCACATTCCGACGTGCCGCCAGGTCGCCAGCTCAGCACCTACAGACACATGTGATAGGACAAGTGCTAGCTCCCCGCCCGTGCTGTCCCTGATCCGACACCCAGGGCCACCTGCTTTTTTGGTGGCTTGCATGACCAGAAACGAAGGGACCCCTTGTTTCTCGGTGGGAAGTTCTCTGAGGAGAGAAAGGGAAAGACTTGAGCCAAAAGATATTTTAAACGTCACAGACACACGTTGAGACGCCCCTGTGCTCCTCGGGTGCCTAGAAACGCACGAGGTGCACGGTGGGAATCCATCGATCACCAAACCTTCATGAAATACACGTTCCTAACTTTGTGAATTTCTCCAAAATCTGAAAAAGAGGGAATGACCTTCATGAAATACACGTTCCTAACTTTGTGAATTTCTCCAAAATCTGAAAAAGAGGGAATGACTCAATGCCTTGATTTTTTTTTTTTTTTTTTTTTTTTTTTTTTTGTCGCATCAGTGCAACGTCTGCTCCCAGGCCTGGCAAGTGCTGACCGGACCTGACTCTGTGAAATGAGAGTGAGTGGTCACATGACGCTTGGCTGGGGGGGAGGGGGAGGGCCCTGCTGGTACCTCTGGGCCACGACTCCCACGTGAGCTGTTCTCTGGGATGCCTTGCGTCTGGCCCGGCTTTCCCCGTCCCCACCCCCTGTCCTTCTGACGTGTCCCTCCACCAACATGGCTCTCAGACCCCCCCCATCGAGCTCTCAGCCCTGCATGCCACCTCTGCCTGCCCCACGTGCCCACCCCCCCCAGCCCCCCCGCCCTCTCTGCACCACCACTGTCAGGCTCCACTCCCGGCCGTGGCCTCCCAGGCTCCCTAGCTCCAGTCCTGCCCCCCAGGTGGCCAGAGGGGTGATCTCAATCCCCTGCCTCTTGTCCGGGTGGCAGAGCTGCAAACTACACAACCTGCCCCAACGGGCTGAAAGCCTGAGGACAAGGACGGGCTCCCAGGCTAGAAATCACAGGTGTGGGGTCCCCGGGGGACCAGCGGGGGCCCAGCTCTGTCACTTACCGCCGCGGCCCCGGGGTGAGGCTGGTTCACAGCAAGGCTGCTGGCAGCAGAGCAGGGCCGGCTCCCTGCCCTTGTCCTGCAGGGGACACACAGGCTATTTTTGCTGCTGTCCCTTTGAAACAAGGAAATTTCCTCAGTTCTCCTCATGCTCTTTGGCCCCGAGCAGGTCATGAGGCCATTGCTGACCAGTCACTGTCCCTGGGAGGCTGAACGCTGACAGTCCTGGGCCTGCGTTCCTGAGTGGCGCCCACGGGGGTGCAGGGGTGGGCTGACCGTGACAGTTGATCTTGAGAAAGAATAAACTATCACTGCTTTAAGCCACTACGCTTGGGGGGGCTTGGTTATAGGACATTCAATCCTGGCATGCACAGCGATGTGACCAGTAAGAGGACGGCCCTGGAATGTGCTGGGGTGCTTCTGAGGGACAAGCAGGCCCTCCGTGACCTCTGGTGCCCAGGCTGGCAGGAACCCTGACCTTCCTCCACCACAAGCGCCTCTCCTGTTGCAGGCCGTTGTGCTCAGCCAGGGCAGCAGGGTGTCTCCTCAGGGAGTGTAGGAGGACCCTCGCAGACTCAGAAGAAGTATGCCGAAGCAGAATTCATGACTGTGCAGGTCCCAGAGGGCCCCAGCGTCCAAGCTTCAGTGGCTTCTCACATGCTGGGTGACGTGTGCAGATATGCCGAGAGCATGCAGCCGAGCTCGGGAGCCGGTGGACAGCAAGTTTGCCCAGCGTTGCGGGGAATGCATCAGTGAGAGTGGCGGGGCCGGGCTGGGCCCCCTGTGGAGGGACAAGGTCAACGCTCTAAGGACATCCCACGGCGGCGTCTCCTGTAGTCTTTGAGCATTGACTGGGGCCTTGGTCGGGGATGAGGCGACCACGTCTGCAGCTGCAGGAGAACAGAAATGGGCAGCGTCGTGGTGACTGGTGTAGAGAGTAGTGCAGTGTGAGGGTGCCTGTAGAATGACGTCTACCATCGTGGTTTCCCAGGAGACCTCAGGATGTGGAAAGAGTTGCACTGATCTTGGGTCTAAGTGTAGGGGCTGGGAGTATTGTTGAATAGGAATCACCATGCTGGGGGCGGGGCTGCCCAGAGTCTCTGTGTATGGCGTCTGGAACTGTACTCAGGCCATCTTGGCCGATGGTGTGTTTGGGCATTGAAAGCACAGCTGGAATGCCGGCCTCCCTGGCTGGGTGTGGAGCTGGTCACTGTGGTAGAGGAGCCCTTGTGGCCCTCTGTCCACCATGGGGTAGCTTTGGCTCTTGGCTAGGAGCCTTGCTTGCTTGGTCAGTCTTTTAATTGACCACAGAACGGGCAGCTTAAACAACAGACGTTTCTCATCTTCCAGTCCTGTACACTGCAAGTCTAAGCTAAAGGTGTTGGCAGGGCTGCTTTCTCCCGAGGCCTCTCTCCTTGGTGTGTAGATGACCGTCCTCTCCCCGTGTCCTCATCGGAGTGTCTCTCTCCGTGCGTGTCTGTGTCCTGACCTCTTCTTCTTAGGAGGATGCCAGTCATATTCAATTAGGGCCCACCTTAATGACCCCATTTTAACTTAATTACCTTTTTAAAGACCTGACTTTTGAAGAGTCCCATTCTGAGGTCCTGGGGGTTAGACTTCAACCTGTGAACTCGGGGGACACAGTCTGACCCACAACATTTCCATTAGTCTCTCTGCTCCTCACAAGAAGCCAGGGCACGTGTGGGACAGGCATTATCCTCCATTTTATAGATGAAGTGACTGGGGTGAGAGACACTGAGGCTTCCCACCAGCACAGAGGTGGGAGGGTCAGGGAGAAGCCGTCCAGCCCCTTCTTCTCCTTTCCTGCTTGTTGCCCGAAGATCAGGGCTGAGATGAGCACGGACAAGACACCTTGGCAACACACAGCTGACTGCGATCCGCCCCCGGAGAGGCTGTCTGACAGGAGTGGGGGACCATCCGGGGGCCTGGGAAGGGTGTGGTTGGACTCTCCCAGGAGAGAAGAGGTCTCAGCCAGTGACCACAGCTCTGTACACCCCCAGCCTCTGCCTGCGCAGCTTCCTGCACCTTCTCCGGGGAAGGCTGCCCTTGGGTGAGCCCTGTGCCCCTTGGACCCATTCGGAGTCTTGCAGCACCTGCCTCCCCTTCTCGGGCCACCCTCCTCTGTCACCGTTAGAGACCTATCTGCCTTGTCCACCACAAAACAGAGGTGCCAAGAGGAAACACAGGCTCCCCTCACAGCTCAGATGCAGGCATTCAGGAGATATTCAGTGAGAGGCTGGTACAGCTCAGGGTCCTGTTGGCTCTGTTGGTGCCGCCTCCTTGGTGCCACGGCTTCGCTCCTTCCTGCCTGGCAGGGCTTCACGTGGTTATCAGCAGGTATTTACTGAGCTCCTACCACGTGTCACTTCTGGCCCATGGAGCTAACCCACGAGCAGGGTAAACAGGCAGCAGGTACCAAATTTAACGCATAGGTGAGTCACAGAGTGCACTGAGGATGCTGCATAAGCACTAAGGAGAAGAGAACAAGGGGTGAGGCGGGAGGGGTAGGGCGGGGCTACTGGGCACGGGTGCAATTTCAGGGGCCGCTCAGTGACACGGAGAAGGTAGTATTCCAGCAAGGACTTGACGGGGTCAGACGCCCATCATTCCTGCTGGGATCACCGTAGCAAATTGCACAGGCCCCCGAACCTGCAGCTGTGCTCACAGAGGTTGGGTCCCCAGCTTAGTGCTGCGTGGCTGGTGTGGCAGAGAAAGCGGAGTGACTGAGTGGAAGCAGTAAGTAGGAACTTAAGGAAGGATAGATAATTCTGGAACTCTCTCCCTCTTTCTCGTTTCAATATATCTAGCATACTGATTACAAGTCAGCAAAGATTTGTATTGTCCATGGTCACTTTCGGAATGATCCTACATGCCGTCTCATTGGGTCCCGACTTTGGAAATAAACACATTTATGCCCGTTTCACGGACGAACAACAGATCACTCTTCAAAATCACAATTCTCGGGCTTCCCTGGTGGCGCAGTGGTTGCGCGTCCGCCTGCCGATGCAGGGGAACTGGGTTCGTGCCCCGGTCCGGGAAGATCCCACATGCCGCGGAGCGGCTGGGCCCGTGGGCTACGCAACGGGAGAGGCCACAACAGTGAGAGGCCCGCGTACCGCAAAAAATAAATCACAATTCTCCAAAGAACGGTCTGGAAAAGAATTAAGAAATAAGACAAGGGAGTTTAACTAGGCAATATCTCGTTTCCATCTCTGCACAGTCATGGTCACAATGATCTGAAATGTCAACATTCTGCTCTTTCACTACTTACATTTTCAAAAATTAAGCCAAATCACACTGGCAGGCATTCTCTGAGGACATCTACCCGCCCAGATAGGTGCTGTGAGGCCTGACAAACGTGTAAGCTGCAGTCTGAGTTTGCAAGCAACTTAGCAATGTAATTTACACATAAAAATATGGACCTGGGGCTTCCCTGGTGGCGCAGTGGTTGGGAGTCCGCCTGCCGATGCAGGGGACACGGGTTCGTGCCCCGGTCCGGGAGGATCCCACGTGC
>NC_041218.1:100354266-100379601 GCF_002837175.3 Physeter macrocephalus | reverse complement strand
GCGGCTGGGCCCGTGAGCCATGGCCGCTGAGCCTGCGCCTCCGGAGCCTGTGCTCCGCAACGGGAGAGGCCACAACAGTGAGAGGCCTGCATACCGCAAAAAAAAAAAAAATTTGGACCTTGTTGTATTTAAGCAACCCTCTTAAGGAAAGTGCAGGAGGTAGCTGAGTGCGGTAGGTAACCGCTCTCGTAGAGCACCAGCCTGGGTGGTGGTCCCGACTTGGCCCCCATGACTTGGCAGGTGCCCTGGGTGATCACCAGCCCCTCCCTGGCCTTCTGAGCTGTCCCTTCCTCAGCCACGTGCCCCAGGTCCCGCCGCAGTCCCACAATTCTGTGAGAGGTCTGCCCTCAGTCACAAACATCTATCTGCCCTTTCCCTGTTTTCTAACCCTCTTGACAATTTTACCCAATGAAGATTACACCAAAGGAGACAAGAATCAGCAAGACAGGGTTCCACCCCAGGGATAACTAGATCAAAAGCAAACTGAGAAATGTCTTTGCATTTAGTGAGTCTTGAATATTTTGTGTGCCAAGCTGAAGGCACAGCCTCTGATGCTGAAACCTCACAAGAATCCATTAGTGTGCTCAGCTGACCTTGTTGGTATGTGCTGGTCTTTTTATGGGGTTGCTTTATATGGACCATGCCGTTCCTTGTCTTGTGTGAGGCAGCGCCTCACCCCTGCGGGCGCATGCTAAGTAATGTGTGGTCATAATCCTTCTAGAACTTCTTAGCTAAGAGCAAAATGGCTTCGCCTGCTCATTCTATTTTCAACTTATTTCTGCCTCTTCCCTGTAGGGTTTCTGTTGTTCCAGAAACAGGCCTGTACTCAGATCAGAAAGGTGCAGACACTAGCACTGAGTTAACGTCCCAGGCCAGTGTTCGGATTCTCTGAGCTTTGGTTATTTCACCTCTGAAAAGCGACAGGGATAACAGTGCCTATTCTGTTAAAGTGAAAGAATCGTGGAAATGCACGTAGCCCGGCACGCCCATGCATGTTTGCCGGAAGACTTCCCACCCTGTTCTTCTTGTCTCATCTTTTATCATTTTTAAACAGGAGATGGCTACCCTTATCTCCTCTCACCCCACACTGAGCAAAAACAACGATGGGGAGCCCAATCAGGAGCAGAGAGTAAACAAAATAATGAGGGCTGGCAGAGGGGCACGGTCAGCGCTGAGTTCCAGGAAACCCCTCTGGCTGCAGCACGAAGGGCTGAGAGACAGAGATGCTAAGACATGCTGGTTTTGCAGAGGGCGGAGACCCGGGTGGGAAGGGAGGGCCAGCAAAGTGGCACAGCTCCCAGCCTGCTGGCTGCCTGCACGAGGCTGCAACTCAGTGATCTGGGAAGGAAGGAAGGTTTGGAGGAGAGGATGGAGGGACGCCGAGCCAGACGCACCTGCCATCTGGAGCGGCAGCTATTCTGGGCCCCAAGCTGCAGAGTGGAGCAGGGTGTCCCCAGAGCCATGGAAGAGAAGGTGCTGGAGGGGAGGGAGGGGAGGGGGGCTTTGCGGGGCTGGGAAGCAGATGCAGGCGATGGAAGGGTAACCAGCATTTGTCCACTTCTGCCAGGTGTCCTGGTGCAGCCACCAGCCAAGTCGGGCAGAGCTGAGAGGACCCATGGCCACAGAGCCCAGAGTCCCAGCATCCCCACCGGGTCAGAGAGCAGAGTACGGCCTCTTCACGTGTGTTCCCAGTGGGAGGGGTGCCCACTCCACCTTCCGCCTCCAATGGGAGGACTTTTACTCTTTAGACGGAAACTGGCAATGCTGCTCTGCCTTTTCAGTCTGCAGAAGTCACATCACATGCCCCTCACCGCGGCTGCCCCTTGAAGACACACGTGGTGCCCACGTCCGCATTTCTTCAACACGTCCTGGCCTCCCAGGTGCTCCTGCCACAAGTGCTGTCCAGGTGCTGAGCACTGACCCCCCCAGACTCACCATGACGTCCCGTGCACCTCCCAGGGCTGCAGCTACGTCTCCACCCCCAGATCCCACCCTGGTGCATTTGGGGGTTTTAACCCAAAAGCAGAGCGTGATAGCTGTCCTCCCTATCCCATCTCACTGTCTGTCTTCCAATCGCCACAGAACATAAAAGCAACTAAAATGGAGGTCACAACTTCTTCTAAGAAATGGAAGATTCAAAAATGCTTTTTTAAAAAAAGCTTTAAATAAATGACAAGAACAAGCTAAAAACTCATCATGAATGAAGAAATTTAAATTCCATTTTGATTACAAATAAAATAGAGAAGTGTTGCTTTCTGTGATGAAACATGCCTCTCACTTTCAAATCTTCAATAAAGTCTCAAAGGTCCCCTCAAATACCCTGTTTTAATACTGCAGCCTGTGTCATGGGGTTATGTGTCTGGGTGAAAAAACTCCCCCCAAAATACCCATTCTGTCTAAACCAGTATAGAGGTTTAATGCAATTTCATCCCAATGGCCTTTGTTTGAACTAAACAATAGATCCTGAAATTTATCTGAGAAAATAAATAATGAGGTTGCGAAGAAACTTTTTAATATGAAAATTAATGAGGGAGCTTCTTTTTTATCGAAGTATAGTTGACTTACAATGTTGTGTTAGTTTCAGGTGTACAGGAAAAGGGATTCAGTTCTACATATAGATATTCTTCTTCATATTCTTTTCCATTATAGGTTATTATAAGATATTGAATACAGATCCCAGGAGCTTCTCCTTTGAGATAACTTTAAATGATTGCGAAAAAAGGGGAAAGTTATTTTTAAAAGAAAAAGCACGTGGGGCTTCCCTGGTGGAGCAGTGGTTGAGAATCTGCCTGCCAATGCAGAGGACACAGGTTCGATCCCTGGTCTGGGAAGATGCCACATGCCGCGAAGCAACTAAGCCCGTGTGCCGCAACTTCTGAAGCCCTGGCGCCTAGAGATCGTGCTCCGCAACAAAGAGAAGCCACCGCAGTGAGACACCCGTGCACTGCAACGAAGAGCAGCCCCCCGCTCGCGGCAACTAGAGAAAGCCCACGCGCAGAAACGAAGACCCAACGCGGCTAAAAATAAATAAATAAATAATTTTTTTAAAAAAGAATGAACACGTAAAGATTCTCAGCCATCTCCAGAAACGTGCTTCTCCCCTGAAGGCCAGTCAATAACGCGGTTTGTGGTCCATCCACTGACCTTGCCTTTGACTCTTCCCGTCGTGGGCAGGGTCCTTTGAGGAGGACTCCCTCTCAGTGAACCAGATGCTGGAGGTGCAGATGTGACTGACACACAAGACGCAGCTGCTGTTTCTCTGATTTAGTGCAGATGCACCCATGCAGAGCCCTCACCCCACCACCCCTGACTGGGCCTGTTTTTAGGTGGGAGGTTCTGTCCTGTGGACAGAAAGGAGAGGCAGTGGCCTAACTCCCCAGACGGCCAATTCCAGCTCTCCTGGTCACTTGTGGTTTGGGAACAAGGCTCACCCACCCACGCCTGCCGAGTAGGCTGGTCTCTCCGCCATGTGGGCAGGGCTTAGGGACGCTTTCCTGAGCCTTATTCCCACCTCCATTCCAACGTGGGGAGAGGGTGCTAACAGCAGTCACTGGTGCGCTCGTTGCACTAACTGCTCTGCCGTTGTCACAGGCATTCGAGTTAGCGGGTCCTGCTGCGGCTACCGCGCTCCTCGTGGGTGAAGTGAGGGGTGAGACAGGAGACGGTTAGAGAGGGCCTCCTCCACAAGCATTTTCTGGCGCAGACAACCTTCTGTTTTTCCAGACACGCTGTCCCTGATGAAATGTGCAGCCACGTTTGCTTTCCCCGACGAGGCTGAGTACCAAACAAACGTACCACAATGACTGTGTTTAAAGCGTAAATTGCTTATGATTCAAATGTTCATATTTCTCAAGCCATGAATCATCATTTTAGTAATACTCAGTAGTTGGAAATGGCCATCGTGTGTGTGTGTGTGTGTGTGTGTGTGTGTGTGTGTATGAGAGAGAGAGAGAGAGAGAGAGAGAGAGAGAGAGACAGAGAGAGAGACAGAGAGAGAGAGAGATGGGGGCCATTCAATGCCATATGGCCTCAGTTTAAAATCAGGTGACCTTATTTACTTTTTCCAGTGTTTTGTGAAAAAAGGTCAATTGAGCCCACTTAAGGAACACCGGCGATGTCTGTGCCCGGAGCCATGCCCTCCTGCTTTGGGTGTGGGAGCTGGGCCCTGGCTGCTGCGGGATGAAGCCAGCTGGGTAGGTCTCTGAGCTCGTCCAGAGCGGGGAGGGTCCGCAGCGCTCGCTTGCCTCGCTGGTTTGGGTGGAGCCGGGGTGGTCCCTCCCTCGACCCCGCCCCAGCCCGTAGCCTCAGCCGAGCAAGCTTCCCACAGGGCGGGCGGGTGAACCACAGGCTGGCACGAGGCCACCACTTCCTGACATTCAGGGCACAAGGTGGCTCACTGGCCGGAGGGAAAGTGGAATGAGGAGAGGGCCGCGGGAGCGGGCAGGGCAGAGCTAGCATCTCAGCCGCACCCAGGTGGGCAGCTCACCTGCTGTCTGAAGCAGCCGGTGCATCTAGCATCACGCCTGGCTGATTTGCTGGGCAGATCTTGCCCGGTGTGGCGGGCGAGCAGAAGAGAACGGAGGGTCACGGGGCACCGCATGCCCTCCCATGAGGACCAGCTGGCTAGACCCAGTTCACGGCCTTCGCCCGAGGACCTGCGGGGCCATACCTTCTGGTGCTGCCTCTTCACCCAGTGCCCCCTCCCTTCGAATCGGCCCGTCCACGGTCCAGCTCCAAGGCTCCTCTCCTTTCTCCCACCCACACGTGAAACAAGAATCCTCCACGTCTCTGGGCTTCCCCCCAGCCCAGCAGTTTGGGGCATCCCTGCATTACCATTATATGTGCATACACTGGACAGCCTCAGTTACATATGCTGTCTCCCGTAAACCCAAGTGGGGGCAGCATGGGGCACAGAGCCGGCCCCGCTGACCCAGATGCTGCTTGGCTGAGAGGTGGCCCAGGTGAGCGGCCCGGCTGAGGCCCGCCCAGGGCCGAGCCACCAGTCGTGGGGACCCAGAGCGCTATGTTTGCTGCTACAGAAATGGATTGAAGGGACATTCTCCACCTATGTAGAGGAAGTGCAGGGTCTTCCCTGTTGCTTGGGTTTTTAAATGAAGATGGGAGCCAATTTCTGGGATCCAGGAGAACCCAAGAGACCGCTCAGGGTGTTCTCACAGCCAGAAAGTAATTGAAACACTTTTCAAATAGGCCAGAATGTCCGGTCTGGAAATAGTCTGTGCTTTTGAAAGTAAAACATATTCACTTCAGATCTCATCCATGGGGGAGGCTTCTCAGCAGCCCTGCTCTGTGCTGGTGATGGGGCTTCGTGGAGGATGGACCAGAGGCTCTCACAGCTTTGCATTTCAGCCCCTCTCAGCCCCACCCCAGAGGGTCTGCGGGCTGCAGGGCTGGTCACGAGGGGTCCCTCAGACCATCCTTCAAAACAACAACGACAGTGACGGCAATAACAGAGCTGCTAGCTACAAACATCACCACAGCCAGACGCGGCCTGCCGGCCCCCCACTCGTCCACAGAGGCCCCAGTGAGCTTGTGCGGTTCCCCCTGCTTCTCTCCTCGCCCCCGGGGCCCCGAGGTGGGAGAGGAAGCCTAGAGCCCAGCTCCACCTGAGCCTCAGTTGGCCCATCTGTGAAATGGGGATAATGCTGCCCGGCCCGTGTCCCGCTCCCCCCGCCCCGCCCCCAGGGCAGCCTGGCCTTAGGTGTGGCTGGGGCAGTGAGGCTGTGTTCCAGGAGTCCTTCAGTGAACGGGAGGCGGCGGGACCAGCCACAGCAGAGAGCTGATGAGCAAGAGGCCCCAGCCGCAACAGGTGGGAGGTGGCGAGGCCAGAAGGGCTCTGAGCTCTCGCATTTGCCCACACCAGGCCGGTCCTGGCGGTCTTGCCGGTGTCAGGATGGAGACTTCCAACCAGTCCCCTCCCTCGGTCCCAAAGCACAAAAAACTGGCACTCTCCTTTTCCCTCTTTAGCCTGTGAACCCCAGCCCCTCCCCGGGGGGCACGAGCCTCAGACAGAGGAGGGGGAACACAGCCTCAAGGTGTCTGTGCTGACCCCAGGGCAGCCCCAGTAACCTCCCACCCCGGACAGCTTCAGGGGCCCAGGCACACCCGCCCCACTCGGCTCGGCTAAATGCAGACCCTGACTGCGCCGGGGGCGCCCCGGGGCCCCTGCCCAGATGTGCTGGACGCAGCAGGAGCCCCTGCCCACGCGGACCCCACATGCACCCCAGCACCCCTCCCACCAGTCAGGACAGCCGGTGTCCCCGCCGGGCTCTGTCCTCCCGTCACGCCCACAAGGAGACAAACACACCTACCGTCACCTCCATCTGACTGCGGGAAGTGAGAGGGTGGGCTTTCCACAGGACCCCAGAGCGCCCGTCTCTCCCGCCAGCCCCGGTGACTCTGGCGGGCCCCCGGGCTCCAAGCATATCCACGTGGGCTGCAAGCGTCCCACAGCAGATGACGGCGCCAGGAGCCTTAGGCACAGTTAGACGTTCAGGGCTCCAGGTTAGTTAGCCGAAAAGCACTTGCTCTTCCTGAAATAATATCGATCTGAAGAAATAAGCCCAGTAAAAAGTTAATGCACTGACCGACTCATCCATAGCCACTTTGGGGAAGCCCCCAGGGGCCTCAGTCTGACCCTGGTGCTCATAGCAACATGCAAACTTCTCCTGTCTCCGCTCCCTCGTCGGCACCCGGTTCCGGTGAGTAGTTGTCTTGAAGCCTCCTCAAGTGGCTTGGACAAGTCCACCAGTCACGGAGAGTTGTCTGCCTCCTTTCTCCATGCTCCCCACACGCCAGGAAGAAAAGGCACCCTAGAGCCCTGCAGGAAGCCAGCCAGAGGAAACCATGCCCCCTTCCCCCAAAGCAGGTGCCAGGGGACATCTCAGGGCAGGGTGGAGGGAGGGGACTCCGGACTGGATATCAGGTTGAAGTTTCGGTGTAGACTCAATGGGATTTTCACATCAGAGAGTGAGTCCTAATCACTTACAGAGATTCTTCAGGCCGTGAGATCTTCCTGAGATGTCGTGTTGTGGGAACTAGGAGACATGAAGACAGCCTTTGCAGGCAAACAGCCGTTTAAGAAGGCTCACTGTGCAGTGCGTTGGTGACACAAAGATTCTTTTTTAAAAACAACTTTATTAAATCATAATTTACAAACCATAAAATTCGTTTATTTTGGATTTTTTTTTTTTTTTTTTTTTGGCCACGCTGCACAACCAGTGGTGTATCCCCTACCAGGGATCTAACCCGTACCCCCTGCAGTGGAAGCACAGTGTCCTCACCACTGAACTGCCAGAGAATTCCCAAAATTCACCTATTTTAAGTGTAAACTTTAATGATTTTTAGTAAATTTACAGAGCTTTACAACCATCACCGCAATCTAATTTTAGAACATTTCCATCAACCTCCGAAGATCTCTCATGCCTAATTATAGTCAATTCCTAATTCCAGTGCAGCCCTAGGGAACCACTAGTCTACTTTCTGTCTCCATCGAGTTCCCTGTTATGGACATTTCATAGGAATGGAATCATAAAATAAGTGGTCTTTTACTTCTGGCTACTTTTACTTACCATAATGTTTTTGAGGCTCATCCACATTGTAGCGTACATCCTTCATTCCTTTTAAAGGCATTCCATTGTAGGAATAGACTACACTTTGTTTCTCCACCCTCTAGTTGGTGGACATTGCGACGGTTTCCACTTTTTGACTATTGTGGCTAACGCTGGTATGATCCTGTTTTTGTTTCCCCCAGGGAGATTTTTAGGAGTGAAATTTCTGGGTCATATGGTAAATTTATGTTTAGCATTTTAAGGAACTGCCGGACTGTTTTCCAAAGTGGCTGCACCATTTTACATTCCTGCCAAAAATGTATGAGGCTTGGGCGTGCGATTGTGTGGGGGGGCAGCCCCGGAGCGGCTGACCCTCTGCCTGCGGGGACGGGAGTCATGAGGCGGCCGCCATGGCAGGGTCAGAGAGCCACAGGGCAAGGAAATGGTGTCCAAGTTCAAATACAGAGACCTAACTGTACGTGAAACTGTCAGTGTTATCACTTTATACAGAGATCTCAAACCTGTATTGGATTCGTATGTTTTTAATGCTGGCAGTTCCAGGGAGGTAATGAACCTCACTGGAACATCTCCTGTGCCTTATAGAGGCATACATACAAATAATCCAATATGCCTCTGGCTGCTGGACACGTACCCATATATTCCCCCTATCTGTTTTCTTAAGCCTACTAGTTCAATGACTATTGAAACGGGAAAGCGTGTGGATGCTAGTGGGAAGATATATCTTCCTTATCTACATGAATGGAAACACTCACAGTCAGACTCGCTGGGGCTTATTCAAGTCATGATTGTAGTGTTTGGAGAAGAACCTCCAGTCTTTTCTCATCCTACTATTTCAGCATCCTATCCACCATACCAGGCAACAGGGCCACCAAATACTTCCTCCGTGCCAGGCATGCCAAGAGGAATTTCTGCATACCCATCCGGATACCCTCCTAGTCCCAGTGGTTACCCAGGCTGTCCTTACCCACCTGGCGGTCAGTATCCTGTCACAACAGGTTCCCAGTACCCTTCCCAGCCTCCTGTGACCACCGTTGGTCCCAGTAGGGATGGCACAATCAACGAGGACACACTATCCGAGCCTCTCTCATCTCAGCAGTCAGTGACAAACTGAGATGGCAGATGAAGGAAGAAATGGATCGTGCCCAGGCAGAGCTCAATGCCTTGAAACAAACAGAAGAAGACCTGAAAAAAGGTCACCAGAAACTGGAAGAGATGGTTACCTGTTTAGATCAAGAAGTAGCTGAGGTTGATAAAAACACAAAACTTTTGAGAAAGATGGATGAAGAACTGAGTTCTACTCTGGAGAAAATGGAAAATCGATCTGAAAACAATGATACTGATGAAGTTATCATTCCCACAGCCCCACTGTACAAACAGATCCTAAATCTGTATGCAGAGGAAAATGCTATTGAAGACACTATCTTTTACCTGGGAGAAGCCTTGAGGCGGGGAGTAATAGACCTGGATTTTGAAAGAAGGACCTCCTTTATGATTTTCATGTAAGGAACCTCCTGCTGGAAAGTGTCTTGTCTGATGGCTTAGTTTGCAGTATCATTTGTCACTGGTAAGTGACAAGCTTATCACTGCCACCAAAAGTGCTCCGCTCAGCATCTCCTGTTTTCACTCAGCATGTTAGAGCACACCTTTTCCTCTAACTATGACTAATGTGATACATGAATCTCATCCATGAGTTGTTTAAGCATCGTTTTATTAGCAAGTCTGTTTCTGTGAAGTTGAATTGTAGATGTCTGACAAGCAGATAATTACAATTAGTATAAAATCATCATGCTTGGACTATTCTGTTTTCAGGCTGAGGTTGATAAAAACATAGAACTTTTGAGAAAGAAGGATGAAGAACTCAGTTCTGCTCTGGAGAAAATGGAAAATCAGTCTGAAAACAATGATATTGATGAAGTTATCATTCCCACAGCCCCACTATACAAACAGATCCTAAATCTGTATGCAGAGGAAAATGCTATTGAAGACACTATCTTTTACCTGGGAGAAGCCTTGAGGCGGGGAGTAATAGACCTGGATGTCTTCCTGAAGCATGTATGTCTTCTGTCCTGTAAACAGTTCCAGCTGAGGGCATTAATGCAGGAAGCAAGAAAGACTGCCAGTCTTAGTGACCTCTACTGACTCCTGTGATACCAGCTGGAGACTGAGCTCTTCTAAAGCATTCTTTTCTTCTCTTCCTTTCTCTTACATCAGTAGGTGCCCAGAATAAGTTATTGCAGTTTATCATTCAAGTGTAAAATATTTTGAATCAATAATATATTTTCTGGGAGATGCAAGAGGGAAGAGATATGGGAACATATGTATATGTATAACTGATTCACTTTGTTGTAAAGCAGAAACTAACACACCATTGTAAAGCAATTATACTCCAATAAATATGTTAAAAAATAAAAATAAAATAAATAAAATAAAATAAAAATAGTAATATATTTTCTGCTTTCCTTTGGTAAAGACTGGCTTTTATTAATGCACTTTCTATCCTCTGTAAACTCTTTTTGTGCTGAATGTTGGGACTGACTATGCTAAATAGAATTTGTTGCATAAAAAAAAAGTATGAGGCTTTCACTTGGTCCACATCCTTGTCACTTGTTATTATAACACTTGTTATTATCTGTTGTGTTTTTTTTAGCCATACTAGTGGTTATGTAATTGGATCTCGTGGTTTATATTTTCATTTCCTTAATGATGTTGAGCATCTTTTCAGCAGCTATTTATATACCTTCTTTGGTGAAATGTCTGTTCAAATTTTTACCCATTTGCTGCGTTATTTATTTTATTTTTACTAAGTTGTAAGAGTTCTTTTTATATTCCTATATAAACCTATATATAGGTCCTCCAATTTAGTTTCTCTTTTTTCAAGACTGGCTATTCTGAGCATTTGCTTGTTCACTCGTGCAAGAAAAACTGCTAGGATGTCATAGGATTTGTGTGGAAACTATAGGTCAGTTTGGGAAGAATTGTCATCTTAACAATATTGCTTATAATACCTTAACAATAGCTTAACAATTCTAATTCATGAACATAAGCATCTCCCCATTTATTTTGATCTTAATTTCTCTCAACAGTGTTTATAATTTTCAGTGTATGTTTTATACTTTCTTTTTAAATTTTATTCCTAAGTATTTATTATAAATGGAATTGTTTTCTTAATTTCATTTAAGATTGTTTATTGCTAGTATGCAGAAATACAATTGAATGTTGTATATTGATTTATATCCTGCAATCTTGCCGAAGTTGTTTTTTAGTTCATGTAGGTTTGTGTGTGTGTGTGTGGATTACTTAGGATTTACACATCTGAGATCATATCATCTGTGAATAAAGACGGTTTTACTTCTTCCTTTTCAATTTTAATGCCTTTTATTCCTTTTTTTGCCTAATCCACTAGCTAGAACTTCCAATGTTGAATAAAAGTGGTGTGATTGGATGTCCTTGCCTTCTTCTGATCTTAGGAAGAAAATATGTAGTCTTTCACATTTAAATATGACACTAGTTATTAGTTTTTCATAAATGCCCTGTATCTAGTTGAAGAAGTTTTTTTTCTATTCCTAGGTAGTCCGAAGTTTGTATCCTAAATGGGTGTTGGATTTTGTCAAATGCTTTTTCTGTCTATATCATGGTTTTCGTCCTGTTAGTATTCTGTACTAATTGATTTTCAGCTGTTAAATCAACCTTGAATTCCTGAAATGAATTCCATTTGATCATGTGTATAATCCTTTTTATACATTTCTTGATTTGGTTTGCCAATACTTTTTGAGGATTTTTGTAACTATATTCCCAAGGGATGTTGGTCTGAGTTTTCTTTTCTTGTGATGTCTCTGTCTGGCTTTGGTATCAGAGTAATAACTGGCCTCATAGAATGAGTTGGGAAGTATTCCCTCCTCTCCTATTTCCTCGAGGAGTTTGTAAAGAATTAGCAGTATTTATAGTCTAAATGTTTGGTAGAATTCGACAATGAAGCCATCTGGGTCTAGGCTTTCCGTTGTGGGAAGATTTTTAGTTATTAATTGAATGCCCTTACGTCCTATACTACATTCCCTAGAATGCTCTTTCCAGTACTTTTCTGGCTATGGCATACTGCAAGGGATAGTCCCTTGTGATTGGAGGACGTAGGGAGGAAAATGCCATTTTGTAGCATACATGCACCTTCTCTCCCTTATTCAATCAAATACATTGTAATTGCTGCTGTGAAGGGATCTTGCAGAAGTAATTAGAGTCAATTCGTCAATTGACATTTAATCAAAAGGAAGATTATTATGGGTGGATCTGATTTAAGTAGTTGGAGATCCTTTAAAGGAAGGTCTAGGTCTTCCCTGAGCTCAGAAACTCCAAGGAGTAGTATAGAAGGAAAATTGCAGAATCTTTGTACGTTTGGGGACCTCCACACTCTCTTTGTTGGTGGTGGTCTGTTGATTTACCTCACTGGTATGAAGCAGCAGCTGGTCCTGCAACTGCTTCCCAATTGTTTTATGGCCTAGACATGGCCTTTCCTCAAGAAGAGTCCATGTGTGCTTGAGAGGAAAGTGTGTTCTCCTGTGGTTAGGGGAAGTGTTCTATAGATGTCAGTTGGGTCAAGTTTGTCAGTAGTGTTGTACGAATCTTCTACATCCTTGATTTTCTGTCTAGTTGCTCTATCCATTACTGAGAGAGGGGTACTGAAGTCTCCAAATATTTTTGCTGAATTGTGTATTGTTTTCCCTTGAATTCTGTGGGGTTTTACTTATTATATTTTGGGGTTCTGTTGTTAAGTGCATATATATTTATAACTATTCTGCCTTCCTGATGAATTTTCCCTTATATGATTATAAAATGACCCTTTGTCTCAAGATCTATTTTGCCTGATAATTCTACAGCCACTCCAACTCTCTCGTTGTTGTTTGCACGATATATCTTTTTTCCATACTTTTATTTTTAACCTGTTGGTGTCCTTGAATGTCAGTACATGTCTCTTATAGACAGCACATAATCGGATCTTATTAACTTGTCTACTATGACAGTTTCTGTCTTTTGCATGGTGTGTCTAGCCACATTTAATGTTATTATTGGTATGATTGGATCTACATATTCCATCTGCTATTTGTTTTGTATACATCTCATGTCTTTTTTATTCTTTCTCCTTTATTACTTTCTTTTGTATTAAATATGTTTTCCTATGGTGCATTTTAATTCTTTTAGTGAATTTTTTACTACAATGTTTGAGTTATTTTCTTAATGATTGCTGCATGGATTTCAATATGTATCCTGATTTGTGACAATTTACTTCATATTAATAGCGCCTTAATTCCAGTAAAATATAGAAACTTTTCTCCAACATTACTTTATTCCCTTCCCCCACTTTATGGTATTATTGTCATCTATAGCATGTCTATATATGATATAAACTTAACAATACAGTGTTATTATAATTATTATTATTGTTACTATAATAATCTTAAGTTTTTAAGGAAGAAGGAGAAAATGCCTTTTAGAATCTCTTAGATTAACTTTCCACTACTCTTAATTTCTTCCTGTGGATCCATATTACACTTTGGTTTCATTTCCTTGTTCCAATTTATTTCCATTCCTGTCTTCTCTTTTGTGCTATTATTGTCATAAATTTACACATTCATATAAGGCCAACAGAACAACTTTATAATTATTGTTTTGTGTAATTCTCTTTTAAATCAGTTAAGAGATTTTTTTTAATCAACTTTTTATTTGCACTGGTTTTTATAATTACCTACTTAAACACCATTACTGGTACATTTATTTTTTCACATGGATGGAGTTACTGTTTGGTATTGCTTCCTTCCATCCAGAACTTATTGTAGTATTTTTTTATAGTATGTATGCTAGCAAGGACCTTTCTCAGTCTTTGTTTACCTGGGAATGTTTTTATTTGGCCCTTATTTTGAAAGATAGTTTTGCAGGACATAGGATTCTTATTAGACAGTTTTTTCCATTCAGTATTTTGAATATGTCACCCTCCACCTTCTGTTCTCCATTGCTTCTGATAAGTCAGTTATTTATCTTACTGTGGTTCCCTCTGTAAGATAATTTATTTTCCCTTGCTGCTTTCAAGAGTTTCTCTTTGTCTTTCAACGGTTTCACAATGTTTCCATGTTGCACTACTTTGTGTTTATCCTACTTAGAGTTTATTGATCATTTAGATGTGTAAATTAATTATTTTCATCATTTGGGAAATTTTCTACCTTTATTTTATTTTAGCCCCTTCTGTCTCTCTTCTCCTTCAAGAATCCCATTATGCATGTGTTGGTACACATGACGTTGTTCCACAGATCCCTTGGGCTCTGTTCTTTTTTTTCTTTTCTTTCTGTTCTACAGATTGGATAATCCCTATTTACCAACGTTCAGCTTCACTGAATGTTTCTTCTGCTAGCTCAAACCTGCTGTTAAATCTCTCTAGTGAATTTTTCACTTTGGTCATTGTACTTTTCAACTCCAGAATTCCCATTTGGTTCCATTTTATTATTCCTAATTCTTTGTTGTTGTTCTACATTTAATAAGTCATTGTTGTCAAACTTTACTTCTTTAATCGTGCTTTTTGGGTTTTTTTGGTATTTTGGGGTTTTCTTGGGTTTTTTGCGGTATGCGGGCCTCTCACTGTTGTGGCCTCTCCCGTTGCGGAGCACAGGCTCCGGACGCACAGGCTCAGCGGCCACGGCCCACGGGCCCAGCCGCTCCGCGGCATGTGGGATCCTCCCGGACCGGGGCACGAACCTGCATCCCCCGCATTGGCAGGCGGACTCCCAACCACTGTGCCACCAGGGAAGCCTGCTTTTTGTTTTCTGAACATATCTATAATAGCTTCTTTGAAGTCTTCATCTGCTAAGTCCAATATCTGAGCCCCTACAAAGATAGCTTCTATTGATTTTTTTCCCCTGTGTAAGAGTTTCACTTTCTTTTTTCACCCCAGACTTGTCATTTTTGTTTTTATTGAACTGGAGATTTTAGATAATATATTGTAGCAACTCCAGATTCTTATTTTCCCCAGGAGTTGTTGGTCTTCTGTTATTGATTTTGGTTTGCTTGTTTAATAATTTGCCTATTGGACTATTTATGTGGAGTCTGTTTCCTCTGCAATGTATAACTGCTAATATCTCTTTTAAGGTTTTTTGTTTATTACTGTTTCAATTTTTAAGGCTGGCTTCTTACTGCTCACCCCTGGGTCAACATATCTTAGTGGTCAGTTAGTGATTGGTCAAAGTTTGTACTTAAATACCTTTAGCCAGCAAAGCGTCTATCCTCTGCTCATGGTTCTGTGTGTGACTTGGGGAGATGCATTCTACATCCAGTTTACAAGTCTGCCCTGTGAATGCACCCTCTGAGGCACAAAGCCTCATATTTAGCCAAAGAAGAGTAGCTCGCTTGGGCCTGTGCTGGTCTCCACCAAGCAATGCTGCACCTGTCCCCAGCCTCCCAGACCACCAGGGACAAGTGGTATCTTGTCAAGCCCACTTGGGGTGTCTCACTCCCTGGGTCTCCCTGTTAAGTTTCCACCTGTTCTGCCATTCTGGCTTTTTCCCCCAAACAGTATTGTGACCTCAAGAGAGTTGTGATGTTGATCTTTCACAAGAGTTTACCGCTAAGATGGGTCCTGTTTTTGACAACACACCTGGGCGTGGAATGGTCCCTACTCTGGCCAAAGTAAAGTAAGGTACCCATTCAGGTCCTCACCTCCGCCCGGCCCTTGGAGGGTAGCGGAGGGCGAGACAGGAGCAGCCCAAGGCCAAAACCCCACAGACTCCCACTATTTTTTAAACCGAGTTTCAGTAGACTTTTTTGAATAAATGCTTCTCAACTGGCTGTATGACTTTGGCCAATTTGACAGAAACTTTAAGAGATTATTTTTGACAATTTTGTCCAGTATTGTGTATGCTTTGTGGGGGACGGGATTTGCCAAGCTGTTCATTCAGACCTTCCAGAAGTCTTGCCCCAGACAAGGATTCAGATTAGGAAATAGTACAAAAAATATCCCCCATGAAAAAAAAAGTCTGGGAAAATGTCATAAGTCTAAACAATAAGAAAACTCCTTTGTTATCCAAAAGCATAAACTTTTGTATTTTAATGTATAACCCATATGAGCAAGGTCCCAGGAGCCTGTCCTCCCTGTCTGGTGCATATGGAGACCAGGGTCAGGAGCATGACAGAGCAGGACTCGTGGACCCTGAGGCTTTCACAGGGTTAGGGCTTCCCCGGACAAGACAGGCAGTGACATCTCAACTCACAATAGTTATTTTTCATTCATTCCTCATTCATTTATGAGTTCAAGAACATGGACCTCACACCAAGCCTTATGCTGGAAGCAGGGAGGTAAATAAGACACAAAACCAGACCCCGCATGGCTCAGTGTGGACAGGCAGTGGTCCCACCGACAAACACCTCCCCGCACGGTGGGGTCCAGGGAGGGATGAGGCGTGACCGTCCCGGGGGCACCAGGCTCCGCAGAAATTTCACCAGGAGCGAGGCGAGTGAAATAGCAAACCCCTGGCTGCAAGAAGAGCAGAGACCAAGGCCAGGAGGACTAACGGGACAGGACAGTGCAAGTCCCCCTGTGGTCAGCAGGTGGGGCTCAGCATGGAGGAGTGGAGGCAGGACAGCCAGCTCCCCCAACACCCCAAACAAACCCTGGTCACCGAACTTGGCTTCTGGAATCCTTCTTAGCTGTATACTTCCACGCCAGACTTTGAGTTACTGAGGCTACTACAGGTGTTGCTGGAAACAGCTCCCAGATGGACAGAGCCAAGCAGAAGGTGGACATTGTTTTCTCCCCTGCCATGTTGGACTGCTGAACCAGCCAGTACTTACTGTGGATGTGAAATTGGGAAAAACCAAGCACTGCATTCAAAGAGAGCAAACCATGCTTGGCAGGTTATTTATTTTCCTTAGGATAACTCCTCATCATTCTAAGCAACTGTGATAGATACCATCTCAGCTTTAACAGATGTAATTTCAGGAATTAGCAGTGTGCTGTGGGGTAGAAGGAAAGGTGTCTGGTATCTGGAGACAAGATTAAAGCTAACGTTCCACCCTAAGGGTCTACCTTAGCAGACTCAAAAATGTAATTCTTGTCTGCCAGTGTCTGGTAGCAAGCCACTGCATCTTATTACATGTATTTTAAAATTCATTCAGGTGTGGAATAACTGATGGTCAGAGAGCTGGGAGAAAGACTCGTGTGTAAGTCAATCTGAGGGGCTCTTCACATGCTAGGGGACATAATAGAATAAATAATAAAGCAGCTACCAGATGACGAATCAATTCGAGTGTCAGTCCCACACCAAGAACAGCAGAGTCTAGAAGCAGCGTGGCCATTGCCTAGAGCAGCCCTATCACCCACAGCACCACCATCATGGCTCCCTTGACATGACGCCAAGATGACCACGACCACGTTAGCCCCAGTGCCGCCCAAACCACCGTGCTCGCCCTCTGCACCATCATTATTCGCGCCTCACCTTCTCCCTAACCTACTGACCTCTGAAATCGAGTGCCCTGGGGCTATCCTCAGACCTCCTGCTTTCTGTGTCCACCCTCCCAACATGCCAGACTGGCTTCTTCCTCGGAGACTTTGATCTCCTGTTTGCTCTGGAAGCCGGGACCACTTCTCACTTCCTTCACCCATGTTCCACATCCCTCTCCCAGAGGAGACTAAGACAAAATACCATGTCACCTGCCGTGCTTTGTCAGCCTACCCCGCTCTGTCTTTCTTCACCGCGTGTTTCAGCCTGTTTGGTGTCTGGCTATCCCAATCAAAATGTCAAATCCACGGAGCAGAGCTTGGCCTGTTTTGCTTACGGCCGTCTCCCTACCCGGTGCCGTCCTGCTCCAGGGCAGTCACGGAATGCGTGTTTATCGAGTGGACGAACAGATGGATGAGGAAGTGTGGAAATATCCCTAGTGTTCGTGATGCTGAAACATTAGTGTCTTCCATGTGGGGCATCTAGACCAGAAGGGGAGACACCGGGTCAGCACCCCTAGAAGCACCACAGACACCAAGAGAAGCACCAGCCCCTGTCTTGGGATCTGGGAGTCGCCGTGAAATGGTGGCCAGTGGGCAAGTTCTCACTACGTGTGTCCCCACTTCCAGGGAGGGTTTCTGCCAGTGACTGCTTTCAGGAGGTTATCCATAGAAAGGTTCCCCGGGGAGGGGAAGAAATGAACGATGTCCAGATGATTCAAGGGAAGTATTAAAAATTAAAAATAGAAGCATAATACAACATTTTCAATAACAGACTTGAAAACTAGCGAAGGAGGTTGCTATAGACCAGCCCCACGAGAACCTGAAATAAGGTAAGGCTGCCCTCGAAACCAAACTGCAAAATCAATCCACAACGTCTCAGAGATGTGCCAGGTCAGCCTCAAAAGACACGGCAGGATGCAGACGACTTCGGCCAAAATGGATGTGGCGCCTGCTCTGTGTCTGGAGAGTTTCTAAGCACTTTGCGGTCCTGATGACAACATGTGACTCATTTTGTAGGTGAAGACACTGAGCCACAGGGAAGGGAAGTAGGTTGCTCAGCCACCCAGCTGGTAAGTGGCAGGACTGGTGCACAGTGCAAGTGGTCGGGCCCAGAGTCTGCCTGTTGTAAGACACCTGCTGTCAAAGATCCAGAAGCAGACGACTTCGGCCAAAATGGATGTGGCGCCTGCTCTGTGTCTGGAGAGTTTCTAAGCACTTTGCGGTCCTGATGGCAACCGTGCGACCTATCTTGTTGACAAAGACTCTGAGCCACAGGTTGGTGCCTGAACCAGCAGCCCTGGGGACTCCTGGCTGTGGCCACCTTGTCTTATCTGAAAGGAGAGGGTGTGTGGTGTGTGTGCGCGTGAGGGCGGCTACGGTGGGGCGTTCTGGTGCCACGGAAGCTTAGAGCAAGGGAAGTCACAGAGGTGGCGCAGGCAGGGTGGGAGACCTTTACTTCTCTGATCCTCTTGGCAAAGCCGTCCCCCGTACAACAGGGCAGTACCCTGGACTGACCCCGTTCGATAGATGTAGGTTGTCTTACCTGATGGCGTGACAGTCAGGCCCCTATGAACCGCCCTTTCGTCTGGGGCCCACGTGGGTCTACCTTCTGGAAGGGAGGCACTGGGTCACGTGCGGGGGAATATTCTGGTCTGCACAAATGACGCCCATTAACAAATGGTTTTGTAATTTACTCCTGCGTGTCAGTGGGGGTCATCAGCTTCCCTAAGCCAGGTCAGCGACGAGAGTAGCTGAGACCTCGGTGGACCCTTTCCCCACACACATCCATAAATTTCTAAGAATCCTCCTGGGAGGAAAGGGATGCCACCTCTGCTCTTACACCAACTCCCTCCTTGAATACAAGACTGAAAAACACCTCCTGAATGAGACACTCAACAGCCCCAACCAAAGCCTGACTGCAGGTGCAGCAATTCCATGGGGTTGGACACTTGGGAGGACGCACAGGACAGCACAGTTGACTCACGGAAGGGGTGGATAAAGGCGAAGATTCCGGGGGAGGAGGGAAGCACAGGCAACCCTAGAAAGATGCTGACCCCCAGGATCCTTTCTCAGTCGCAGAAGACATGTGTCACCTTCGAAACATGAACCATAAAGATACGTGTGAGCTGTCTTGGAATTGGGGCCACGGCACAATTAACCTGGAGTAGGGTGCTGGCTGTAGCCATAGGGTCCTATCTTGGGTATAGAGCCGTGTACCTAAAGTGATGGAACCTGGGAATAAAGGGCTGTAATACCTGCCAACTGTGGGCTTTTACAGAGAGGTGAGAGAAAGAATGCCTCTCGCAGTAGAAAAAGCTGTCTTTCTGGCTTTGCCCACACCTCCACTCTTGAATCTGTCCCCCACTCCACACCCACCGTCCCCACCCTATTCCAGCCAACTTCACCCCTCTCACCTGGATCGTTGCAATTGTCCTCCACCCGGGGAGTCTCCACTCTGCACTGGTTCCCTGTGGTGGAGACTGGGGACTGGCCCATCACATTCATTCCGATTTCTTCCGGGCCGGCCATCCTCTTCCACAGAGGCTGGGGACAAAAAATTAGATTTCTCACACATCTTTGCACCTGTTCCAGTTTCACCAATTAGACACATCCATGCAAGATATTGAAAGCAGAAGAGGTAGGGGCTGAGGACATGGGGAGGGGGAAGGGTAAGTTGGGACGAGGTGAGAGAGTGGTATTGACACATTCCAATGTCTATTCACCAGCTTTGTGGGCATTCGGAGGCAGGGCCGTATATAGTGACAACAGTGGGTCCCAAATATTGGATCACAGCTCAGGTATATTTTTCCCAGGATGGAATGCAGAATATGACAATAGAATCTAACTAGATTATGAAAGTATGAACCAATCTCACTGAAGGGAGCGGGGAAGAGGTCCTGACCTCCGTAACTGGAAATCAGTGGAGTCTGTACGACTCAAGGCAAAAAGAACCGTACATAAATAAGCACTGCACTCTAGCTGTGGCACAGTTATTTCTCATGGGAGTACGATTTTACAAGTCTGAAATCACTATACATATATACTGGAAATGAAAAATTAACTAAATGGATAGAGGATGGTGAGAACCAGGTTTGTCACTGTTGGAGTTAGAAGTTCCGGAAAAGCTAGAGAAGGTTAACTTGAACCACGTGGTATGGAATGAAATTTGGATAGATAACTATGAACTTATGTTTACCCCACTATAGGTACAGATGGATGTGTGTGTGAGTGTGTGTGTGTGTGTACACAGGTAAGTATACACACATATGTTTCCCAGCCCCCTCTGCTGAGAAAGCCGAGAATCAATGACACTCCTGTAGCAATGATCATACTTGACATCCAGATCATGGTCTCTAAGAGCATTCTTCAGTGAAAGGAACCAGGGCTCCTTAAAGAAATGGCTTATTCTAGGACGGGGGCAGGAAATATTGACATATGAGATCATTCTGGAGTACATTGTGTTATGAAAGATAAGAAAATGCTCAAAAAGCACAAAATGATAGCAGTACACAAAGTGACATAGGAGCAAACCAAAGAGGCTCCTAAAATGGCCAAAGCTGGAACAATTTGAGCAACAAAATAAATAATGTATTATTGGATTATAACACAAAGTGTAACATAGACATCCCTGGGTTCTTGCTGATGTAAATGATTGAACAGATGAGTAGACAGGAGGGAATGGACAGGGCTTCTTGCAGCAGAGGTCCAAGGCGTTTATTTCCCCCTCCACAAGCTGGTGCAGCATTGTTCCCCACCCGTCGAAGGTGGGGAGCACGTAGTAACTTCTATATGAAGAGCACAGGGTGGAAGGGGTGGGGGGCAGGGAGTAACTTCTCAGTAGGGAAACTGGCCAGCGCTACCCCCAATCCCTCTTCTAGTATTTATACTAGAGAAATGAAAGCCAGTGTTCTAATTTTTGTTTTAATTTGTATTTTATAATGATTAGTGTTGGTTAGAATATCCATATGCTTACTTGCAATCCATATATTGTCTTTGAAGTATCTATGTAAAAATCGTTTTTGCTTATCTTTTATTGTTGTCTCTTTTGTCTTGTCTTTTTTTTTTTTTTTTTAATTCTCTTTTTGTCTCTTTTCTTATACTGAGTTTTGAGAGTTCCTTCTACATTCTGGATACAAGTTCTTTGTCAGACATAAATACTACTTTGGAAATACTTTCTCCCTGTCTGTGGCTGAGTCTTTTCATTCTCTGAATGTCTCTCTGAGATCAGATGTTTTAAATTTTCACGAAGCCCAATTTCTTAGTTTGTTTGGCTATGGATCACGCTTGGGTATCATATCTAAAGATGCTTTGCTTAACGCAACGCCACAAACATTCAGTTCTGGGTTGGCTTCTGTGACTGACTTCTCTTCTCATTATGGTCCTGTTTTCTGGCTTCTTCTCATGCCTGGTGATCTTGGATTAGATGGCAGCATTGTGTCTCTTACCCTGTCGGGCTAGGGGAGTGGGGGGAGATTTGGGGTCGGCCTCCCTGTGTCTCCCAGCCCCTCACTCCTCACAGAAACCAGCAGGAGGCATTCCAAGCCCTCCTAGGTCCCTCCCTCCCCTACTCTCCCTCTACTTTGCACTTGCCCATCTTGGCTGGGCAGGGCACATCCTCTGTAAGGAAAGATCACCTGTGCTTTCTCTCCTCTTGAGGCTGCTAAATGTGTCAGCCTGCCCTCCCCAGCACCACTGGCCCCGGTGACCTGATGACCACTGAAAGATTTCCCCCCTTAACCCAGGCTTGGCTGCTGTCCTAATGAGAGGAGGGGTCTCTCTTGCTGCAGTGGGCAGGGGTGTTGGCGGGGGAGAGGAGGGAGCCTAGGAGAAGGGCAAGCTCTGCCCCTGCAGGAACATGGAAGGCAGACACAGATGCTTTCTATGATGAACTGTCGCTTTTTTATTCTAAGATCTCTAAAAAGCAATACTTCCGCACTGAGAGCAGCAGTTTCCTTCAGAGACCCGCATGTGATCTGTGTGAGTCTCAGATCCCCCTCCTTGTCCAGCATCAACCTCTGTGCCCACACCAGGCTGACCGCACAGCCACCTCCTTGTCCTCCACGGCATCAACCTCAGTGCCCACACCAGGCTGACCGCACAGCCACCCTTCCTCACACCGGCGCGTGCCACAGAGCTTTTCCAACGTTGCCCTGATGGGGTGGAGAGCAAGCCCCCCGACTTTCCCCTCTGGCAAGAGTAGACAGGCTGGGGGAGGAAGACTGAAACACAGTTAGGGGTCATGGCACAGACAAAGGCAGCGTCAGGTTCGGAGCCCACAGTCTGACCCCAGATCAGAGCCCCACCATCATCACCACCACCAAGCTGAGGGCAGGAATGAGGGAGCCACGTACCAGGAAGAGCACTGGTGTTTCGGTGGAAAACCCTCTCGGGCTGGAGTCATTGGCTCCTTTCCTTATTAGCTGGATCAGCCTGGGCAAAGGGCCAGGAAGTGACCTAGCGGAGGACAGGGCACCAGCATCCAGGTGCCTTCAGAGGGGCCACCCAGAAAGAGCAGGGTGATGCTCCAGGGAGCCCAGGAGTGGCTGGGGCACAGGCTGGATGGGTCCCCAGTCCCTTCTTCACACTCAGTGCTGGTTTTTCATGCCTCCACCTCTCACCAGGAGACAGAGGGTTTTCCCTCCAGGGAAATGAAGCCAGAGAGGATCCAGGTCTGGGGCACAAGAGGCAGGATAGCAGGAGGGGTGGGACGGGAGCAGGTGAGGAGTGAGACCAAAGGCCAAGCATTGTCTGCAAACCCTCCAAAGGGAGAGAGGTCCACACCCCTGGCCAGCTCCCCAAACTCCATCAAGGCAGGGCACCCTTGGAATACAGCCTTTCTGAGAACCGATATCCTCAAAGATAAGGTTTCCAGATGGTGACACGAGGAAAAGCCTGCCAGTAGACAATCTCCACTAAGTAAGTGAGCACAGCATTTCCCACCAGCTTCAGAGCACGCACGCTCAAATGGGAACCTAGCCTCCACAGCAGGCAAAATGGAAACCTAGAGGAGACAGAGGCAGTGCAGGGGGATAGGATAGAAACCTAGAAAACAAAGCTTCTTTATCTTAGATAGCTTTACCATCCAAAGAAATGAATGGGAAGGGCATTGCAGACAAGGGGATAAGCAGAAACACAACATGCTAGTGAGAAAAACACAAAGCACTAAAATGTTAATTCCCCTTTGCTCTGGTGTTTCAAAATTACTGGGAATTCATTCTAAGAAAATTATGCCAAACTATGAAAAGCCCCCATGCTTCATGGCTAATAATCATCAGCACTTGGAATCAATTTGAGGGGCAACAATAGAAGAAAAGTGAAGCAAATCACAGCCCACCCACGTGAAGAATTATCACGCAGCAAGCCAGCATGATAACTAAAGGACCAAGTAGTGATAACAAAGACATTTGTGATGCAATCACAGGAAATTGTATACAGTCGTCCCTTCATGTCAGCAGGTTCTGCATCTGCAGATTCGACCAACCACGGATCAAAAATATTCAGAAAAAAAAATTCCAGAGTGTTCCAATAAGCAAAACTTGAATTTGCCAAGCTCCGGCAACTATTTACACAGCGTTAACATCGTGTCAGTTATTGTCAGTAATCTAGAAATGATCTGAAGTATACGGAAGATGCGTGTAGGTTTTATGCAAATACTACACCATTTTATATAAAGCATTTGAGCATTTCTGGACCTTGGTATCTGTGGGAGTCCTAGAACCAGTTCCTCGTGGATTCCGAGGGACAACTACATGTGCTGTTTGCACATGTTTAAGACGTGTGCATTCCCAGGGTAAAGGCTGGAAGAACATTGAAAAATGAACACATGGCAAGATTGTACGTGGTTTATTAAATGAGGTTCTTGTCACATTGCTGATTACTCAGTAAATGAACCTTCTGAAAGCTGAAATAACCTAGCTGACTTTGTGTGTGTGTGTGTGTGTGTGTGTGTGTGTGTGGTAGTTCAGTGATAGCGTCCCCTGATGGAAGTGGGTGCATAACGAGTTGCAATCGCCCCTTGCTTCCCAGAGGACACGTTCCCAGGCTGTGTAGACCAGGCTGCTGGAGGCGAAGGCTCTCAGCAAACTGACACTCCAGCAGATGGTTTCCCACACTGTGTTATATTTATTAACATTTAGCCCAGACTTAATTGACAATACTAAATGTTCGTTCTTTAAACATTCAGTTTCATCATTTGCAATGGTAATTTCGGTAAACAGTTGCTATTCCAAAACTCTGTAGTGTGAAATTAAATTTGTTGGTTAATTAATTGGAAGAATGTAGCAACTTCATTCTGCTTACAGATTGTGGCATTGAAATTAGTGATCTGTAAAATTACTCACAGTACAGCAAAGTCAAAACAATAGAATAAATACATTTATCAGCTTTTAGAAACCAGCAAGCACTGAGTTGCCTGCAACAATGTTATTAGAGAATTAACACACTGCCATGTTGGTTGGAGGATATTCTTGTTTTAATATCAAATTCCTCGCTTGCTTATTGCTTTGGGGTCACTATAGCACCTGGATTATCCTCCTGGACAATTTTTCTTACTAACCGTTGCGTTTGACAGAATGGAAGTTGGAGAGCCTCACCCTAATGGCAGTTGAAAGGAAAAGGTCTTATTCAGAGAGTGGCCCTCTAGCTGAAGGTGGTTACATTACATTAGTATTGTCTATTAGCTTGTTATAAATCTTCCAGTTACAAATTACAACATGAACTACTTCGACCAAAGACATTTTAAATGGTTGACTTCAAAAGATAATCACCAGCATATGTCTGACGTCCATTAGCAGGCCCAGAACATTACCAATTATAATAACGAGATGACTTTTTTTTCACCTATTGAATTGGCAAGGATTAAAAGCATGGATAATCCCAGTGTTAACACAGTGGGTGAGAAAGCATCTGACACACTCTTTGAGGAGTAGAAACTGATACAATATTTATGAAAGCAATTTGGTATCAAAATTGTATCAAACAAGTATCACAAGCCTCTGTACAGCACCTCCCAAGAGATTCCGTATCTGGAAATGTGTCCTTCAGGTGTGATTGTGGATGTGTTGAAAAGTCCACCCATGAGGATTTGATTCACGGGGCTATTTACAATAATGAATAGTCCAGGGCTTCCCTGGTGGCGCAGTGGTTGAGAGTCCGCCTGCCGATGCAGGGGACGCGGGTTCGTGCCCCGGTCCGGGAGGATCCCACGTGCCGCGGAGCGGCTGGGCCCGTGAGCCGTGGCCGCTGAGCCTGCGCGTCCGGAGCCTGTGCTCCGCA
>NC_041218.1:100352035-100353680 GCF_002837175.3 Physeter macrocephalus | reverse complement strand
GGTGGGAGGGAGGGGGGCGCAAGAGGGAGGAGATATGGGAACATATGTATATGTATAACTGATTCACTTTGTTGTAAAGGAGAAACTAACACACTATTGTAAAACAGTTATACTCCAATAAAGATGTTAAAAAAAAAAAAAAAAAAAGAAAGTGAGGCCAAGTTGCCTTCCCGGAAGGCTGTTCTAGGTTTTCCCTGAATGCCCTGTGGCTTTGTCGTGCCTGAAGCAAAGAGGAAATTAGAATTAGAAGAGGCTGGGGTCAGGGACTTCCCTGGTGGTCCAGCAGTTAAGACTCACGCTCCCAATGCAGGGGGGCCAGGGGTGAATCCCCGGTCAGGGAACTCGATCTCGCATGCCACAACTAAGATCCTGAACGTGGCAATGAAGAGCCCGCCTGCCGGACCAAGACCCAGGCAGCCAAATAAATAAATAAATAGTCAAAAAGAGAAGGGGGGTGGTCAGTTTGCACAGGACCCATAACGGACATCAGCAGATGCTACTGCCCCCAGGTAGATGGAAATGTCCCAGTTTATCATAATCCTTTCAAGGCTTTTGTCTAAACATCAATTAGTATAATCTGCAAAAATACTGAATCACTATGCTGTGACTATGCTGTACACCTAAAACTATAACCAGGCAGGACCCTATGCAGCCTTCCCAGGACAGGCCTTCCCCTTCCCATGGGGGGGCCTTCCCCCCACCACGTTGTTGCCGAAAACCCAGCCTCTGTTCACAGGTGCCGAATAGAAATGGGGAGACAGAGCTTTGGAAGAAAGAAAGGAGTATATTTATTACTTTGCCAGGCAGCGGGCTCCTCCTCCAAAAACTATGTGTCCCAACCCAGGGGGATTTGATGAGGAGTTTTATGACAATACTTCCTAAGGGTGGGGTTGCTGACAAGATTAGGGCGTGAGCAGGGTCTCAGGTGGCTGGTCTCCTAATATTTATTTATTTATTTTTTGGCCGGAGGGGGGTGGGGGTTGGGGGGGTGGTACGCGGGCCTCTCACCGTCGTGGCCTCTCCCGTTGCGGAGCACAGCCGGTTCCCCTGCATCGGCAGGCGGATTCTCAACCACTGCGCCACCAGCGAAGCCCTGGTCTCCTAATCTTGATGAGCTTCTCTGGTTCCTTTAATCTTGCCTCAGGTGGTTTCTTTTGTTTTCTTTTTTTTGTTAATTTTTTAATTTAATTTTATTTACTTTTTTATACAGCAGGTTCTTATTAGTTATCCATTTTATACGTATTAGTGTATATATGTCAATCCCAATCTCCGAATTCATCACAGCACCACCGCCCTGCCACTTTCCCCCCTTGGTGTCCATACGTTTGTTCTCTACATCTGTGTCTCTATTTCTCCCTGCAAACTGGTTCATCTGTACCATTTTTCTAGGTTCCACATATACGCGTTAATATACGATATTTGTTTTTCTTTTTCTGACTTACTTCACTCCACATGACAGTCTCTAGATCCACCCACATCTCTACAAATGACCCAATTTCATTCCTTTTTATGGCTGAGTAATATTCCATTGTATATATGTACCACATCTTCTTTATCCATTCGTCTGTTGAGGGGCATTTAGGTTGCTTCCACGACCTGGCTATTGTAAATAGAGCTGCAATGAACATTTTGGTACATGACTCTT
>NC_041218.1:100324231-100351855 GCF_002837175.3 Physeter macrocephalus | reverse complement strand
GGAGATTAATCTTTTGTCCATTGATTCATTTGCAAATATTTTCTCCCATTCTGAGGGTTGTCTTTTTGTCTTGTTTATGGTTTTCTTTGCTTTGCAAAAGCTTTTAAGTTTCATTAGGTCCCATTTGTTTATTTTTGTTTTTATTTCCATTACTCTAGGAGGTGGATCCAAAAAGATCTTGCTGTGATTTATGTCAATGAGTGTTCCTCCTATGTTTTCCTCTAAGAGTTTTATAGTGTCCAGTCTTACATTTAGGTCTCTAATCCATTTTGAGTTTATTTTGGGGTATGATGTTAGGGAGTGTTCTAATTTCATTCTTTTACATGTCGCTGTCCAGTTTTCCCAGCAGCACTTACTGAAGAGACTGTCTTTTCCCCACTGTATATCCTTGCCTCCTTTGTTTCAGGTGGTTTCCTGGCTGCTCCTCCCTTGATTAAGAACTGTTCAAATCTGCCCCTTGGAACTCAGGGAAGGTCATGGAGTCTGGAGTCTTGCCTATAAGAAGTGGGGGACAAAAAGAGGCCTCCATGCCCGGGAGCCCCACAGGGCCCTGCTCAATTTCAATGTCCTCTGCCTGCCTCTTTCTTATAGAAAAACTTTAGACTCCTGGGCCTTCCCCGAGTTCCAAAGAAGAAGTTTAATTAGACAAGTGAGAAAATGCAGAGACAAAGAAAAACAATCAAGACAAAATAATAATAGTTTAGCCATTAAACAAAGTCAAGGACTTTAGTTCCTCCTCAGGGGCTGTAGATAATATTCTGAGCCATGTCCTTCGAGCTGTTTTGCAGATACTGAAACCCCCACCACGTGGAAGAAGTTAACTATACACTGCCCACAAGAACATAGATCTCAGAGCTGTGGGAAACAGAAAATTGATGACGTTGACTCTTCATTACCTCACCACCAATCAATCAGAAGAATGTCCACGAGCTGTCCACGTACCCCACCACACCTTCCCTCACCCTGTCTTTTAAAACCTTTCCCTGAAAGCCATCGAGGAGTTTGGGTCTTTTAAGCACTAGCTGCCTGGACTCCTTGCTTGGTGGTGCAATAAATGTTACACTTTCCTTCATGATAGCCCTGTGTCAGTAGATTGGCTTTACTGCGCATGGGCGAGTGGACTTGAGTTTGGCTGGGTAAAAAAATAAACACCATATTGTAAATCAACTATACTTCAATAAAAAAAGAAAGAAAGAAATGACCTCTGTGGGAACAGGCAAACTTGTCTCTTCTTCTGGTCTGGGCACCTGTTCTGTGTTCTTTTACAGGTCAGTTAGTCAGCCAGCCTAAGAGGAGGCAGAAGAGAGGCTCAGAAAAGCAAATTTCTTACACTCAGGAGACATGGCACACCACAAAGGGCCACAGGGAGCACTAGCTGGTCAGGAGGCAGAGGACAGGAGTGAGGGGAGGGCCAATGCCAAAGCCTTTATTAGGGTTTCCTTTGGAAGGACAAAGTAGGGCAGGGTGGACAGCTTAGGACTGGTTAGTTTGAGCAATTCTGGTGGCTCTAAGCTATAGATATGGTCCCTAGTTGCCTGGAACCTTGCCCTGGGGTGATTAAGGTGAAAGAATATTTTCTCCTGGGGCGCACGGGCCAGACCGAGGAGGTCTGCTCTGGACTAGTTAGTTTCCATCTCACAGAACTGCTCCTGGATGGGCTGTTTTCTGTCTCTAAGCATTGGCTAACCCAGAAGAGCCAGTCTCGCCCCAGCCAGAAGGTGTTTGTAAGATGTCAAAACATCATAATACACAGAAAAAAAAATTTTTAATGTAAACAGTACAGCACTAGAAATAATGCCAGATACAACAGAAGTTCCTAAGCATGGTGTAATTCCAGTACGTATGAGGAGGCTCCTGACACCAGAACAAGGAAGCCCTCAAGCACCCTTTGTACGGACCTCAAGTCTCCTTAGATGGATCCTACACAGAACAGTAATTTTACAGCTGCAGAGACCGTGACTTTGGCAATCGAAACAAAATTAAATATAGGCTTTTAAATAACAAAGGTGAAACACCTGGGGACTATTTAAGGAATACTGCCCTTTCCAGAGGACATTGGCAAAAAGGGTCTGTGGGGACTGATGCAGTGTTTGCCAAATAAAAATTGTCAGAATGCCCCCTTGAACACGACCTGGATGCCAGCCTCATACCAGACAAAACTGGAGTGGGGCTGCTGTAGACTCTACCCCAAGCGGCAGCCCCTATGGGATGAACCTCCGGGTACAAGAGAAGCAGACAGAGACAGAGCTTCCTCTGCAGGATGGTGGCAGGTTGCCCAGCCTGGACCACGCACGCCTGTGCCCCCTCTGGCTGAAGCCCAGGCAGTAGATTTCCTACCCCCTCCCTTCTTCTCCTCATCTCCACCCCACCCCACCAGGGGTCAAGACTGTCGTAGGCTGAGGGAAAGAGGCAGATACACAAGGAGAGAGGACAGAACTCAAGTCAGGAAGAGCAAGGAGACTCCACTCTAACTGGAGGTTGCGTGTGAATCGGGACCAGGCATTTCCATCACCAGTTTGAGACGCTGTGAGTGTCCAGCGCAGTCCCCGAGAAGGACTAGCCCCACGCAGCCGTGCAGGGAAGGGAACCTGGGTTGTATCCACCTAGAACTCGGCAGGTCCCAGGAACCAACCCGGCGTCAGGACTGACATGCGTTTTCCTTGGCATCTGAAGTACAGCAGAGCGTGAGCCACTGAATAAATGCACAGAAGCAGGTCGAATGGTTTTAGCTCAGTCCTTCTTTTTTACTTGAAGTAAATTAAAACGGTGCTTGGAAAGCGAAGCTCTTCCACAAAGTGCCTCAGTTTAAGTCCTGAGTGCTGATGGCCTCGTGGGTTATGTAAGACGAGAGCTGAGAAGAGCCCAGTGGGAGAGCTTAAGGCAGAGGCGCTGCAACCCCCCTTCCCGACGCCTGTCACGTGCCTGGCCGCAGAGGTCCCCATCCCCAAGGTCTGCTGGCGGGGATCTGGGCCTGACTGGCTCCAGGCCAGGCAGGAGCTCAGCGGTCAGTCACCCTGTGCCAGGGACTCCTGCCTGCCACCCCATTTAGTTTACACCCAGGACACCGTTTCCTCAGAGCCCCAGACACAGGTCCCCTGGTGTCCCTCACAGCCATTAGGGGGCTGCCCCACAGACCTGCCTGCCCAGAAACTGCCGAAGGCCAAACGTGATTCCTCTATGCCCAGATGGGTGAGATAAGAATGATGAGATGTTACAGGAAGGCTCTCGGAGTTTGTGTCTCCCAAGCCCCCAGGGTAGAAACCGGGAGGCAGAGCAGGGTGACCAGTTCCTGACCACACAGGAAGTCTCAGGAGAGCTGGGACAAGAGCCCAGATGTCCCTTCCTCTCACAGGTCTGACCCTGCCCCCTCCACCTGGGGGTGCAGGTCCCCGGGCTGGAGGCGGCAGGGAGCAGGACCCAGAGCAGGGACCTGCCCAGGGGGCCCCGGTGCTTCTGGGGGCCTCCCGGTCCCTCCGTGCACTGGGAGGAGGAGGGGCGCCCCTGTGGGCTCCGGGGAAAGGTCAGTGAGATTTGCTGGGGGGCAGGGAGGGTTCTGACAGCACTAGAGGGTCTCAAAGCAGGGAAAAGGAAGGCTTGGCTCTACTGCCACGCCCCCTCCTCCAAACCTGGTCCCAGGCAGAAATGCACCCACACCAGAACACAGCAGAACAGGGAACACAGGCCAGCCCAGTGCTCCTGGGGGAGGCCTCACTGGGGAAGGTGGAGTGGGACACAGGGAGCTTTACTCAGGACACAGACCAGTTTAAGAAAACACAAACTAGATGGGCTTCCCTGGTGGCGCAGTGGTTGAGAATCCGCCTGCCGATGCAGGGGACACAGGTTCGTGCCCTGGTCCGGGAAGATCCCACATGCCGGGGAGCCACTAAGCCCGTGCGCCACAACTACTGAGCCTGCGCTCTAGAGCCCACGAGCCACAACTACTGAGCCCACGTGCCACAATGACTGAAGCCCGCGTACCTAGAGCCTGTGCTCCGCAACAGGAGAAGCCACTGCAACGAGAAGCCAGCACACCACAACCAAGAGTAGCCCCCACTCGCCGCAACTAGAGAAAGCCCACGCACAGCAATGAAGACCCAACACAGCTATAAATAAATAAATTAATTAATTAAATTTTAAAAATAAATTTAAAAACCTAACAGACATTCCATCCATCAGCAGCAGAATACACATTCTTCTCAAGCACAAATGGAACACTCTCCAGAATAGATCATATATTAGGTCACAAAACAAGTCTTTACAAATTTAAGAAGACTGAAATCATACCAAGTGTCTTTTTCAACCACAGTGGTATGAAACTAGAAATAAAGAAAGGGAGGAAAACCGGAAGATTCACTAATATGTGGAAATTAAACAACACACTCCTAAACAACCTATGGGTCAAAGATGTGTGTGTGTGAGTGAGTGAATACACACATATCCTATAGGTGTGTATATCATATATATATGGAGGAGGGGTGTTTATTTTAAGGAATTGGCTCACACTATTGTGGGGCTGGCCAGTCCACAATCTGCAGGGCAGGTGGCAGGCTAGAGATGCAGGGAGGAGTTGATGCTGCAGCTCAAGTCTGGAGGCAGAATTTCCTCTTCCTCAAGGGACCTCAGTCTCTTCTCTCAAGGCCGTCAACTGATTGGAGGAGGCCCACCACATTTTAGAGGGTCATCTGCTTTACTCAAAGTCTTCTGATTCAAATGTTAATCTCGGGCTTCCCTGGTGGCGCAGTGGTTGAGAGTGCGCCAGCCGATGCAGGGGACGCGGGTTCGTGCCCCGGTCCGGGGGGATCCCACGTGCCGCAGAGCGGCTGGGCGCGTGAGCCATGGCCGCTGAGCCTGCGCGTCCGGAGCCTGCGCTCCGCAGTGGGAGAGGCCACAGCGGTGGGAGGCCCACGTACCGCAAAAAAAAAAAAAATGTTAATCTCATCTAAAAAGTACCTTCACAGGATCATCTAGATAGTGTTTGACCACACACCTGGGCAACATGGCCTAGCCAGGTTGACACATAAAATTACTCATCACACCATCCTTCAGGAGAGAAAGAATAGGGTCTGAGTTGGTGCAGGTATGGTGAGGGTACCTGTGAACGGAAGCAGGGTCTGGAGGCAGCAGATACAGAGTGAGGTCCAGGAGGCTCCTGGCCTGGGTGATCGGCAGGACACAAGGGCCCAAGGCTGACTCAGCCGCTGGGGCTGCAGGGTGATAATGAGCTGCCACTCAAAAATCTCTCCTGACGGAAGAGCTATTTGTTTTCTCAAGCTAATTAGAAGCACGGCCATCAGGAAGAGTCCCATGCCAGCGTTTGAAAATAGAATCACTTTTCCAAGGCAGTGCTGTGCTGAAAGCTCCCCCGTGGCCACAGGAACAGCTGCCCCCACCTGGAGGGCCAGGCTCCATCACGAGACGGGGGTGCAGTCAGCAGGGCCCCGCAGGGCAGGCGGATGACAAGCTCATCTCCAGATACTCGTGCCCTGGGTTTTCATCATCTGCAGAGACACGGGGCTGAGTGGGTCAAAGCAAATGAACTGGCAGCTGAGGGGGCCCCAGCAGGGCCTTCGACCCTGCAGATAAATGAGAGAAGCACAGGCTGTACCAGTCCTTGCCTCTCCCATGCTGGAGGCCACAGAGAAAACAAGCTGAGGTCCAATTTCGAAGTGAGAGCTTGATTAGATGCTCAACATTTGAAAGTCATGGTTTATAAATCCACTTGGTGTATTGGCTCCATTTCCCAAACATCCGTGAAGTCGCCCTGCTCTGTCCCATCCCCATTTTTACGTAACAAACACTCGCTTTCTTTGGGGCTCAAGGAAGCACAAGCCATTCATCCATTCATTTATCCAGCTTTATTGAGATGTAATTGACATATAACATTGCGTAAGTTTCCGGGGTACCACCTGATAATTTGATACACACATGTATTGTGAAATGATTACCACAGTAACCAGTAAACAGTAACCATTACCGAAAAGAAAAAAAAGAAACACATAAGCACACAACATTATCAATGAATCTGGGTGGGTTAGACTAGAGAAGAAAGATGGAGATATCTTTTTTTTTTTTTTTTTTTTGCTGTACGCGGGCCTCTCACCGTCGTGGCCTCTCCCGTTGCGGAGCACAGGCTCCGGACGCGCGGGCTGGGCGGCCACGGCTCACGGGCCCAGCCGCTCCGCGGCATCTGGGATCCTCCCGGACCGGGGCACGAACCCGCGTCCCCTGCATCGGCAGGCGGACTCTCAACCACGGCGCCACCAGGGAAGCCCGAGATATCTTTTTACTTCATACTTTTTATATTCCTTATGCTAAGAACTTAAGAGGACCACTGAAGGAATAGAATTAGTAAGTAAAGTTCCAAAGCAATGAAGAGAAGAATGGATGAAATAAATGTGATCAATGTGAATGTCAAGAGGGAAAGGTTAAAGAAATAAGCAGAGAGCATGTCAAATAGACTACCAAAAAAATATCTGGTAAACTAAGTCCAAAAACATGCGTAATCATGACCATGTAAATATATTAAACTCACCTATTAAAAAGCAGAGACCATCAAATAGAATTAAACAAATAAACTGCAATGCTTTGCAACTTATGAAAGACAAATGTAAAGAAAAGCAAACACTAAGAAAAATACAACGCAAGCACTAACCAGAATAAAGCTGTTGCAATGTTTTATGTCAGTCATGTGTGGCAAAAACCATTGATAGGACTTGGATTAACTTCCCACCAGAAAGAACCAGGACATCTGTGAGTCACTGTCATCAGAGAACCAGGAGCCCTGACGTCCCTCCAGCTTTCCATCAAGATTCAGTGCCCGACCGTGGGCCCTGGGGAAGGAGGACCAGGGCAGAGCATGGCAGTCTTGCTGGGGCGAGAAGATGGGAGAGAGGGAGGCTGAGGCAGTTGGCAGTTGAGAGAGTTTTAGGAAGAAAGGCAGTATGCAGAAAAAGAACCCCCAAACCTCCACAGGGGGCCGCGTGAGTTTTTGCCAGGTACTAAGGCCTGTAATGAGCCCTGGGCAAGTACCGAGCAAAACGCCACAAGGTTGGGAAAAGAACGGCCACGTGGTTTAAACAGAACAATGCCCAGACGTCACACAGGGCAGGGAATGTTTACCCCATGACCAGTCAAACACAGGGTCCTTAGAGATAACACAGAGCTCTCAGACCCTTTCACCATGCCATGACGCCCAGAGCAAGGGATGCTATGCTCTAAGTGAGGGGCCAGCAAACTCTGACCTATGAGGCAAATCTTGTCCACTGCCTGTTTTTGTTCACCTGTGAGCTCAGAATGGTCTGTAAATTTTAAAATAGCTGGGAAAAGTCAAAAGTATAATCGTATTTCATGACAAATAAAAATTGTATTAAATTCAAATTTTCAGTGTCCGTAAATAAAGCTTTATAGGAACACAGCCATGCTCAGTGGTTTCCATATTGTCCAGGGCTGTTTTGTGCTATAATGTTGCAGTTGAAAAGTTGTGACAGAGGCCTTATGGCTCACAAAGTTTGAAATACTTACTATCTGGCTTGTTAGAGAAAATCCCTGCTCTACGCTCTCCATAGCAAAGCTAACAACAGGATGTTAAAGAAAACATGAGCATAATGAGGAGGGGGGAGATTTTAAAAGAACCAGATGGAGTTTCTAGAGATGAAAAATACAGTATCTGAAATAAATTTATTGGGTGGGCTTTCATCAGATTTGTCAATTTCTACAAACTTTACATGAGTATTTGAGTAAAAGACATATTTTGTAGGAGACAGTAAAATCTTTGGTTTTGATTTATACAAATCAAATCTGAGTTATACAATCTGAGTGTGACTTGACTCATAATGTCTACTCACACTGATTGTGTCATTTATATGACAAATTTTTTTGTCCACATGACCTGTCATAGACTGAGAGTGACAAACTCTTCTTGTTCCATCATTTTAATTTCAATTTGCCTATGTCATTATGTTTAAAGTGAGATTCTATGAACAGCACATAGCTGGGTTCCATTTTTTTATCCATTCTGACAGGAGGATACAACAGTACATAACCTGTTACTGTCTTTTTATTGCTGTGTTACATTTAATGTAATTAATTTAGTTAGGTCTACCATTCTATTACTTGTTTTCTGTCTGTTCCTTCTGAGTTTTTTCCCTCTGTTTCCCCTTTCCTGCCTACTTTAGGGTTGTTAAACATTATGTATATTCCATTTTAATTTATCTATTGTGATTTTTCACTATATCCGTTTGTATAATATTGTCAGTGATTGCTCTATTTAAAATCAATTTTTATCCTCTCAATTACAAAGTATATAAAACTTACCACAATATGGTTCCCTTTACCCTCCACATTTTATGCTATATTTATCTTATAAATTATATCTACACAAATTGAAAACACCATTAGACAATAATATTTTGTTTACTTTCAACATTTAATCATATTCTTTAAAACTCCAGAGGAAAAAAATAATCTATTATACTTACCTAGATAATTAACATTTCTGTTACGTTCCTTCATTCCTGATGTATTAAGTTTTTCTGGCATCATTTCCTGTCTGCCCGAGAATTTCTAACAATTCTTTTGGAGCAAATCTGCTGGCAATGAATTCTCTAAGTTTTCCTTCTTCTGTGAAAGATTTCATTTCATCCTCATTCTTAAAGAATTTTTTGATAGATATAGAATTCTGTGTTGAAAATTCCTTTCTTTTAGTACTTTAAAAGTGTGACCAATTCTTCTGGCCTTGATGATTTCTGATAAAAAATCTACTGTCATTTGAATAGTTTTTCCACTGTAGGTAATGTGTTGTTTTCCTCTGGCTGCTTTCAAGATCCCCTCTTTACATTTAGTTTCCAGTAACTTGATTATAATGTGTTTGTGAGTGTATTTTGGGGGGATTATCTTATTTGGGGTTTGCTCAGCTTCTTGAATCTGTACATTTATTTATATCTTTTGCTACATGTGGGAAGTCATCGGCCATTATGTCATCATATATTTTTCAGCATCACATTCTTTCCCTTCTTCTGGGACTCTTATGACATGAGTATTAGACCTTTAGCTGTCATGCTACACAGTCTGAGACTCTGTTTACATTCATTTTTCAAACTGTTTTCTCTCTGTTGTTCAGATTGGGTAATTTATCTTGATCTTCAAGATCACTAATTATTTCCTCCTTTATCTCCTTTCTGCTATTGAGTCAACACAGTGAGGTTTTTTCTTATTCCCATTATTGTAGTTTTTAGTGCTATAATTTCCACATGGTGTGTTTTTCTATTTCCTATTCCTTTGATGACAATTTTATTTTTCCATTGGTTTCAAGAATGTTTGTGATTGCTTCCTGAAATAGTTTTATAATAGCTGCATTAAGGTCTTTGCCAGATACAGTAGGTGGAATAATAGCCCTACAAAGATGTCCATGTCCTAATCCCAGAACCTGTGAAAACATTACTTGACATGGCAAAAGAGTCTTTGCAGATGTGATTAAGAATTTTGAAGTGGGAAGATGATCTTGCGTTATTTGGTAAACTCACTGTAATCACAAGGGTCTTTATAAGACAGAGGCAAGAGGGTCAGAGTGAGAGAAGGAGGATGATGATGGAAGTTACGTGGGACCACAAGCTAAAGTATGCAAGCAGCCCATAGAGGCTGGAAAATTCAAGGAAATGGATTCTCCCTCAGCCTGCAGAATGAACGCAGCCCTGCCGACACCTTGATTTTAGCCACTGAAGCTGATTTTGGACTTCTGATCCTCCTGAACTATAAGATGACAAAGTTGTATTGTTTTAACCCATGAGGTTTGTGGTAATTTGTTACAGCAGCTATAGGAAACCAATACATCAGAAAATTCCTACAGCTCCATTCTCTCAGCATTGGCTTCTGTCGATCAGCTTGTCCATGTGGTTGAGACTGTCCAGGTTCTATGTATGGAAGTCATATTGGATTATAAACTGTATAATTTTAAATACTAAGCGACGTAACTCTAAGTCTTATGTAAATTTTACGGAGAATGTTCATTTTTTGTTTTAGGAGGCAGTCTACTTACGTTCAAGTCCTAAGCTCCAGCCCTTCTGTTGACTACATCCTGATCAAAGTTTGGTTTTCACAGCCTCCGCAGTGCTATTTGGATCTATCCCATGTGCATAGCTCAGGGGTCAGTCTGAGACATGGGTGCCGTCTGTCAGCAAGGTTACCAAAACCTTGGCTGAGTAGGACCAGATCCACACATGCTCAGCTTAGGGGTGAGTTCAGAAGCCCATAAACAACATCATGGGGTCACTCTCCCAGGCTCCTTGCTCACCAAGATCTCACCGGCTCTTTCCATTTGCTTGAGGTTCTCGTGTGTTTCCTCTGGCCCCAAATCGGGAGCATTAGTTGTCCTGTTCTGCTGTGTGCTTCCATAAGTGTGCCTGCATCTGAGCCCAAGAAGTGGGAGGGGGGAAAACAGTGGGGTCCCCCTCTTAGAATCACATCATCACCATTGTGAGAGGGAGTCCCTTTCCTCAAATTAAAAATACAAATATGTGGAGCAGACTTAGAGATACTGACATAAGCACAGTGCAAATAGGATGTCACCTTTCCAATGGGAGATAATGCTAGTACAATGGGTAGAGAATGAGGGGTCATAATCAGTGGGTACTGCAGAGAAGGGTGGCGAGAATGTCATAACTACCTTACGTATCTCAATACATGTAAAGAAAATCAAAGTCGACCCATTTTCATTTTGGAATATGTCATCTCATGAAACTCGAGTGGCTACATAACCTGTTCCTGGAGATGTTCTTAAATTCAGCAGAGACAAAACGAAGAAGACCCTGACAAGTGATCTTCCATGAGGCATCAGCCAAGCAGACAGCTTCTGATGAAAATCCTCTCGCCTTAGGTTGAAGGAGAAGAAAACTCAGAAAGGAACCCAGGATTGGAAAAGATAGAAAACCTAGAAAGGACAAAAATAGATGATAAAGGAACACAGTGGTTTTTTTAAAAAGACAGTACCACAGCTCTTCTTTGCATGAATTAGAGAACCTCAGGGCATTTTCAGGAAACCGTACTAGAGTGAGAAATAACTGGGAGAAAGACAAGAGCTGATTTGAAAAAGAGACTGTTGATGTCATCTGTCACAGTTCAGCCACAACAAGCACTTACTTCAAAGTGCTAAGCTTTTGAGTTTTAATTTTCTAATTAACAAGCAAAAAAATTGCCACTGTGCTTGGTATTTAAATTGTAAATATACGTGCATAAAATTAATATTTTAAAGAATCAATTTGTTTCTCTGTTCTGACTTTTCCATCTTTTCTACTCAAATTTTTTAACTCATTCATAAAACAAACAAAAAAGTTTTAAACACCTCCGTTGATTTATCAAACAGAAAGGAGTAAATCTAGAATTACTTAATAACTTAAAAGAAATTGAAAGAACTAAAAATCAGTTGGAAATCACTTTTTGTGTATTTCCAATTTTGAACACAAAATACCTTAAGTTATTAAGTAGTTAACCCAAAGCTATTAAATAGTATAATATGAACATTCACCAAGAGGTCACAATCAACATGCTTTTATCCAGATGTAAATTGTACCAAAATGCCCTAGCTGAGTTTTTAACTGGGAGGACATACATACACAGTACAAATGGGAGACTATAGTCACAAAAAGAAAGCTCTTATTAATCTGAGTCCCTTTAAACCTTTTTAAATTGCTACTACCTTAATTCCCAACAGTAAAAATAATCCTGAGGGACATACCATTTTCATTTTTAAAACATTAAATTATAAATTTGTTTTATGGATTTCCTCCATAATCAGGAAATCCCTCTGTCTTTTGGAGTTTGCAAAAAGCAATTTGATTTCAATTTATTAAGTAAAAATAGTGAGTCAAAAGAGCAAATCTATAATAGGATTTTTATTTCGTATACAAATATGAAAAAAGTTCTCGCTATTAAGTGAAATATGCAATATTAACATTACATAATAAGCATGAATGATTTGATTAATTTAATGATCTTTGTACCTTATATTTTTGGAGACATTTATTACTAAAGGAAATATTTTTAAAACAAACTTTTACTCTAGATTAGTGTTAGATTTACAAAAAGTTGTGAAAATGGTACAGAGAGTTCTCATATAACTTACACCCAGTTTCCACTATTTATGTTATATTCTTATATTATGTATTATCTTATATACAACATGTATTATGTTACAGTCCACATCTTGTCTTAGTATGTTTCAGCTAATGAATCAATATCGACACGTTATTACTCACTGATGTCCACACTTTATTTGGACTTCCTCAGTTTTTTATCCACAGTCCTTTCTCTGTCTCAGGTCCCACCTGGAACACCGTATGATATTAGCTGTCACGTGTCCTTAGACACCTCTCGGCCATAAGAGTTTCACGGGCTTTTTTTTGTTTGGGATAACCTTTACAGTTTTGAGACATATTGGGCAGGTATTCTGTACAATTTGCCTAAATTGGGGTCTATCTAATGTTTTTCCATGATTGCACTGGGGCTATAGGTTTTTAGGAGGAAGACCACAGAGGTAGAGAGCCCTTCTCATCACATGATATCACGGATGCACGTACTACCAACGTGACTTACGGTGCTCACCTTGGTCACCTGGCTGAGGTCACGTCTCCGCTGTGAAGTCACCCTTTTCCCTTTCCATGCTGCGCTGTTTGAAGGGAAGTCGGTATGCGCAGCCCACACTTAAGGGCCAGGGAACCATGTTCCACTTCCAGCAAGACAAAACATCTTCATAAATTATTTGAATTTTCTTCACAAGAGTTTTGTTGCTTCTCCCCACTTATTATTTATTTGTGTGTTCAGCCATGTATTTATATCACACTCGTGGATTTATTTTATTCTTTGGGTTGTAATCCAATACTACCGGGTTAATTTTGTTGCTATATCGGCCCCAGCTTTGGCCATCGTGAGCTCCTCCACTTGGTCCCTGTGTTCCTGTGGCATCATCATATTTTTTCAGACACTTCCTCTTCTGGCACTAGGTTCTCCAGGCTCACCCTGTATATTCCCTGTCCAGGGACAGAATCAGCCAGTCCTCCAAGCAGCCCTAGTTCCTTTTATCAGAAAATGGGATTAGAAACCAAGATCTGGGCACTGATTGTGCTTATTGCTACTGGAGTGTCCTTCCTTCTAGGCCTTCTCAGCACACAAAGCAATGTAATATATGTGAGTGTGCTGACCTGTGTGCATACGGATATCTATGATCACTTCTATGTGTACCGTCTGTAGCTATATTAGCTAAACGTGACTCCACATTGATGCCTCAGACTGTGATTTTTTTTTTTTAAGATTTTTTTTTTTTTGAGTGGACCATTTTTAAAGTCTTTATTGAATTTGTTACAATATTGCTTCTGTTTTATGTTTTGGTTTTTCGGCCACGAGGCATGTGGGATCTTAGCTCCCCAGCAGGGGATCGAACCCACACCCCCTGCACTGGAAGGCGAAGTCTTAATCACTGGGCCACCAGGGAAGTCCCTCAGCCTGTGATCTAATACCACTTGGTTCATTACAGTTTTCCTCCCTTGCTTGTCTGCTTCCTCCCTCTGCAGTAGTGAGAAATCTGCTCCCAGCATCCACCATTCATGTACTTAACTGCTCATTGCAGTATCTGTGGAGTGGTTTCAGAGTTGTTGCCCTGAAAAGGAACAACTTTACCAACCAGAGGACAGTGCCGTGAGCAAGGGCTTCTGCCTTTAGTCCTACAGTTACTATTCACTTCCAGAGTTACCTAGGTCAGCTCCTTATTCTCCCACTCCCATAATGAGGTTATTTTATACATTTGTGAAAGCTATCTTTCCCAGTATTAATTTCATCTGGGATCCTCCAAACTCCTAGATGAATTTCTAAGTTGCATATATTAAGGTTCACTCTTTGTGATGTAAAGTTCCATTGTAACAAATGCACAGTGTCATGTATCCACCATTAAAGTGTACAGAGTAGTTTCACTGCCCTAAATATCCCGTGTGCTTCACCCTTTCAACCCTCCCAGCCCAAGAAAACCTGGTAACTGCTGATACCAATCTGTTTACCACCTCGATACTTTTGTCTCTTCCAGAATGTCACATAAATTGAATCATACAATATGTAGCCTTTTCAGACTACCTTCTTTCACTCATCAATAACCATCTAAGAGTCATGCAGGTCTTCTCATGGCTTGGTATCTCATTCCTTTCATCACTGAACAATACCCCACCGCATAAATTACCACAGTTTGTTTATCCATTCACCTGTTGAAGCATATCTCGATAGCTTCCAGTTTTGGGTGATTATGAATAAAGCTGTTAATAGATATTTGCGTGCAGCTTTTTTTGTGGATACAATCTTTCAAATCAGCTGAAAAATATTCAGAAGCATGATAGCCGGATCATATGATAAGATCATATTTAGCATTACAAGAAACTACCAAACTCTCTGCCAAAGTGACTCTACCATTTTGCAACTCCACCAGCAATGAATGAGAGTTCCTGTTGTTCTGAATCCTCACCAGAAACGGGTATAATCCTCTTTTATTTTTTAATTTTAGACATTCCAGTACGTTTTTGTCATGATAAATGATGTTGAGAATCTTCATATGCTCATTTACCATCTGTATGTCATTTTTAGGGAAAAGTCTGTTTAGATCTTTTGCCTCTTTTGTAATTGTGTTGCTTGGTTTATATACTGTTGACTTTTAAGAGTTCTTTGCTATTCTGGACACAAGCCCTTTATCAGGAAGGTGATTTGCAAATATTTTCTCCCAGTCTGTGGTTCGTACTTTCATTCTCTTAACAAAGCAAAAGTCTTTCACAGAGCTAAAGTTTTCAATTTTAAGGAAGCCCAATTATTAATTTTTTTCTTCCATGGATTGTGCTAATAGTATTGTACTACAAAATTGCCAAACCTGAAGTCATGCAGATTTTCCTACATGTTTTCTTCTAGAAGTTTTATGATGTTGTACATTTATATCTATTTTGAGTTAATTTTTGTATAAGGTGTGGAGGTCTGTTTCTAGGCTCTTTTTTTCTTTGCATATGGATGTCCAGTTGTTCAGCACCTTTTATTGAAAAGATTATCCTTTCTCCATTGAATTGCCTTTATGCCTTTGTCAAAAGTCTGTTCACTATACTTGTGTCAGACTACTTCTAAGTTCTTCTGTTGATCAATGTGTCTGTTCTTTCACCAATATCACAGTCTGGATTATTGTTGCTTTATATTCTTTACGTTCTCATAATTGGCAATTTGTGTTTTCTATCTTTTTTCTTGGTTAGCTTGGCTAGAGATTTGTCAATTTTACTGATATTCTCAAAGAACTAGTTTTTGGTTTTATCGATTTTACCTTTTGTTTGCCTGTATTCAATTTTGTTGATTTCTGGTCTAATTTTTATGATTTTCCTTTCTCCTGCCTGCTTTAGCTTTAAATTGCTCTTCAAACTCTGGTTTCCTAAGGTGGACGTTTAGATTACTTATTTTAGACCCTTCTTCTTTTCTAATATTTGCATTTTAGTGCTATAGATTTCCTTCTACCAACTTCTTTAGCTGCATCCCCAAAATGTGCTAAGTTAAATTTTCTAGAAATCTCTCCCCCAAAATAGAAGCAGAAGTACTTCCCAACTCACTTATGAGGGCAGCACTACACTAATACCCAACACCAAAACCAGATAAGATATTGTAAGAAATATATTTTAATTTCTCTTGAGACTTCTTCTTTGATCCATGGGTTTTAAAGTGTTTTGTTTAATTAGCAAATATTTGGAAATTTTTCACCTTTCTGTTACTTATTTCTAATTTCATTTCACTGTAGTCCAAAAACAAGCTTTGTATGATATTCATTCCTTTAACTATATTAAGACGTGTTTCATGGCCCAGAATGGGATTCATCTTGGTGAATGTGCCATGTGTGCTTGAGATAAATATGCATTTTGCTATTGCTGAATGGAGTAGTCTGCAGGTGTCAACTACATCCAGTTGATTGATGGTGCTGTTGAGGTCCTTACTGATTTTCCATGTGCTTGATCTATCAATTACTCAACAGAGGAGTGTTGAAGTTGCAACCATATAGCGATTTGTCTATTTCTCCTTTTCATTTTATCACCTTTATCTGATGTATTTTGATGCTCTGTTCTTAGGTGCATACACCTTTAGGATTATTGTGTCTTCTTTTCCCTTCATCATTCTGTAACGTCATTCTTTATCCTTGATGATATTTCTTATTCTGTAGAATGCTTAGTCTGAAATTAGCATAGGTAATCTATCTCTTTGTGGATTACTCTTAGCTACCTGAGTCTTGATATTTTTTTTTTTTTTTTTTTTTTCTGCCCCCACCCGGACTCACCTCCCTGAAGGGACCTCTGGTGCTGATCCAGCTAGAGCCTGAGTCTTGATATTTAAAGTGGGTTTCTTGGAGACAATATATAGTTCTGTCGTATATTTTTATCCAATCTGACAAACTCTGTCTTCCAACTGGTATATTTATATTAATCATATTTCAAATAATTATTGGTATAGTCAGACTAGAAAATGTCTTTTCCTGTTCTAATTGAACATTTTATATTATTCCATTTTTATCTCCTCTCTTGGCAAATCATTTAAACTTCCATTTTAAACTTTTCAGTGGTTGCTCTAGGGTTTACAATATGCATTTTAAAATAATCTACGTCTACCTTCAAATAACGTTATACCATTTCACACGTGGTGCAATGTTAAAATTCAATACAAAGTGGAGACCAGACTTGAGAATTCCCTGAGCAGACAAAACCACTGAAGCCACGTAAGCAAAACTAAATCTAGCTTATTTCACAAACATAAGCAAAACTTAGGCTATTTCTTGTAAATGTCTCTGATGATCATAAAATAAACAAGTCATCTTTCTAAAAATGGTATATGACAATCACTTTTAACCAATCCTCTGGAAACCCCATCATAATAACCAATCACTGTAAATGCTAAACTTCCTCATTTTCACTTTATAAGACATCCTATAACATCACGACCCTGAGTTTCATATCATATTAAATTAAATATTAAAATTAAATATTAAATTAAATATTAAAATTAAATTAAATATTACATTTGGAAGCTCCCAATTTGCGAACCATTCTTATATGTACAATAAAGTCTCGTAAATACAATTTTATTAACCTGGTGGTTTTAATCTAGCTATTTCTGGATCTTTGACAGCAGGTGTCTTACAACAGGCAGACTCTGGGCCCGACCACTTGCACTGTGCACCAGTCCTGCCACTTACCAGCTGGGTGGCTGAGCAACCTACTTCCCTTCCCTGTGGCTCAGTGTCTTCACCTACAAAATGAGTCACATGTTGTCATCAGGACCGCAAAGTGCTTAGAAACTCTCCAGACACAGAGCAGGCGCCACATCCATTTTGGCCGAAGTCGTCTGCATCCTGCCGCGTCTTTTGAGGATGACCTGGCACATCTCTGAGAGACTGTGGATTGATTTTACAGTTTGGTTTCAAGGGCGACCTTACCTTATTCCAAACGCTCATGGGGCTGGTCGATAGCAACCTCCTTTGCTACTTTTCAGGTCTGTTGTTGAAAATGTTATGTTTCCATTTTTAATTTTTAATTCTTTCTTTGAATCAGCTGGACATCGCTAATTTCGTCCCCTCCCCAAAGAATCTTTCCATGGGTGACTCCCTGAAAGTCCTCCCGGGAAGTGGGGACACACGTAGTGAGAACTTACCCACTGGCCACTATTTCACAGGGATTCCCAGACAGGAGGACAGGAGCTGGTGCTTCTCTTGGTGTCTGTGGTGCTTCTAGCGGTGCTGACCTGGTGTCTCCCCTTCTGGTCTAGATGCCCCACATGGAAGACAATATCCAACAACAACACTGCAGCTCCTTGAATCCTGGAGATTTTTACATTTGTTCATTCACTCATTCATCTACTCAACAAATCGTATAAATCCTAGGAATAAAAACCCTGTCATTTCCCAACAGACATTTTTGTGTATTCTGTGCATGAGGCGAGCTCAGAGCTGCATGAGCTGTGAGGAGGGCACAAGGCCAGTTCCTTCTCTAGGGGGATTATGGACATTAAACACATTAACAAACACACACAGAACATTGTGAGATACAAAGGTGCCATGAAAGAGAGCATCTCGGAAGTGGTTTGGGACTGAATGGGCAGGCAGGCTGGTCTATGGAAACGTCATTTAAGCTGAAACCTAAAGGTCAAGAAGAAGCCAGAGTCAGGCAACGGTTCATCCATTGCTGCATTTATTTATTCACCACCCCAGGGGCACACTGGGCCTTCTGGAACCTGGTTGTTGATACTGTTGCAGCAAAAATAGAAATGAAGTTTTCCTTTTCCTGAGAGCAAGGAAAGCAAAGGGAACAGTGAACAGGCTAGAGAAGACACATAACCGGGCCTGAAAGAGTTCATCACTCCTAGTTTTATTTTAACTGTTACTAACCTGTAGTGTCTGTAACTAGATTTGTACTTCACAAAGCTATCCTCACTCCCTGACACTATGTAAATTACATTCTGCACCTATCACCCCTGACTCTGTGTGAGCTACATCCTGTGCCTATCACTCCCTAACCTTATTACCTCCGGTTGCTTACATTCCCTACGCCCCCTGGTAACAAATCACCCCCTGTAACTTTTGCATTTCAGAAAGAAGGTCGCGGGGCCGATAAACCAGAGACAAACGGACCCAATTACCAGACTGCCGGACCCCAATTACGAGGCTGCCTGAAGCCAGCTATGACTGTTTTGAAATAATGCAAAGGAAAAAGAAAGCAAGACCTTCGCTACTTTGATCCTTATCACATACCCCAGACTTTGAGCCCCAAGTGTAAAAATCTTCTCCAATTCCCTAGGGAAAGGGGCACAGTTCTTGAGGATCTAGCCTGCTGTGTCTTCCCTTCTGCCTGGCAGAAAAATAAAGCCATCTCTGTCTTCCTCCAAAATCTCTGTCTCTGTATTTCTGTTTGGCCTCGGTGCACAGAGAAGCAGAGATTTCAGCAACAATACTCTTTAATCCCCCTCAGGTTCTAACCCACTGTATTTCCAAATGAGACCAGTGAACCTATCAGGAATCTCTGAGGAATGATAGAGAAGGGGTAAAAGAGAATGGTGGATTTTCAAAAAGCATAAAGAAGTAAGATACTGTGATATTGTGATTTATATTGAGAAATACATACAATCGTTCTTGGGGGATTGGTTCCAGGATTTCGCCATGGACACCAAAATCCATGAATGCTCAAGTCCCTTATGTAAAATAGCGTAGTATATACACATAAACTACGTACATATCTAGATTACTTATAATACCTAATATAATGTTAATGTTATGTAAACAGTTGCCAACATCCAGCAAATTTGTTTTGCTTTTGGGGAACTTTCTGAAATTTTTTTTCGAATATTTTTGATTCATGTTGGTTGAATCCGTGGATACAGAAACCAGTGATGGAGAGCTTACTTTCGGTTTGTCCTTTGTCCTGTTTCTGGGCTCCTAAAACCCTTGGAATTTCCTGAGAGAAGAGAGTGATAAAGTTGTCTTTTGTTATATTAATGAGGTGATTTGGGGAGAGGAGGCTGGTTGCCAGGAGAACAATGAGAGGGTTGGAACTATCTCAGTCCCACCCCTCCCCCAGGCCCCTGAGGAGGGGTGAAGGGCTGGAGGTTGCATCAATCACCAATGGCCATTAAAAATATAGCTCGGGGCTTCCCCGGGGCTTCCCCCGTGGCGCAGTGGTTGGGGGTCCGCCTGCCGATGCAGGGGACGCGGGTTCGAGCCCCGGTCCGGGAGGATCCCACGTGCCGCGGAGCGGCTGGGCCCGTGAGCCGTGGCCGCTGAGCCTGCGCGTCCGGAGCCTGTGCTCCGCAGCGGGAGGGGCCACAGCGGTGAGAGGCCCGCGTACCCCAAATAAATAAATAATAAATAAATAAATTCCTTCTAAGCAGGACGAAATGGAGAATCTGCTTTGGGCTACTGGAGAAAAATTGTAATTTAAGGAACACTGGAGTCAGCGTTGACAGGTGCACTGGGAGGTCAAGGGGTTCATGGGCCACTCTGCCACGCGATGCTCTGTGTGCGGGGCGGGGGGGGGTGGGAAAAAGAAAAGGAAGTCGAGGGCAACGTCTTGATAGGTGTTCTCCCCTGAAAGATTGTCATTTCAAGTGTGTTACACGAAATTTGTATTTAAAGAGAGGAGAAAGAATGTACAGAACCCCAAAGCACTGCCCCTGAGATATCTCATTAGGATCCCTTCTCTCCAGGAGTTTTCTGACATCAACCGCAGCTTTTGACTCTGAAGATAAGTCTCCTGAATTTCCTCAGGATGTGTGCCCTGCTGAGCAAAAGCTACTCAGAAAGACCTGGCAGTCTCAAGTGTTTACCAAGAACTGTGTGCACAGCACTCGACATAATTCCCAAAGGACTTTATTCTAAAAATATTTTTATTAGAGTCTGAAATAATTTAATCATAGGCTTCTATTAGTCAGAGCCCAGAAAGTACCCTGTGTCTGACAACGATATTCTCTTGAACTTTAAAATAGGAAGCTCTAAGTCCACAGAACAGAAAACATGCAGAGCCCTGCCAGGGACTCAGAAAGCCACCCTGGGAGGATCCCACGTGCCGCGGAGCGGCTGGGCCCGTGAGCCGTGGCCGCTGAGCCTGCGCGTCCGGAGCCTGTGCTCCGCAACGGGAGAGGCCCCAACAGTGAGAGGCCCACGTACCGGAAAAAAACAAACAAACAAACAACAACAAAAAAAAAAACAGAAGGAGAGATTCCAGGTTGGTGAACACTCGGAGATTTGGGGAGAACAGTGCTCCTGGAAAGGGCATGGAAGCTTCGTGCCCTTCGTGCCCTTTCCCCATACCTTGCCCTGTGCATCTCTTCCGTCTGGCTGTTCATCTGTATACTTTAGCATATCCTTTAATAACCTGGTAAACTAAGTAAATGTCTCCCTGAGTTCTGTGAGCCACTCCAGCAAATTAATCAAACCCAAGTGTTAGGGGAAACACTGACTGAAACCACCACCCTGGCCAGGCAAGATAGTAGCAACTTGCACAAGTTATCTTACAACAGGAGGTCCTGGTAAGGAATGCAGAACTAACAAGCTACCACCAACCGGAAGAATTCAGAAAAGGTCAAAGGAGAGAGGAGACGCCAGTCCATATGTCCTACCAACCTCCCAGAATCCTTCTCTCTGGAATCCATCTTGGCTGAGCGATGCGTGCGCCACCAGGAAGGACCCTGAGTCAGAATGATTGGCCAGAGACAACCCAGAAACTAACCCCATTCCCATAAAACCCGAGACTGTGAGCCACGTGGCAGAGCAGTTCTCCTGGGTCCCCTCACCCTGCTGCTCTCCGCCCGGGAGCCCCTTCCCAATAAAGCCTCTTGCTCCGTCAGCACGTGTCTCCTCGGACAATTCATTTCCGAGTGTTAGACAAGAGCCCACTCTCAGGCCCTGGAAGGGGTCCCCCTTCCTGCAACACAAGGATAGAGTCATTGCAACCGCCAATCTATAGGTGCTTTACTTGAAGCACAGGTGACAACCTGGACTTGAGACTGGCATCTGAATTTGGGGAGAGAGGATGAGGGGGCCAGCCTTGTAGGACTGGGCCCTTAACCCATGGGATCTAATGCTATTTCCAGGTAGATAGTGTCAGAATCCAGTTGAATTGTAGGGCACCCAGCTGGTGTTGTGGAGAATTCCTTGGTGGCATGGGGAAACGCCCCCTCCGCATACACGTACTCACTCACACTGGAACTTGTACCAGACCCATTGGTATCAGAACCACTATTACATACATTCTGAAAACTACAGACCCTGGAACTCTACGCTGGTCCCAGATAAGGCTGTAGGGTCAGGGACATAAGCCGAGGCCTAGGCATATCTAGACAGGGAAGCAGTGACGTCTCCACACCCACAGGGTCCCAAAGACCACATTGTGAAGGATGCTGCCTTTTCCGTAAGGTCCGTCTGAGAAGGAGGTCCAGGATATAAGGTCTAAGAAATAAATGTACATGAACGCAGACAAGACATTTGACAAGATCTTTCATGACATCTCTCTGGCCACAGTGAAGGAGTATGACAGTATAATGTGAGCTATAAAGACAGGGTGTATCACCAAATAATTAAAGGAGAACAAGACCCCTATAAAAAAAACTTCATTTCAGTTTGCTAAAGCACAGTATATAAAATTGAGGGTTAGAAATAAGTAAGAAAAGAAAAGCAATGGGCTTACCCTTATACACATCAGAAAACAGATCATTAAATGCAGTTTCAACAATATTCCAAATGAATAATCACAGTTATGTTTCTCTCATCAGCTCATTCATTCCCACCTAATTAATTCTTGCTCCATGGGATCTTGGGATAGCATTCTATTTTCAAAAAGCAGTTCTAGCTTGCTAGAAATCTTTTTTTAAATTGGCATTGGGGTTTTTTTTAATTGTAGAAAATATTATATAACGTAAAATTTACCGTTTTAGCCATTTTAAAATTTTATTTTATTATGGTAAAGACATAACATGAGATCTACCCTTTTAGCGGATTTTTCAGTGCACAATACAGTATTGTCATCTATAGGCACGATGTTGTACGTTCGATCTCTAGAATGTATTCATCTTGCATAACTGAAACTTCATGCGCGTTGGCTAGCAACCCCTTCAACCTCCTCCCCCAGCCCCCTGGCAGCAACCATCCTATTCCTTGCATCTATGAACTTGACTATTTTATTTTATTTTTATTTTTATTTATTTATTTTTTTTTTTGCGGTACGCGGCCCTCTCACTGTCGTGGCCTCTCACATTGCAGAGCACAGGCTCCAGACGCGCAGGCTCAGCGGCCATGGCTCACGGGCCCAGCCGCTCCGCGGCACGTGGGATCTTCCCGGACCGGGGCACGAACCCGTGTCCCCTGCATCGGCGGGAAGCCCGAACTTGACTATTTTAGATTCCTCATATAAGTGGAAACACACACTAACTGTTCTTCGGTGACTGGTTTATTTCACTTAACATGAACCTCGGGGTTCATCCGTGTTGTTATATACAGCAGGATTTCCTTCTTTTTAAGGCTGAACAATATTCCCGTATAGGTATATATACCACATTGGTCATCCATTCACCTACTGATGAACATTTGGATTGTTTCCACATCTTGCCTATTGTCGATAGTGCCACAGTGAATATGGGGGTGCTAATATCTCTTCAAGTTCCTGACTTCAATTATTTTTGATACATACCCACAAGTAGGACTATTGGATCATAGGGTAGTTCTATTTTTCATTTTTTGAGGACTCTCCATACTGCTTTCCACAGTGGCTGCACCAGTTTATACTTCCACCAACGGCGCGTGAGAGTTGCCTTTTCTCCACACTCTCACCAACACATTGTCTCTTATCTTTTTGGTAATTGCCGTTCTAACAGGTGTGAAGTGATATCTCATATTGTGGTTTTCATCTGCATTTCCCTGAAGATTAATGATATTGGGCATCTTTTCATATACCTGTTGGCCATTTGTATGACTTGTTTGGGAAAATGTCTACTCAGGTCCCCGGCCCATTTTTAAATTGGGTTATTAGAGTTTGGGGAGGGTTTTGTGTTTGTTTGCTTTTTGTTACTGAGTTGCAGTCTGAAAGTCGTCTAAGCAACATCAGCTTAAGTCCAAAGTCTGTACAGAACTTTTAGAATCTGAGTAGTTGACAGTACCCAGTGCAGTCCTTTCAGTACTAGATTCTGAAATTAACCTTCTCTGTTGAAGGCCTAATTTCTCAGCCTGGAAATTAGAGCAGAGCTTTCAGGCAATCAAAAGAAAGCAGAAACCAGCTATTGATGACAAGGCTCTGGTTATTTTATTACAGTTACCAACAATAGGAAAATGGAGGGAGCACAATACATAATTACTGCATATGGATTTAATCAGTGTTTCTTCTGCAGTCAAGAACAGCCTACAGAAAGCGAGGGCATTGACTTATCTCCAGAACCTGCCTGTGAAGTGTACAATCTCTAAAACACAGTTATATTAATGATGTTTTACCTGAAACCTTGGGAAGGTTGAACTTCTCCTTTGATTTGACAGATCTTTCCATACAGTTTTGTTTTGTTTTGTTTTGTTTTTTGCGGTACGCGGGCCTCTCGCTGTTGTGGCCCTCCCGTTGCGGAGCACAGGCTCCGAACGCGCAGGCCCAGCGGCCATGGCTCACCGAACCCACGTCCCCTGCATCGGCAGGCGGACCCTCAACCACTGCGCCACCAGGGAAGCCCTCCATACAGTTTTTTTAAGTGTTGAACTAATTAAGAAATATGGAGCACACAAAAAAACTCATTATTTCTACCATAGCTCATTTTACATATAAAAGAACAAATCTTTGTGCTTTTCTGACAGCTCCATGGAAAATCACAAGGATGGTTGTAAGTGTTTTTTTAATCCAAAATATATTATTTTCCTGAATTTAGGGTTTGATCTCCGTGAGACAAAAAAAATCAAAAGAATTATAACAGGTGATTTGGTCACTTAATTAAGGTGGAACCATAGGTGCCTAAGAAGATGGATTGGTTACCATTCAAGCAAAATAACATATGTTATTTTAAATAAATATAGAAGATGATAACATGCCTGAAGGAGCCTGATTTACCGCAGAATTGAGGAATTCCCTCCAATGTTCTGTTTTTAATGAAGGACATAACAAAGTCACCAAGAGCACAAAAATGTACCTGGTAGGATAAGGAGTCTCTGCCATCTTGGCAGATTACAGAAAGTAAAAAACTTTTTACTTCCTTGGGTTAAAAGCAGACTAAGCACTCTAAGCCAATCGTTTTAAGAGAGAGAAAATGTAATTTCTAGTTTTTTAATAACATAACAAATGGCAGTAAATGATCTACAAGTTCCTTTTTCAAATGTCATTTTATAGTTCAGCACGGGAGAAAAGCTAGATTGAACCATGTGGTAGTGGATGGAAGGTGAAGACATCATTATGAACTCATGTTTAACCTAGTATACAAATATACATCCAGATGAACGGACATTGACATATATAGGCAAACATATATATTTATAGATATGTGTATATGCACAGGTCAGTATGCAGACATATGTTTTTGTAGAAGAGGAAAACTTCCCTTCTTCCCTTCGAGGTTCTTGGCTGGTCTAATAATTAAATTGACAAAAGACAGATCAAAAGGAGAAAAACAAATTTAATTTCATATGTACAGGAGTCCATAAAGATATGAGACTCAAAGAAGTGACAAAACCAGGCAGTTTTTATACCTTTTAGACAAAGAAACCATAAATTAATCTTATGTAGCTAGACTTTGGTTTAAATTCAGATCTTTTAACCTATTTCTCTCTCTGTATCTTTTGTACTATTATGAATTTTAAAGACAAATTTTAAAGCTAATGAGCAGCATGGTAATTCCCATTGTTAAGGATTAGCCCCTGGTGTTATTTCAGAGCTTCCAAACAGCGATACATAAATGAGCTCCATTCCTCACGACATATCAGTTGTCCACGTGGGCAGGCCCACATTGTTATGAGATTCACAAAACTCCAAAAATTTGTCTTCTTTCAGGAAATGATGGAAGTCTATAAAAGCTGTGACTTGAAACCCTTGACAAATGTTCATTATGTAAATCTATTGTCACATCAAGTGTAGAAATTTTTTAAAAAATAATTCAAGTAAATCCCACGTAGACTAGAATTGTAACCATGACTCCAGTGCTCCAGGCTCCCCCAGAGAACACTATAATTAGTTTTTTCATCTTCCTACACCCCAACAAACAAATGTTCCATTTACACGGTGCTGTTAGCAGAGGCAGTACTTCACGGATGGCATGCAAGGCTTACGGAGCTGAGTTGTAGCACATTATTAACCCACTAATGGTGTGTAAACACATCTTCCTCAGTCCACAGGTTCCTCCTTCTAGGCACGCTCCCCAGAAAGGCGGCTGGCATATTCTGTACCTCACTTTCCTTCCAGCCTCCTGGAACAGAGTTTCTGGTGAATTCCTCAACTCCTTTCATGCCCAGATACTTCCGTTTCGTAGGTTTTGAAGCCAAGGATACAGGAGAAATGGTAACTACATGAGAAATTATAAAGACTTTAAAAAATTAACTAAAGCTTTTTTGAAACGAAACTGAGTTATTTGTAGTGAGGTGGATGGACCTAGAGTCTGTCATACAGAGTGAAGTAAGTCAGAAAGAGAAAAACAAATACCATATGCTAACACTCTCACCTAATAAAATAAAATGGAACCAAGCAGACAGGCAGACCTGGGGTTCAGTCACATACTCTGTGATCTTGGAAAAACCACCAAGAGAACAAATCTTATAAGGACTTCTGATTCTGCTAAGGGTCCTACCTGGGAAAGTTCCCAAAGAGAAGCTCCAAGGACAGCCAAACATCCAAAACTTATGGTCAAGCTACAAGGGCCATCCAACCCCCTTTTGCAAGTCTCCCAATGGTGACTTCTGTGGTTTTTGCTTTTAAAAATTCCTCAACCGCTCTCCCCAACCCTGGCCCATTCCCTCCCCGGGAACATACTTTCGGTCACAGTTTGCAAACCTCGTGAAGAACAATAAAGCTGTCCTTTTGCTTTAAGATAATCCTGACTCCTTTTCTGGGATTTATTTCTAATTTAAGATGACAAATCAAACCAGAAAAAAAAAAAATGTAAAAAGCTATAATGTCAGTTGAGGGCCAATGCAAGGAAAATGGTGCCCAAAACAGCAAATCGGGCTGAGGGATATAGCCGCCCTCTCGGGACAAATGAGCTCAGGGCCACACAGGCCCACATTCTCCAGCCCTGGTCCTCTCCCCAGGATTCCCAGGGGAAGAGTCAGACCCTCTCTGGGTTTCTGAGGACATGTGAGTTCCTGGGGGGCCCTGGGTTAAAATTCAGGAGGGGCAGGTCCCTTGCCTGGCCCGGCCCCTAGCTAGCTGACGGTGTGCTTTCCCACTCGGGGGTCTCGCCCTTCAGCTGTAAAGCCTGTGAAGGCAGGGCGTTGGGTCTGCACACCCTTGAGGCCCCTCCAGCTCTAATCTCTGTAACAAAGCGTTTCACTAAGACCCTCAGGGGAGAGGGACACTCCGAAATGCTGGGGCAAACAAATGTCAGGGAATCTGGGGAAAATACACTCCCATTTGACAGGAAAGACACTCCTTTTACAGAGTTCAAGGAGGCAGCCTGTGTGTCACTGAAAAAAGATTGCCCTTTTTTGTTGTTGTTTTTTAAACATCTTTATTGGAGTAGAATTGCTTTACAATGGTGTGTTAGTTTCTGCTTTACAACAAAGTGAATCAGCCATATGTATACACATATCCCCATATCTCCTCCCTCTTGCGTCTCCCTCCCTCCCTCCCTATCCCAGCCCTCTAGGTGGTCACAAAGCGCCGAGCTGATCTCCCTGTGCTATGCGGCTGCTTCCCACTAGCTATCTATTTTACATTCGGTAGTGTATATATGTCCATGCTACTGTCTCACTTTGTCCCAGCTTCAACGAAATTGAGTTGTTTGTAGTGAGGTGGATGGACCTAGAGTCTGTCATACAGAGTGAAGAAAGTCAAAAAGAGAAAAACAAATACCGTATGCTAACACATATATATGGAATCTAAGGAAAAAAAAAAAGGTCATGAAGAACCTAGGGGCAAGACGGGAATA
>NC_041218.1:100316661-100324208 GCF_002837175.3 Physeter macrocephalus | reverse complement strand
ATGGTATCTAAGGGAAAAAAAAAGGTCATGAAGAACCTAGGGGCAAGACGGGAATAAAGACACAGACCTACTAGAGAATGGACTTGAGGATATGGGGAGGGGGAAGGGTAGGCTGGGACAAAGACTGCCCTTTGAGGTTTGAAGACAGCAGGCAGGGGCCTTGGATCCTTCGCTAGTGCTGAGAAAGGAGCTCAGTGCCCGCAGCGCGGTGCATCGCCGGCAGGGGGCAGCAGAGGCCAGGCCACACGGAGGGCCCCAGCGCCCCGGCGCCCCAGGTGACGTCCAAGATGCTTCCTCCAGGGCTGGGTCCAGGATGTTCTCAGCAAAGCTGCATCTGCACGAGCCTCACTCCTAGCCTGGTTTGATTGCGTAAGCACGCACCTTCCCACCAACATCCTTCTGTTCTCCGCACCCCACACAGCCACAACCAGTGCCTGGAAGGGACTGCGCCTCATTTACTGAATGAATGAAGGAAGGAACGAACGAACAAACGAACGAACATACGAACATACCCATGAATAGCGGTGGAGATCAGGACACAATTTGGTGTGACGGAGAGAGTTCAGGTTGAGGGTTCCTTTCTGCTCAGCCCAGGCGATGCTTGCAACTCAGAGGGCACGAATTTAAGGCTACTTTATGTCACTGAGTTTGTTCTCAGGGTGTCTTCCCTGTACTAAATGCCTTGGGGCCACGCCCGGTGTCTTCACCTCTGTCACAGCCCCGTCCTGTGTCCTTGTGAGAAGCGCAATGCCTGTGGCAAAATGCTCACAAGATACTGCTGTTAAAACACTCTGTTGTAAGATGATGTGTGATGTGACCCCAACTCCTTTGGGAAAACAAGAGCATTGGTCTTGGAAAGGTTCTCACAATCTGACCCCTCCTGACAGAAAAGCGATGGCACCAGTTAGCGAGTCCTCCTACCCCCGAGTCACTATAAGTGGTGGCCAGATCTAAAGTCCCAGTCATACTTGGGGACGTCTTTGTGTGTTTCTATCAGAGACATGGTATCTGGCTGATGGTGTTATTTACAAAATGATTATGTTCCCGCTCTATCATTCCTCACTTATCATCTGGAAATTTCCATGAAAAAAGAACTTTGTATTTAACCCTTTGTCCTGACTCAGGTTGTTGTCAGTCTAGCTTTCAGGTAGTCTCACTAGCTTTCTGGTGAGATGAGACATCCCGTATTGTCCTTTTCTAGCGTAAGATAGGCCATCTCTCCTTGGAGTCAGTGCTCCTTGTAATGGGCAGTGGTTTGGGGGAGACCACAGTCTGAGAGGTGGTAGGCTGGGTACAAAGGCTGTCAATTGAGCTGGATTTGGTTTCTAGGCCTTCATGACGGACAGAGTAAGGAAATATGTGTATTTTTAAAGGCTGTTCTATGCTCTTGTATGAGATGGTCAGCCAAGTGCAGCCGCAAGAGGAAACAAAGAAGAGACTCAGGAAAACAAAGTTGATTACGGCCCCAGGTCCTCGAGACAGGAGACCCAGAACACTAACCCAGGGCCAGAGGGGAAGCACCAGGGTGAACAGGAAGCAGAAGTGGAAGTGATGGGAAAGCCGAGGCCACCGCCTTTATTGGGGTCTCCTCGGGAGAAAAGGGCAGGGCAGAGCAAACAGCTTGGGAATGGCTGGTTTGAATAATTCTGGGGGGCTTTGGGCTGTAGGTGTGGTCCCTAGTTGCCGGGTGCCTGGCCTCTGGGTGATTAAGGCAGAGGAATATTGCCTCCTGGGAGGCACGGTCCAGGCAAAGGGGGTCTGACTCTGGATGGGGGAGTTCTATATCACAGGTCTGCTCCCGGATGGACCCTTTGCTGTCTCTAAGGATTGGCTGATCCGGGAAGGGTAGTCTCTCCTCAGCCAGAAAGGGTTTTCAAGATGCCAAAACATCATAATATACAGAAAATTTTTCACATCAGGCGTACCTCAAAGCTACTGCCAGTTCAGTTCCAGACCACCGCAATACAGTGACTATCACGGTAAAGCAAGTATGGTAATAAAGCAAGTCACACGGATTTTTTGGTTCCCCACTGCATATAAAAGTTACGTTTACACGATACTGTAGTCTGTTAAGTGTGTGGTAGCATTCTGTCTAAAAAAACGATGTTCATACCTTAATTTAAAAATACTTTATTGCTAAAAAATGCTAACCATCATCTGAGCCTTCAGTGAGTCATAAGCTTTTTGCAATAGTAACATCAAAGATCACTGATCATCATAACAAATTGATAATGAGGAAGTTTGAAATATTGCAGGAACTACTAAAATGTGGTCACAGACACATGAAGTGAGCAAATGTTGTTGGAAAAATGGCGCCAATAGACTTGCTCAAAATGCAGGGTTGCCACAGACCTTCAATTTGTAAAAAACACAGTATCTGCAAAGCAATAAGCAAAGTGCAATAAAAGGAAGTATGTCTGTGTATACAATACAAAGGCAAAATGCATTGTGAGTTCATATGTCAAAATTAAACACAGAGCTCCAGAGTTTTTGTATACTTTAATCAGTCTTAAATTTGCACCTCCTTTGTCTGTTGTTTTTTTAAATGCCAGTGCCTATTTACTTTATCCAGCATTCCATGTACCTGGTTAAATTTGGACTCCAATGTATACGGAACACATAAATATATAAACAAATGCATATATTAGATAAAATGTAAAATAGAACATATAATATATACTGTTTAATATTTCCTATGTAATATTGTATTTAGCCTTTAATAAATAAGCATAATGCATAAAACATAGTATATAAAAACTTGAGGAAAACACAGCAAACTACAAAGAATGACTGTCTCTGGATAGTAATATACAAGCAATTCTTATTTTCATTTTTATACTTTTCTGAAATTCCTAACAAAACAATATTCAATATGTGAACCTTGATAAGCACTGATTGATGCTCTCCCAAATTTTAATTTGCATACAGGAAATAATACTGCAAAAGAAATATAAAAGCAGGGAATTCCCTGGCGGTCCAGTGGTTAGGGCTCTGCACTTCCACTGCCGAGGGCACGGGTTCAATCCCTGGTAGGGGAACTAAGATCCCATGAGCCACGCGGTGCGGCCAAAAAAAAAAAAAAAGAAAGAAATATAAAAACAACCCCTTATGAATGATTTTATGATGTTGTTAATATTAGAAGTGTTTGTTTTGTTTTTAGTTAAATGTGTGGTCTTTGTAACTTGAGTCCTAACATGCAGGATGTCACAGTGGTTGTCTCTAAATGTCAGGACATCCTGCCTAGAAGCAGTACCTGCCCCACCCACCCCAAAATGCTGTAAGAGTCAAAGGGCTCCTGGTTATTTTCCCCTGGCTGACCCTGCATCATTGCCCCGCCCTTCTTGTCCACAAAGCAGAGCCCCAGGATTCTGGGGATGAAAGGGCCCAGAGTCCACACCTCCACTTAAGCCCATTAACAAACCATGCCTGGGCTTCCCTGGTGGCTCAGTGGTTGGGAGTCCGCCTGCCGATGCAGGGGATACGGGTTCGTGCCCCGGTCCGGGGGGATCCCACGTGCCGCGGAGCGGCTGGGCCCGTGAGCCATGGCCGCTGGGCCTGCGCGTCCGGAGCCTGTGCTCCGCAACGGGAGAGGCCGCAGCGGTGAGAGGCCCGCGTACCACACACAAAAAAAAAAAAACCATGCCTTCCTGTAACACTTTATGGAGCATCCTAATAAATGAAAGCTCATCGTTGCAATGAACAGGTTTCCTAACCTCAGACCTTCAATCTCCTTGTCTCATCTTCCCTGAATGCACCTCCCTACCTCTTCACGTCTACCTCCGGTGCATCCTGCAAGATCCAGCTCCAGTGCCAGGCTCTCAGAGCCGGCCCACACTTCTCTCCACCGCATTCCATTTGTGTGACCCTCCTACCTCGCGGTCCAGTCATTCCTTCCGTGCCTGGATACCCGTGAGTCCCCCCAGGTTGACCTGTGGTTCATTCATCTCTGCATCTCTCAGCACCAAACACATCACAGGCTCTAAACTTGTATCTATTCAAGAAATGGAAGGTGTCCTTTAGAAAAAGCACACAGAGCTGTCCAGTGCTGAAATGGGAGACCCTGTGGGTAGAAAGCTCACCACACACTCCACGAACGTCAGGAAGCTTCCGCCCTTCCGGGCGAGGGGTGTAAAACGGTGAACAAGCCCCTCCTTACCAAGCTTATGGTCCAGAGGCTTATGAGGAGCCCTGCAGACCTTCTCAATACTGTTGGGCTTTATTAACTATTTTTATTGGAACGCAACACGTAGGGGGCACTGCACAGCTCACCGGTGTACAGCTTGCCGGATTTCCACAACATGCAAGCACAGTGTGTCCAGGACCCACCCGAGAAGCTCCTAGGCTGTCTGAACCCTCTTCCAGCCACTGCCACACTTCAGGGTGAGGCCGACCCCCAGGCGGACCTCTGACTCTACCGATAGTGTCTTCAACTTTTGAAACTGGTGTAATGGAATTTTATGATATGTGCTCTCTGTGTACGTGGGGGGTTTTTTTCACTGAACATAATGCTCAAGGACCATCTTTTTACATGAATAAAGAGTAAACTTTAAATAAATTGCACACCTGAGTCGTTTTAATAATTCAGACAAAAGGTAAAAGGATTTACAGTGAAAAGTATGCCTGTCTCCTACATCCCTTCCTCAGAGGTTACCACCGCTACCAGTTTATTCACCTTCTTTTCAGGCAAACAGGCTTCTGTTATGTACTGTGTGTGTATGTGTGCGTTCTTTCTTACAAACAAAGTGGCTCATGCTACGTACAGAAAGAACTCTTTGTGAGATTACCTCCTGAGTATTTCCCGAGTTAGCCTGCCTTCTCTCCGTCCCTATCACCACCACTCAGTCCGCCTTCGAAGAGTACACCCAGTTACTTAACAGAAGTCACTCGACTTGGCTTTGTCTGGCATTTCCTCATGACTCAATTAGTTTATGCTCTGGGGACAGTAAGACTCCAGAAGCCATTGCTTCCTACTAGGAGACACTGTGTGTCAGTGTGTCCCCCTGCAGGGACACAAATCTTGATCACTCGATTAAGGAGGGGTCTGCACATACAGATGGACAACGGGCACATGAAAAGATGCTCAACTTCACTAATTATTATAGAAATGCAAATCAAACTACAGTGTGGTATCACCTCACACCAGTCAGAATGGCCATCGTTAAAAAGTCGACAGGGCTTCCCTGGTGGCGCAGTGGTTGAGAGTCCACCTGCTGATGCAGGGGACATGGGTTCGTGCCCCGGTCCGGGAAGATCCCACATGCCGCGGAGCGGCTGGGCCCATGAGCCACGGCCGCTGAGCCTGCGCGTCCGGAGCCTGTGCTCCGCAGCGGGAGAGGCCACAGCAGTGAGAGACCCGCGTGCCGCCAAAAAAAAAAAAAGAAGTCTACAAATAACAAATGCTGGCGAGGGTGTGGAGAAAAGGGAACCCTCCTACACTATTGGTGAGAATGTAAATTTTTACACCCACTATGGAGGTTCCATTAAAAACCAAAAATAGAGTTACCATATAATCCAGCAATCCCACTCCTGGGCTTATATCCAGAAAAGATGAAAATGCTAATTCAAAAAGACACATGCACCCCAATATTCATAGCAGCACTATTTACAATAGCCAAGACATGGAAGCAACCTAAATATCCATCGACAGATGAATGGATAAAGAAGACATATATGCAATGGAATATTACCCAGCCATAAAAAAGAGTGAAATAATGCCATTTGCAACATGGATGGATCTAGAGATTACCACACTAAGTGAAATAAGTCAGACAGAAAGATAGATATCATATGATATCACTTTATATGTGGAGTCTAAAAAAATGATACAAATGAACTTATTTACAAAACAGAAATATGCTCACACACATAGAAAACAAACTTACAGTTACCAAAGGGGAAAGTGGTAGGGGGAGGGATAAATTAGGAGTTGAGATTAGCAGACACACACTACCATATATAAAATACATAAATGCCAAGGACCCACTGTATAGCACAGGGAACTATATTCAATATCTTGCAATAACCTATAATGGAAAAGAATCTGAAAAAGTTATATATGTATATGTATAACTGAATCCCTTTGCTGTACACCTGAAACTAACACAACATTATAAATCAGCTATACTTCAATTTAAAAAAAGGAGGGGTCTGCAGGTTTGTCTATGGTAAAATCACTGAAATCAGTCTGTGATGAGTTTAGTAATCTGTGGGGGCTTCTCTGAGACAATGTGTCTGTTTGTCATGAAGCATCCACTCACAGGGGTGACGCTGCCAGCATCAGCACTTACTCTGGCACCTGCAGCAGGCTCGGTCTGCCCTTTGCTGTACACCTGAAACTAACACAACATTATAAATCAGCTATACTTCAATTTAAAAAAAGGAGGGGTCTGCAGGTTTGTCTATGGTAAAATCACTGAAATCAGTCTGTGATGAGTTTAGTAATCTGTGGGGGCTTCTCTGAGACAATGTGTCTGTTTGTCATGAAGCATCCACTCACAGGGGTGACGCTGCCAGCATCAGCACTTACTCTGGCACCTGCAGCAGGCTCGGTCTGTGTTCATGTTGTCTTAACTGCCTGGAGCTCCACTGCCTGTGGGACCAGGCAGTACTTCTCAGATCTGTGGCTCCTGCAGTCTCTCTCAGCATCTTCAGGAGGCCTGCCTGCAGCTGCAAAGGGTGAAATCCAGGAGGAGTAGTGGATGGTGAGGCCAAGGGTGAAGACCTCAGATGCAGAGCCGTGTGCCCAGTCCTGGCCCCAGAGGATTCTGGGGTGACTTCGATGCCCATGCCTGCTCATCACGGGGATTTTGTCTTTGGTCTTGTCTTCATTCTAAGGCCTCATGAGTTCTCTCTTCCTCTGGGCAGAGCATCTAGAGCTTTGATTTTGAAACCAAATTTGCATTCTTGGCCCTAGAACCCCTGTTTATTTGGCAAGTCACAGTCTAGAATCAATGCAAGGGAAGGATTGTTCCTGAATGCTTTGACGAGTACATCTACCCAGGAGGAGGGGCTGCGGGTACGATGCCATCTGGCTCCTCCAGCTTCATTCTTCCCTTTAGGGTGGTCTTGTCCATGATCTTGGCTTAATTCTAACACCTTGCCTTTTCCGGAACGGAGGCCTGGTTCTTCAATTCTAAAACCAAATGTGGATTCTAGATTCTTCAGTATTGAGATCTAAAGTAAGTTTTCAATGTTACTTAAATGTGGAATCTGAAATATGACACAAATGAACTTATCTACAAAACAGAAACAGACTCACAGACATAGAGAATAGATTTGTGGTTGCCAAGGGGGTGGGGAAGGGATAGATGGAGAGTTTGGGATTAGCAGATGCAAGCCATTATATATAAAATGGATAAACAACAAGGTCCTACTATATAGCACAGAGGACTATATTCAGAATCCTGTGATAAACCATAATGGAAAAGAATATGAAAATGAATGTGTCTGTATATATATATATATATGCCCAATAATTTTTTTTAAAATAAAAATATACGGGGCTTCCCTGGTGGCGCAGGGGTTGAGAATCCGCCTGCCAATGCAGG
>NC_041218.1:100261633-100316589 GCF_002837175.3 Physeter macrocephalus | reverse complement strand
ACAACTGCTGAGCCTGCGCTGTAGAGCCCGCGAGCCACAGCTACTGGGCCCACGTGCCACAGCTACTGAAGCCCGCCTGCCTAGAGCCCACGCTCTGCAGCAAGAGAGGCCGCGACAGTGAGAGGCCCGCGCATCGCGATGGACAGTGGCCCCCGCTCGCCGCAACTAGAGAAAGCCCTCGCGCAGAAACCAAGACCCAACACAGCCAAAAATAAATAAATAAATAATTTTTTTTAAAAAAAAGAATAAAATAACAAGAAGCTGTAATAAATCTCCAAAAGAAAGTGGATATTTAGAGTTATGTCTCTAAGAAATGGTGTTTGCAAATTCAATGAAAGTCACTGAATTCAATGGCCATCTTCAGCCCTCCTTACCCAACCACGGGGCAGAATTGGTCACTGCTCCCGCTTCCGTAGCTGGAAGACCTCACAAACGCCATCTCTCCGGTGTCTCCTCTGCCTCCTTTTCCAGGTGATCCTGTCTCCCCGCCTTTAAATGCAAGAATCCCCCAAGTCTTGGTCCCCACCCAGCCCGGCTCCCCCATTTCCAGGTCATGCGCGAGACAGAGGGAGGAATCAAAGATGATGCCAGCGTTTGTGCCAGAGAGACTGTAAGAACCTGAGCCTGGCCTGGCCTGAGCCGGCCTGAGGGGAGCAGAACTGGGGCCCTGGTGGGGCCGGAAGCAAGGAGACAGATGGATGACTGCATCTTGCTGGAGTTACAAGGGTGGGAATAATTGGCGTGATAAATCCAGATCAGATGTGAAAGGACATTTGTATTCATTTTCAAACAAGATGGCTTTTGGTACATGTTAGAGCACTTTCTGATTGCCAACCTTTGCTGCATCTCCTGCTGTGGAAAAGTGTAAACTGCTGTCACTGTGGGCTTGTAATGACCCTCGATGACAAAGTAGGAGGCTGACAGCAGCCCTGGAACCTCGGAGAGGAAGGCCCCCCATGGTGTGGATTTGCCATCAGATACACACAGACGTTCAGGGGAGGTGGTCTGTTGCTGGTTCATGAGTTAAATACAACTCTGTCAACTACTGGCCGTGTAATCATTGGACATCCCACAGAGGGGAGAGCCCTGGTCTCTGGCTGTCCTAATGGACCCCGTGGGCCCACACTGTGCCGGTGGGTGATGGACCTGAAGCCGTCCACTGCTGTGCAGAGGACGAAGGCCCCCGTTTAAATTCATTAGGCAGCCGATCGCCCACGCCAGGCCTCTGTGTACCTGCAGGGGCCCTTTTCTGTTGTTTTCCACTGCAGGCGTGTTTGGGCAAGTCTCCGTGTTCTGGTTTCTTTGGCAGGTCTGTGTGTCTGGAAGGGAGCAGTCTTTCCAGAGGCGCCACGACAGCTTGGAAAGTGTGGTCCTTAGGCCCGTGCCCTTCACTATTAGCCAGTCCCAGGAACACAGGAGAAGATAGATTCCGAAGGACATGTCCCCTGCCCAAGGGAATCAACAAGCCTCACATTGGAAAGGCAAATCTGTTTGTATTGGTTGACAGCTCCTAATAGGCACTTACATAAGACCTCTGAGAAGGAAATGAAAGCCTCCTAGTGCTTTGAATTCAAACATGCTGACTCTTTAAGAAAAATTCTCAATGCCGTGGAGGGGGTACCCCACCTCAGAGGGACAAACGGAATTGAAGCCTCCACCAACCTTGAATTTAGATGCTGTTGCTAAAGCTACAAGGCCACGAGCGAAGAATGTGATTAGTTAGTAGTAAAAAGGAAACAGCTCCAAAAAAGCCTAAAATATCAAGACGTTTAAACAAGATTTTTTTTTTTAATGTCACTATGCTCTGAAAACACAGGAGAATTATACAAGGATTTTTCTTGGATTACAAAGAATTTTCATTTAATATTACATGTCACAGTTCATCCTTAGACAAATTTAACTGGTCTAATCTTGATTAAAAATTCTGCTGTTTATCTCCTCCTGTATGGTATTCACAGTGTGGAATACAGGGCAGGCAAAGCAAATTGTGTTTGTTTCCTCTTAATAAATTGAATTAATTCGAACGTCTTAAATTTCCTATTCTGGTTTTATGAGTCACTATCATTTCCACTAAACGTTTAGCACTGTGGATGTAATCATGTATTCAACCAAATTGAATTATAATAACTAATGTCTTTATTTTTAAAAAATCAGTTTGTACATGTCAAACCGGGCTGCAAATGCTGTGGGTCCACAGTCACACCAACAGGTCTGGGACATCTGCAGTGAGCGTGTGGCTACAGTTAGCTGAAATATAATTTCCAAGGTGCCTGATAGGCTCTAAGTCCATGATTCGTGAATGATCTTTGATTATCTGGAAATTTTTGAATAAATTAAAATTCCACAAAGAGAGAGAGAGAGTACGGTGAACTGAGTTATTACTTAGACGTGCCTGTCTATATAAAAACAGATTTGCTCTTTTTCAATTTCCATGGGGATGGTAACTTGGATATAGGAATTGTCATGTGCTGATAAGGTTAAGAATACTGCACTGCTAAAGTTGGGTGTTATATTAGTTTGCTAGGGCTGCCGTAACAAAACACCACAAACCAGGTGGTTTAAACAACAGAGATTTATTCTTTCCCAGTCCTGGAAGCTACAAGTCCAAGATCAAGGTGTCTGCAGGGTTGGTTCCTTCTGCACCTGTCGGGGAGGATCTGTTCCCGGCCTCCACCCCAGCTTCTGGGGGTGTGCTGGCAATCTTGGTGCCCCTCGGCTTGTAAAAGCATTGCCAGATATCTGCCTCAGTCTTCACGTAGTGTTCTCCCTTTGTGCGTCTCTGTCCAAATTTCCCGCTTATAAGGACACCAGTTGCTGGGTTAGGAGTCCATCCTATTCCAGGATGACCTCATCCTAACTACATATGAATTTGTGGGGGACACAATCCAGCCCTTTACACCCACCATTCAGGAGTGGGGCTGTGCTCCCAGGTGGCACCCGAGCCCCCCAAACCCCTAGAGACCGATGGCCCATGTTCTGAGGTTCTGGGCCTGGTATCATGGGAAGTGAGGAAGGCCCCTCACAGCAGACAGGGTGTTGCAAGTTGCAGGGACCTGGGAGACAGACCCACCCCCCTGGCAGATCTGGGGACCAACTGGTACAGACAAATGGTCTAGGCTTGGTGAAGGGAGTTAATCCTTTAAGCTGAAAACAAGTTTTCTGGATCCTTGAGGAAACTCGAGGTGGGAATTTGCACAACTTTAGGAGGTTGACTGAACCAAAGAGCAAGGCAGGGCCGAGTCAGCTCACACCTGCTGCCCAAGGAGATCACAGGGCCCAGATGGGACGAGAGGTCACTGTGAAAGGCCCAGGTAACAAGAGTGACCACGGGAGTGTTCAGAAATCTTGAGAGGAGGAGGAAAGCAGCTTAGAGGAATGAAATCAATGGGCAAATAATCGTGATAGGGAAAATGTGTTTAAAGGTAAACCGATGTCTAATTTCCATCGTAGAAGGTGATTGACTAAGAGACATGTTCATTAGTGATCTTAGTACAAAAGCACAAGGAGACAAATCTCCAGAAATTGTCTGTGTTGAACGTGGACAGTTAAGGAGAACTTGGTCCAAACTTGGAAGAGCTCTTAGGCTCCTCTGCAGGTTTCCTCACTAGTGAGTTAAATCCACCTTTGATATGAACTTGTCTATTTGCATGGGAATGTTGTTTTTAATAGTGATCTTTAACCACGCGATCGAATTAAATCCAACAGAAAATCGCCGACAGAAAAGAGGCTTTCTGGGAGGACAGAGCCTGGGGTGCTGCTGCCTCAGAGGTCTGAGACGAGGGGGGACCCAGAAGAGCAGTGACTGGGAACCGGGTGGTGGGCGCAGCTGGCCGGCTGCCATCTGAGAACTGACGGGTGGAGGTTGGTGGTGACTGGCTCAGGATCCCCGGAAGGGGGAAGAACTGGCTGGGGAAGAAGCTTCAGGAGAAAACAGATGGAAAGTGCTTAAAGCCAGGAAGTGAGCCCTCAGAACAAAGGCATCGAGCTTCACTAGGGACCCGTGAGGAGGCCCCCAAGGGGCCACTTACCAGCGCCTGGGCAAGGGTGGAGGACCGCAGGGAGGGGCAGGGGCATCTGCTGGGTCCCGGAGGCGCGTGTGGAGGGGGCCGGCCCCTTCATCCTCGTTCCTCTGGGAGCCCATCTCACTCAGAGACGCCCTGACACAGGCCCGCTGGAGTTCACTAGCCGGCAAAACTTGAATCCTAGAAACACGGTTAGTGGAGCCAGCCGACCAGAGCACAATCCCTGGCTATGCCGTTTCCTTGCTGTGTGTCCTTGGGCAGCCCCCTTTGCCTCTCTGAGCTTCTCTTCCCACATCTTTAAGAGGGACAAGAACGGTTTCAACCTCATAAGTTGTTTTCCAGATTGAGTAAAACAGCAAAGAAAAACACTCCACACCCAGTAAATGCTCAATAAATGGCGCTTCCTTCCTCCTACTCATCCCCCAGGCTGTATCCCCAGTACCAGACCAGACAGTGGGGCTGAGTTTATGTACGACTAGCTGTACTGATAACAACATCAGCTCGGCCCTCCTGAGCACTTGCTCTGGGCCGCACAAGGATGCTCGGCCTCACTGAAGCCCAGCTACGCTAAGAGAAAAGTGTCACGGGGGGCAGGGCTGGCTGTCAGGGGTCACGCCACGGCAAGCGGGGTGTGCTCCATACACCCCAGGACCTGAAGCCAGGCAGCCACTCTCGCCTCTGCACGCCACTGTCTCAAATAAGGCAGTGTCCTCACCACAGCCCACGCCCTGAAGCCAGCAGGAAGGTCAGCGATGCAAGGCCAGAAGGACACTGGCTCGGGGTCCAGAGGCCTGGGCGACAGACAGAGCACCTCCCAGGAACAGAGGCAGGCGAGCCCATGGGAGGAGACCTGGACGCTCCAGCTGGAATACTCTGAGGATCAGGAAGGAGGGCTCCCAGGACGCGCTCTGCTGGACCCGCCAGGAGGGAAGGAGCTGGGGCTCTCTGGGGAGCCCCGGGGTCCCTGAGCACTGCCTGGAAGGGGGTTCAGGGCGGTCAGAGGGATGACTGGGACTTGGCCAGTGGGGGCTTGGAAAGCAGAAGCCCAGGGGATGGAGGACCCGCCCCATCCTGGTGGAGCACCCATCGCCACGGGCACTCCGGAAAGTCACAGCGTCTTTATGGGATTGATTTGCCCTCTGTGATACGAAACCCAGCCAGTACACCTCGGGACAGCTAAACCCGCTGTTAACATTTAACAAGGCTGCTCCTAGCCACGCCTCCATGCCCAGGGGTCACCCCTACCACCTGCTCCCCTCCTGCTTAGCCCCACCGCTCTCCCACTGCCCCCGCACCCCACTTCCTAACTCAGCCAGAGGACTCTCTGGCCGGCAGCTGCCGAGCCCTCTCGGGGCATCTCTTGACGCTCCTCTGCCCTGAGCAGGTCCTCCCAGCTTCCAGGATGACGGCCTCCTCTGCCCTGCAGGTGTCAGCCTCCTGGTCTGCGCCCACCACCCATAGGAAGGCAAGACTCATCTGCTTTCTACTACTGCTGGCAGACCCTGCACGTCCCCCTCCCTCCATTAAAGGAACCCCAACTTTATCAGGGTGTCCATGTGCCCAGAGGCCATGCTGACTCCCAGACTCCCTTGCAGCTAGGAGTGCCAGTGAAGGCAAGTCTGCACACTGAGATGCCCGTGAACATTTTCTGAGCCACGTCTCTGGGAAAACTGCCGTTCACCTGAGCAAAGAGGCAGGCCCAGGAGGGGTGCACCCACTCTACCTCCCTCCTGAGGCATCTGCAGGTGCATAGCCCACGGTGGCCCAGAAGCCTGGATCTCATGCCGCAGAGGGCCTGGATGCTGATGGCAGGGCTGGACCGTCTCCCCCAGACTTCTGACCACAGAGGGAGGCCCGGTAACGTCCGCTTCCTGCAGAGCCAGCACCCGGTGAGCGTGTGCAAGTATTTGCTGTGGAATGAACAGTTTAGGGTGTTTCAGAATCAGAGGGGAGGTAGCTAGGAGATGATGGAGGAGGAGGCCGGCAAACATAGGGACTGCACCCCAAAATCCAAACCCGGCTTGTAACATCACAGGAGAAAGCCCACTGAAGGCAGCTTCGGCCTTCACCCGCAGATGCGTTCCCACTCAGTGCCTGACCCAGTGACTCGCTGGTCGGCGCTCCTGTCTGAGTTGACCTTGTCACCTGTCTTATGTTGCGACACCAGGCCGAGAGCCCAGATGGAGAGGAGTCTGATCCACAGCCCCCCCAGGGGGCCTCAGGCGGTGGCCCATGGCACCCTGGCTGAGGGAGGGTCTCCACTTCCACCCCCGGCTGTGTGCCCCTCCCCACTAGCACCCATCTGTCCCCGAGCCAGCATCAAAGCCCCGCCCTTCTGCCTCTGGACACAGAGCTCCCCCTCAGTTTGCTGGCATCAGAAACCCCATTTTCGCCAAAATGCTGCAGTGAATGGGACACAAGAATGTGTTTTTGCTGTCATTATCTGAATAATTTGACCAATATGCTGAGGCAGCGGGGTCTGGCTCTGGAGGGGCACAGATCAGACCTCCTGTAATAGAGCCCTCGGTGTCTGCAGAGCCGGAGCCCTCTCAGACCACCAGGGGGCCAGCGCGGTCCAGAGGGGAATTTAGAGAGAGTTTCTATTGAGTCCGAGGTCACCATGACTGCCTAGGGCCACGTCTAGTTTGCTGCACAGAAAACAAGAGTGACGATGGTTGGGGTGTGAGCCCCTGAGATGCTGGCCAGGGAGACACAGTCCCTCCTGTCCCTGATGGAGCCTCTTCCGTCGTCTCCACAGAACGAGCTCTCGACCTGTACGTGGGGCTTAACCGCGAGCCCAGAATAAAGACCCCACATCAATCCCTCAGTGCTGCTGGCACCCGGCAGTCCTGAGAAATGTTTGCTGGCTGGCTGGCTGGCTGGCTGGCTGGATGGATGGATGGATGGATGGATGAGGGAATGGGTTTTCCCAGACTTTCAGACGGGAGGCTGACCCCATATACCAGGCAGAATCGACTCGGAGCCCAGGCTCTGCACCCTCACCCTCCGTCAGCCAGAGCAGACAGTCAGGAGGTTCTCAGCCCTCAGGGGGCCCATCCCCGACCCGAGGACCAGGAGCTCAGCAGGGAAGGATGTGCTCAGCTACGACAAGAGGCAGTGGCTGAAATATAAATGGAATAATGATACTCAATGTTTTATTTTTAAAAAGCCAAACGCACACCAGCCAATTCTTCCAACGTACATTGAAGGCTGGCCGTGGCCAAAGACTGCAGAGGTCACCTCTGTGAGCGGGAATCCAGGTCCCTGAGTGGGGAGGTAGGGGCCACGTCCCTGCAAGGCTTCCACGTCTGCAGAGAAATATGACGGGTGCACCCGAAGGGGGCCAGGCCCGGGACTCTGCCCTCTCCCCGCAACAGGTGAGGCTCCCGAGGGGCGGGGCTGGCCCAGGGCCTTTCCACGGCGCCCCAGGGGCTGTGAGAGCCCTCACCCCCCAGCACCCCCAGCCGGCCTCTGCCTTAAGGGGCCAAGGTTGAGCCCAGGTCAACTGCAAGGTGGGATTTCGTGGAGTCAGGAGGGCAGAAAGCTGAGGAAGCAGGGCAGGAGGCCTGCTGGGGATGTGGGTGAGCCCGGTGGGGGAAGGTCGAGGCTCAGGACACTTCTGCAAAAGCTGGGCACCCCGCACACCAGAGGGCCCGGCCTAGTCAGCGCACACGCTTTCACCCGTCCCTTCAAAACCTCGGGGCAATATGCCTCAGCTCTCGACCAACCCACATGAGGCAGCTAGAAAACTTGGTGGCTCCACTTTGAGCTAAAATTATATGCAGTTTGTGTGGGAACATCAGCTGCCTGTCACTCATCAGAAGCCAAGGGAGCTGCCGAGCTCTCGTTTCACCCAGAAGAGGAAAAGCATTGACACCGCGCTCCCTGCGACGTTCCAGACGCGAGGTCTGCAGTCGGGCAACGCTAGGAGGGATCCGGGTGGGGGGGCGAGGGGGGGGTCTGCTCCAGGGTGTTGGCTGTCTCCTGGGCGCTCACCTGAGGGGTGGGAGGCGTCTGAGCAGTAAGGGACTGTCCAGTCCTCCGAGCTGAGGATTCAGCAGCCAGTAGGACCCTTGACCCTGGCCTGGAAAAACCCCCTGGACTTCAGCGCCCAGCCCCGCCAAGATGCCTTTGCTCTCCCCGCAGGGGGAAGGGCTGGGGTCGGGCTGGCTGGCGGCCCACTGCCCAGGAGGAGGTGGAAGGCCCAGAGGGACCTGTGCCCACCCCACCCCCAGCTTCCCCAGGGAGTCTGGGGTTTATTCCCATCGACAGCAGACACGTGGAGGGGCTGCCATGGGCCAGGTGTGCCCTTGCACAACCAGAGAGCGCTGGGCAAATGCCACAGTGGCCACGTTGCCCCCTCCCTTTCCCGACTTTCCCTGACCACCTCCATCCCCATTTCGCCGAGACGCCGGGTACCAGCTGGAGCCGGCCTGGTTTAGGAAGGATCCCACTTCGGGCCTCCAGAGGAGCTCAGAGGATGGCTGTGGTATTGGGGAGCGAGGACAGGCGGGGAGCAGGGGGCGCCCAGGGGACTTCCTGAGGCCAAAGAGAGGGAGGGCAGCCTGCGAACACGGGGGACCTTCCCAGGAACCAAAACACGTCCCGGCAGCGCCCAGGCAGCCCCCAAGCCACGACCCACCTGCAGCCCCCAGAGAGGCCAGAACCTTGGCCCTAACCCACGAGAGACCAAAAGAGGCCAGCCGGGGGACCGGACAACTTAGCATGAGGGTGGCCTTGGTGGACGTGGGTGTAGTTGTGACCCTGGGAGTGTTGCGTGTCTGGGTGTGACCCTGGGTGTGAGGATCTGACCCTTGACGTGGACGCGACCCTGGGTGGTGGCCACCTGCCCAGTGGCCTGGAGGAGAAGGCAGCCCTGCCCCAGCATGGGCACCCTGGGTCTGCAGTGGGAGGGGCAGCCCTGCTGACCTCTGAGTCACCTTGAGGTTGGTCTTCCCCTTCCTTGAAGGATTACCTAAGTTCACAGCCAAGTGGCCTTGTTGTGAGTCCTGTAGGATCTGGGACGTCTGATGGCTCCTCCCTTTGTCCAGCTCTGCCCACTTTTGTTCAAGCTGCAGTGTTTCCACTCTGTCATTTCATGATCTCTTTACCCAGTGAAGGTGAAACGGAACAGGACCCTATGGTCCTTGCCCGCCATGTCCTCTGCCTGCTTTTTGTTTGTGGAAAAACTTTAGCCGAAGAGTAAGTTTAATCAGAGACATGAGAAAATGCAGAAACAAAGGAAAGCAGTCAAAGGAGACCACATAATAATAGTTTAGTCATTAAGCACAGTAAGGACACTTAGTTCCGTCTCAAGGGCTACAGATAATATTCTGAGCCATATCCTGGGATCTGTCTTATAGATACTGATACCCACACCAAGTGGAAGAAGCGAACTACATGATGACCAGACTGCAGCCATGACATAGGCTGCCACAGTTCCAATGATTGGCCTCAGAGAAATGGGAACAAACCAACCGTGGAACTGAAGATTAACTGTACTTAAAACAATCAAGATGATGTTGATCAGACCACCCCATGACCAATTTCAAGATGACTGTCGGAGCTGACTGTGCTGTTTCTACACGTAGCCCCCTCCCTCCGTCTATAAAAGCTCCTGTCCACGGATTGTCAAGGGGGAGTAGGCCTTTGGACGGGAGTCCGCCCTCCCCACTGGCTGCCAGCATCCAAAATAAAGCAGGCTTTCCTTCCCACCAACCTTGCCTCTTTATTGGCGCTTGAGCGGCGAGCAGTCAGACCCCACCTTCGGTTATTAGTCCAGCCACTCCCTGGTGTCCTGATATACACGTATACATAAAGGAGTATAAGAAGCACATAAAGGGTCTAGTGGGTAAGTCTCCGCACTCCCAATGCAGGGGGCCCAGGTTCGACCCCTGGTCCGGGAACTAGATCCCACATGCACGCTGCAGCTAAGAGTTTGCGTGCTGCAACGAAGATCCAGAGCAACACGACTAAGACCCGGCTCAGCCAAAGTTAAATTTAAAAATAAATATTTTTTTAAGAAAAGAAGAAGCACGTAAAGAGCACGTGTACACATATACGTAATGTCCACTGATAGATGTAGGTATATGGACAGAAGGTGAACAAGATGTTCATGTGCCGTGGTCACACTCGGTGATCCGGGTAAAAAGTTTATGGGATTTCTTGCAACTCCTATACATTTGAAATTACTCAATATAAGCTTTTTTTTTCTTAAATATCATTATGTGTGAACCAGGGTTTGGGTTTTCTGGAAAGATGACCCAAACCCGTGTCAAACGAACGTGGTACGTTCGTCCATGAGCTCTGTCCGCACCAGTCCCTTCTCTGGGACTCACCAGATCTCTGACCCACCAGGACCCCGAAGAACACCCTTTTTCTGGGCCTAACGCAACCCAGCCCTCTGCAGATCCCACATCCCAGCGCCTCTGGAAACCGCTGGCCTGGGCCGCTTCCAGAGCTCCCCTCTCGCAGATTTCCCAGGGATCCCGGCCAGGCTCTGCTCCCCTGAGACTCGGGGTGAGGACCCCCCTGCACAGGGAGCTCTGCGCAGAAGGGCTGTTGTGCAGCACAGGCCTGTGTCTTCCTGGTGCCTGTCACCCAGCCGCTGTCACCGCCCCAGCCTCCCCCAGGTCACTGCCCCAGCGCTTCCATATCCAGACACTGGCCCGAGCGCTGCGAGTGGGGTGAACCCTTGCCCCGCCCAGGCAGAGGCCCCTGCTCAGGGGGTGCCCTGAAAGCATGGAGGACACTGAGATGGAGGGCAAGGGCAGCCAAGGGGCGCAGCAGAGCTGGGGCGATCAGAAGGCGGGGGACGGACCCCAGCGGCCCCGGGGCACAGGAGCGGGAACAGCGCCCTCACAGAGCGCCGTGCACTGAGCCTGCGGGCCGCGGGGCCACAGCCCCGCCCCTGTGCCCTCCGCGCCAGGGCGCTCTGCGCTTCCGTCCTCCACCTGTGACGTGGGGCTGAGAAGACAGCCCCGAGGGCTCCAGGATGGCAGCCCCGCTGCCCTGAGTCCCCTCCAGTGGGCTGCCCCCTGCCTCGCCTCAGAGGTACGCTGAGGCAGGCCCTCACTTTTCTGGTCACTCTCAGATAACAGAAGTCACCTCGGTCCTGAGACAGCCTCCAGGTTGGCCGTTAAACCAGCCGGCCCAACATACAAACCAGAGTCTGGGGAAGGCCTTGCTCGCCGCCACTTCCTGCGCCCGCCTGGGGCTCCACCAGGCTGCGGGGCAGCGGGTGCAGGGGCGTCCCCTGGCATCCCCCTCCCCCGTCTGGGCAGGGGCGTAGGGGTGCTCAGGTCCTCCCCCAGCACGGCACCTCCACGCCGAACAGCAGGGGATGCACGTCAGATCCTCTGAGCCGCCTCCTTTGATGCTCCTGCCAGAAGACTCAGGGTCAGGAGAAGGCACCTGTCTCCCAAGAAGCCTCCCTCTATCTGCCAGAGCCCTGCTGCCCTAAGTCCCAACCTCTCACCTCCCTCAGCAAAGGGAGGCAGTGGGCACCTGTGGTCCTGGGGTCTCAGCCGAAACAGACAGGGAAACCTTTCTGTCTCCGCATCCTGTGCCATAGGACGGTGCTACGGACTGAACCGTGTCTCCCAAAATTCATGTGCTGAAGCTGTAACCCCAATGTGACTTTCAGAAGACGACATGGGACTTTTAGGAAGGTGATTATGGTTAAATGAGGTCATAGGGTGGGGTCCTAATCTGATAGGTCTGGTGGCCTTACAAAAGGAAGAGACACCAGAGCTTTCTCTCTCTCTCTCTCTCTCTCTCTCTGTGACATGTGAGGACACAGCAGGAAGGCGGCCATCTACAGGCCGGGAGGAGGCCCCCCCCACCAGAACCCAACCCCACTGGCACCCTCATCTCAGATTTCCAGCCTCCAGAACTGTGAAAAATCAATGTCGTTTGAGCCGCCAGTCTGTAATATGTCGTTATGGCAACCGAGCTGACTAAGACAGATGGCAAAACACATCAAGTGTGTCTAAGCGACCCACCAGCAGATTCCCTTAGCCATCCGGAGGCAGTTTTTTAAGTCGAATTAGTATCATCTTCCCTTCACGTCAGCTTCGACAGTAATGCTAAGAGCTGATCTACATGCGGTGCTTCCTTCCTGTCAGGGGTCACTTTGACCCTCAGAGTGATCCTGGGCTGGAGGCATCACTCGTGATGCAGGTGAAGAAGCCAGCCCCCACCTGCCTGAGGGGAGGGGGAGAAAGAAGTGAGCCCCGGGCTGCCCTGGCCTGTGGTTGGCGCTCCTCGGTGTGCTTCCTCCGAGTTTGCAAAGTGCTTTCACAAGCGTCATTATTTAACACGACCATTCAACAGATTTATCCAACAAGGCACTGGTGAGCTCTTCTGCAGCCCACGTGCCGCGTGCATGAGGGCCAGCGGGCCAAGGACACAGGAGACAGACACACCACCGCCCCCCTGCGCTCCGCTCCTACAGAAGGTAAGAAGCAGTCAAACTGTTACACAAGTGTGTGTAAAGTTGCAGCTGTATAAACTACAAATTCAGGGCCATCCCACTCGAAACTCTCGCTGGAATTTGTGAAGAATGTGAACAAGGACATTCTAGAAATCGTGCAGGACAGGACAGATCTGCAGACAGCTCAGTGCCCTTGGGAAAAAGGACAGAGGGAGGACTCACCCTCCCAGGCACTCAGACTGATTCCAGAGGTGAAAAGCTGGAAGAAAGACCTCGGTTCTTGTCTTCTTTGAAGAAAGAATTCAGCAAAGAGACCAAGATTTTGAAAAAGATAAAAGCATGTATTAGAAGCAAAGTACATGCGGAAGAAGCAGAGTACGTGTGGAAAAAACCAAAATGCCTGTGAAACAGCACACAGGCGAGCTCAGGGTGAGTTGCACCCGATAGGAGTGGCTTAGATTTTGCTTATATAGGGGCAGTTTTCCGGGTTGTCTCCGGTCAATCATTTGGTCCTGGTGTGAGCACGCATCTCTCAGCCAAGACGGATTCTGGCTGGCACCTTCTCCCTCCTTTTGTCCTCACCCTGGACTGAGGACCTTCTCCGCGCATGTGTCGGCCGGGAAATCCACAGGAATGCACCCGATCAGGGCCCAGTGGTCCTCCTGGTATCCCGTCTCGAAGCATCAGCAGGAGACCAGCTGCAGCTGCTCAGCCTGGGGCCTATCTATCTCCTACCTCAAGACCTGCTTCAGAACCTCAGTGACAGCAGCCAACTCTGCTCCAAACAAAGGGCCCCTTTGGGGGGCTACATATGAGAGGGAGCGACACCAGAAAGCAGAGGGGAAAGGACAGCTTCGTGGGAGGCATTGCTCCTTGTTCCTGACATGGAGACACACGAAGCCAGACCCCACGTCACACCAGTTACAAAGGCAGACGCCACGCAGGTTAAAGACTTCAATGGGAAAGGTGTAATTATAAAGCCATGAGAAGAAAATGGAGAATACCCTCGTGACTAGGGGTGAAGAAAGCCTCCTTAAATAAAATAAAAACAATACGTAAAGTCTTCTTACATAAAAGCACAGAGCACAAAGTGAAGAACTGATGCAGTTGATGACATCCATATTAAGGACTCTGTTCAGTGACGAACATCATGTACAAATTAATGGGTGAAAGAAACCACATCTAAAACGGACAAGAGCGTGAAATCTGGACTGTGAGGAATTCCTGGAATGAACGATGCAAAGGCAGAAACTCCAACAGATAGATGGGGTTGAATAGGAATTATGGGAAAGGAAGCCCAATTGGCTAATGAGTCTATGGGACACTCTCACCCTCACTGGTAACAGGATAAAGCACAGCTTTTAAAGGAGAGGACACTTTGTACCCAACAGAATCACACACAGAAATTAAAAAGGGGTATGATACCAAGTGCTGGCTAAGATGTGGAGAAAGGGGAATCCTCCTGTTCCACCAGGAGGAGGATAAACTGGATTCAGTCATCCCGGAAGGCAATATGGTGACGCTCATAACATGAGGAACGTGCATGCTGAAGACCCAGGAACTCTGCTCCAGGGTAGACATTCCAGAGAGACCGTCATAGGGCTCCGAGAAGGGGTCTGTGGAGGATGTCCATCACGGGATCCAGGGTGGCAGCAGGGCATTGCAGACAACCCTGGCATCCTCAGGAAGAGAATGGCCAGGTCAATGTGCCAGGTGGTTGGCTGACCCAACACTCAGTCCCCACCCCTTTGTCTACCTCCACCTTGCAGCCTGGAGAACATAAATATTCACTCTTGGGCTTCCCTGGTGGCGCAGTGGTTGAGAGTCCGCCTGCCGATGCAGGGGTCGCGGGTTCGTGCCCCGGTCCGGGAGGATCCCACGTGCCGCGGAGCGGCTGGGCCCGTGAGCCGTGGCCGCTGAGCCTGCGCGTCCGGAGCCTGTGCTCCGCAACGGGAGAGGCCGCAGCAGTGAGAGGTCCGCGTACCGTAAAAAAAAAAAAAAAAATTCACTCTTTCCAGATGCCCACACCGATAGATGTGGTTGTCAAAGAGAGAGAAGCAAGAGTCTGCTGAGGATGTGTGGGGACCCCTTGTTCCCTAACTGGTTCAGCACACTAAGAACGGCAGAGGCAGGGAGAGGCAGGGACAGAGACAACAGGTAGAGCGGGGAGAGGCACTACAGGTGCATGAGGCGAGAGCAGTGAATGGGGAGAGATTTCCCTTTCCACCCTTCCACTGGACACTTTTGTTTTTGTGTCTCTCATCTCTCTTGCCTTCTGAACTGGCCTTCAAGGGCATCCAGTGGGGTGGGTGCAAGGCCTCCTGTCTCGCTGAGGACCGTAACTCTAGGGTTGGTGGTGACGGGGTCTGTGTTTCCCTCCACCCTCCCCTCAGTCTCAGGGTCCTCCCAGCTCCTCTGTCTGCTTTGTTTGCTCTGATCTCTGTCTTTCAGGTTAGAGGCTAAAATTCCCACCACCAATTGCCAATGTGTGCGTCAAGTTTGGGGGTGGGGACCCACACATAGCGCCAGGTAATTCTCTGACACCAACTGGATGTCCTACAATTCCACTCATATCTGACACCGTCTACCTGGAGACAGAGTCGGATCCCACAAGACTGATGCCCTCCCTTCAGATGCCAGTTGAAAGCCCAGGTTGTCACCTGTGCTCCTGACCAGCTGGCTCTAAATTCGAGGCTCCACAACCCCCTCCTTCCTTGGGTTCAATATTAATTTGCTAGAGCAGCTCACAGAACTTAGAAAACACATTTACTCACTTACACATTTACGAGATCGCTGGTTTAGTATAAGTGGATATAATTCAGGAACATCCAGATGGAAGAGATGTGCAGGGCAAGGTATGGGGAAAGGGCATGGAGCTTCCACACCCTCTCCAGGAGCGCTGCTCTCCCCGAATCTCCACGCGCTCACCAACCTGGAAGGTCTTCAAACCCTGTCCTTTTGGGCTTTTGTGGAGGCTTCATTGCGTAGGCAGCATTGATTAAATCATTGGCCACTGGCGACTGATTCAGCCTCCAACCCCTCTCCCCCTCCTGGAGTTTGGGGGGCGGGGGTATTGGGACTGCAACTTCCAACCCTCTAATCACATGGTTGCACGGTTGGATCTCCTGGCAACCGGAAGTTTCTTTTCCAAAATCACATTATTAATTATTAATTAATTTCCAAAATTAACATAACAAGAGACACCTTTATCACTATCAGCAGCAAACCCCAGCACCAGGTCCCACCCACTGCCCTACCAAGGCTGCCAGAAAAAAACCACAGAGAGGAGGGGGCTGCAGGGTCCAGGCAGAAGTGACTCTTCAGAAGGTAAGAGCAACCCAGCCTGAAAATGCTCCCTCTGGTTCTAAAGAACAGTTTCAGGGCTGGCATCGTGTTAAGGGGCAGGCATGATTTAAAGGAACTGTCCTCCCAAAAAAGCCACAAGGGAGGAAAGAAGCGTCCTTTGGAAATTAGGGGAAAACCAGAAGAAGAAGTAAGTGCAGGGTCATGCATGACAAAAGTCAGAGGATTTGCATCCCCTCTCCCAAAGCAAACTCTCACCCCAAGGACCGTAGTTGCCAGACTGACAGGAAAGGGTCATGCTTAACTAGGAATTTTATTTATAAAATAAATAAGAGGAAATAAAACCCATAGAGAACAGCTGCAAAACATCAGGAAATGAATTTATACACAAACCAGCAGAGGAAAACACACCTATCCTCCAAAAATGAAAAAGAAGAAAAGTGTAAGTCTACACTCTAAATAGAATTAGATATAGTCAAAGCATTTGAGAATATGAAAACCCATCTGAATCAGAAATCCAAATGTCAAGAACAGAAATGGACAAAAACAGAAAGAAAAGGAAAAGAGTTGATTGAACTCAGAAGAGAAGTGGAAGAAAAGGATGAAATTTCTTAGAAAAAAAGAATAAAATAATAATAATAATAAAGTAGTTCAGCAATTAAAAAAAAAAAAAAAGAATAGATCACAAAGTGCCCAAGAGAAAATAGACTTAAATGCAAAAAAATTTTTTTTTTCCTGGCTGCTTAGAGTTTATTTTCTACTTGGTGTAAGGCACAGAGTTATGGGGTGTCAGGAAGAGTCTCTTGTGGTTTGAATAGTAAAGAGTGGGGTTCTCTCAACTTCCTTATTGGTGTTTTGCTAAATGCAAATTTAATACAAAGAAATTTAATCAAAGAAAACAGCAAAACAACCATGAGAATAAAAATGACACAAAAGAAAGAAGTAAAGCAAGTCAGATAGAAAGGAGTAGAAATGGAAGAAATAATATATGTATTACTGGAATCCCTGAGGAAGAAAAACAAAACAGTGGAATAGAATTATTATTCAAAAGTATAATCCAAGAAAACGTTCCAGAAACAGGAAAAGACTTGAATCTGTGCATCGTAAAGGGCTCACTGGGAACCTGAGAAAATTAACCCAGAATGTCCAACTTCAAGACGTATTTTAGTAAAACTATTACGTATCAAAGATGAAGGTAAAATCCTCAAGGCCTCTGGGCATAAAGAAAAAAATAACTTAAAAGGCAAAAGAATTAGATTAACCTCAGACCTTTCAAAACACACGAACAAAGCAAGGCAACAATGGAGTGGCATTTTTCAAACACCCAACGAACGAAGTGTGAAGGAGGATTTAAATACAGCCAAGCTGTCCTTCAGGTATCGAGTCTCTAGGAAACACATTTCAAATACATAAGAACTTAGGGAATCCTTCACCCATTAGCCCTTCCTGGGTTCCTCTTTCTCTTGAGTTGAAAGGAAAAACTTAAAATTACCAACACACAAAAGAACATGCATCCCAGCCATTAGCCCACTCACCTTCCCAACCCAACACAAGATTTGAAGTGGACCCTCTAGCATTCTAGAGACTTCCCCCCTGCACACCCTCACCCCGTCATGCCCCTAGTAATAAGTGGGATAGATAAGAGGTGTGAGTCAGTGGGAGAATGCTGTTTGTAAAAGGGAAATAAAGCAACCCATTGTTCCTTAACCAAACTTCCCAGGCAAGACAGTTTTAAGAAAGAGCTCTATGGAGGTTAATAATCTGGAAACTGATTATTTAATCTCTCTGTGTGTAAGCACATCCTTTGAAGGTTTTTTCGGGTTTCTGAATTACACACACCTGAGATTGAAGAAACCTGTTTAAAAGCAAATTTCTCATTTCCAAACTTATTGATTTGCATATTTATTCATTAATTTAAGTATATTCCTCTTTGCTGCAAAAAGTGCTTACAGAGGTCTACAGAATACATACAAAACCTAAAAAACAAAAGTCAAAGATAAATAAGTCTAAACATAAAACAGAACAGGGAGTGGGGTTAATATCCAGCATGAGTTCCATGAGATTCTGCATACCTGCCAGAGACGGGCCCCAAAAGTGGCTCTAAGTTACCTAGTAGCCAATAAGAAAAAGAAAACATCACCCGCTACACAGTTTACAGCATATGAAGGAAAAAAGCCATCCAGTCACTTAAGAGAAATGTTCTTGAAGCCAGACCAAAAGGGAGTTTCTTCTGAAGGTCATCGAGTGACCCAATGACCGTCGAAATTAGTATCTTCATCCCAGCATGGCAATGAGTAAACTAAGGCCCTTTTCTCAAAAGTCTCTAAAAAGAAGCCAGTATGCAATCTAAAACATATAACAAACTAGTGAATATAACAAAAAAGAAGCAGACTCACAGATACAGAAAACAAACTAGTGGCTACCAGTGGGGAGAGGGAGGGGGCGCAATATGGGGGTAGGGGAGTAAGAGGTACGACCTTTTAGGTATAAAAGAAGCTACAAGGATATATTGTTCAACATGGGGAAGATAGCCAATGTTTTATAATAACTATAAACGGAGTAAAACCTTTAAAAATTGTGAATCACTATATTGTACACCTGTAACCTATATAATATCGTTCAGCAACTATACTTCAATTTTTTAAAAAAGAAGCCAATGTCTTCACTTCGAAGCCCCAGTCAGCCAACTGCTTGCAGTCTTGCTGCTCTGCCATAATCAGGGTGGGTTTTGGGATATCTAAGGCACCGATGTTCTCATCGTCTTCCAGCAACTCTATAAATATTGCATTTCTTGGCCACATATTGATGGATGAGGAGACACAGTCTGTACAAGCTTGCTGGTAAGTCAGGGAGCCCTGTCCCTGACAGCTGACCAAGCTGGTCCTGCAGCCATCCCTGGGACACGGATGGTGCCGCTACCAGAGAGCTCTGGCCCTCCTTACACAGAGACACCGGCAGACAGACTGACTCCCAAGAACCTAAACCGTGGCCACTCTGCTGCCCCCATGCGGTCATGGACAGGTCTGTTCTCTCTGTGCCTCCGTTCCCCCAGCTGATAAGGGGGGAGGGGGGTGGGGGTGGGGGGACTCTGGACAGGACCATCCCCTGAGTCTCTGCTTTGATCACCTAGGACCAGGTTAGAGGAAGTGGACGAGCCCATGCTCCAAGGAGCCTCAGGCAACTCCAGGACACCCCACAGTTACAGACAGCAGAGCACATCACTGCACTCCCCGGGGTCCAGCTGGGTAGGGGAGGCAAAGCCAGAAAGCGCCAAAGCCCAGCAGAGGGGATGGTGAGCTCTGCGTTTCTCTGTCCAGAGGCACTGGCAATTCTCTCATGCCCAAGTCGATACGGGGGTGGTTAAAAGTATGTGCGATCAGATAAAACCAGCGTTTAACCTTTTCTCTCCACTAACCAGCTGCGTGGCCTTGGAAGCATTACCTAGCCACGCTGAGGGCTCAGTTTCCTCATCTGCAAAATAGCAATAAAAATAGAATCTGCCCCAAGGGTCATGGCGGGAATCACAGGAAACAGGGTGCTTATGCATAGTTCCCAGAATGCAGCGAACATTCAGGAAGGATGTGCTATTGTTTGTTCCTGGAAGCCCAGGTCCCACGTTCCTCCTCTGGTGGCTTTGTTATTGGGAAACACTTTTAATTTCTGGCTAAAGGAGCCACCAAGATCCCTGCCTTCCCACTGTCCCCTCCCTGTCTCCTGGGTCACCCGCTTTCCCCCTGTCATGGGAACAGGAATCCGTCTCCCCGACCCCCATTCCTGGTGTCCCCCAGACATGTCCTGTGAACTGAAGAACTCACTGTTAGGAAACAAGCAAGGAAGAGAGAGAAAAGGAGAAATAAAGAGTTCAGAATCTCCCAAAATGTTTTCATCTTTGTCCCAGTTCCTGGACCCCTTTCTGAGGTCATTCTGCTTGCAGGTGAAGCTGTCCTGAGTGATGGAGATTGGGTGGGGGAGCTGTCCTGAATAACGGGGGGCTGGGATCAGGGGGTGCTGTCCTGGGTGATGGGGGCCTAGGACGGGAGGTGTCCTGATTGATGGACACCCGGGGTCAGGGAGACCTGAGCCCTTTCTGACCCGGTTCTTCATCTCTGCTGCCGGTGATTGGGTCTCAGAAAGAAGTCACCTCCGTCCGCTTCGGTCTGCAGTCATACTTGGTGCTTTACTCGTTTACTCTTTCTTTCAAAAAATGATTATCGAGTAGCTTCCTCTCTGAAGCTTCCGCCACGCTCCTTTGCCTCTAGCACACGTGTAATTCTTTACATCTTCCATGAAGTTACAGGCCACAGAGGGGCAGGGACCCTCTGCTGATGGGGTCTCAGGATCACCAGAGTACAGGAGCACTGGAGCCTCTGCAGCCATCACATTCTGTGACCTGGGAGTTCTAAGAACTCTGCTGACTGCTCTGTGACCTGGTGGCCATCGCCCATCTGAACAGAGGACATTCATATCACACCTCCAGCCAGAAGGATCATTTTCAGTGCAAAGGGGAACACAGAGATGAGAGCTTCCCAAAGGGGTGGGTCCAGCCGTGGAGACCGAGCCCCAGGAAGTGGGACAGAGGCCAGAGACCCCCGCATAAGGCTACACAGATGGGCTCTGGTTGGCCAGATGACTCCAGAGAACCTTCTGCTAGTGATCAGAGAGTCTCAGAAAAGGACTACATGCACAGGCAGTGTTGCAGCTCCATTCTGGTCAGAATCCTGTAAACAGACAGTGTGCGTGGTGCCCGAAGGAGCAGAGAGCTTCTTCCCCGGCTTGTCCAGCTCTCCTAGGGGTCACTGACGGGGAAAGGGGCAGGTCACGATGACTGCAGTAGTCAGCTCAGCTGCCATCACAAGGCTGGGCAACTTAAACAACAGACATTTATTCCCTCACTGTTCTGGAGGCTGGAAGTCTGACATCAAGCTGCCAGCAGGGCTGTTTTCTCCTGAGGCCTCTCTCCTTGGTGCGTAGACAGCCGTCTTCTCCCTGTGTCCTCACACGGTCATCCCACTGTGTGTGTCTGTGTCCTGAGCTCCTTATAAGAACACCAGTCATATGGGATTAGGGTCCATCCACGTGACCTCATTTAACCTTAATAAAAAGGTTTTATCTCCAAAGAAAGACACATTCTGAGATCTGGGTGTTCGGGCTTCACCACATGCATCTAGGGGACACACACAGTTCGTCACAACCACCATCCTGGAACCATATGTGTCTTCCCTGACTTCACACACGAGCTCACACGCAGTCACACGCAGTCACACGCAGTCACACACACTCTCATACTGACTCACACATTCACATTTACACATGTTCACACACACTCGCACACTTTCACAATTATTCCCCAAAGTAACAAGACAACTGACTCTCAGGCGGAGAAGACCCGTCTCCCACACAGGAGAGAGCAGTGCAGGGCCCCGTGCAGGCTGTGTGCAAGCATTAGCGTGAGGGGTGCGTCTCCCCTAACCAGGGCTCAGGCAGCCTCCGGAGGAAGTAGTGTCTCGGCTGAGACCTGAAGGTGGGGCGTAACTGCCCAGGCAGAGTCCGAGAAGGGTAGAGCGTCCTGGCATCAGGACAGGAACGGTGTGTGTAGGCTTGGCATTGGAGGAGCTGGTCATGTCAAGAATCATGAGGTGCAGGAATATTATTTAGCCATAAAAAAAGAACAAACTAATGCCATCTGCAGCGACATGGATGGACCTAGAGATTGTCATGCTGCGTGAAGCCAGTCAGACACAGAAAAACAAATATCCTATGATATCGCTTATATGTGGAATCTAAAAAAAGGGTACAAATGAACTTATTTACAAAACAGAAGTAGAGTCACGGATGTAGGAAACAAACTTATGGTCACCAGGGGATGGTGGGGGAGGGATAAACTGGGACATTGGGACTGACATCTACACACTACTATATATAAAATTGATAACTAATAGGAACCTGCTGTAGAGCACAGGGAACTCTACTCAGTACTCTGTAATGGCCTATACGGGAAAAGAATCTAAAAAAAAAAGAAAAAGAGTGGATATTTGGATACGCATCACGGAATCACTTTGCTGTACACCTGAAACTAACACAACATTGTAAATCAACTCTACTCCAATAAAATTTTTTTTGAAAATGCCACCAGGAAAAGAACCCCCAAATCATGTGGTGCAGCGGAAGGCGGCTGGGGGCGGGCTGGAGCTGCACCGGGCCTGGCGGGGCGGGCACATTCCGCTGAGAGCCAAGCACACCGCCACCTCCTGGCCCAACTTGCACATTAGGACACTGGCTAGGTGCGGAGCGGCTGGGAGGGGAAGCAGGACCGGGCGTTGGTGAGGGAGGTACTGAGGGAGTGGGGACGAGGCTCTGGGGAGGCCGGGGGGATGGGGGGGCAAACCGTGTGGGCCTCCACCCCTGGGGTCAGATCACATGGGGAAAGAACCACTCCTTGTGACCCCCGCCAGCCTCTCAGCGCCTTTCCTCACTATAATGCCGGCGGTGGGGTGGGGGGGTGGCCCAACATCCTGGGGGAACAGAGAGGAGCCCCACGGCCCCTCCTCCGGGATCAGCTGCCAACCGCAGCCGCAGGCCAGTCAGCCACCTCTGCCGCCGCGGGGCTGCCACAGGAAGGCGCAAGCTCCTTTCAGGGTACCCGTTTGGGCCGGGAGCAGATTTAGATGAGCCCTGGCGGCCACGCATGCCTGTGCCCCGCAGAATCTGGTCCTGGGGCTGCAGCACCCCAGTGGCGTCCGCTGCTTGTATTTGTGCCCCAAGGTTGGCAGCCCTAGGCCTTTGATCTCACCCTCCGGGCAGTGACTGCACCATGGGCCAGCTCTGTCCACATGAGGCAGGCTTTTCTCCAGGCAGGCTGCTCTGGGCCAGCCCACACCTGCGGGCCGCGGGGCAGCCTGAGCCCACCTCAGGCCCCAGGAGGGAAGCTGTCCTGGACCGCCCAGGGGTACCTGATGGGGGCCCAGGGCTCTGAGTGAGGCTGACCCCAGAGGGCATCGCTCCTAGGCACCGGCGGAGGGGACGCTACTTCTGGCTTTAACTGAGTCCGATCAGCTGGACAGATGAGGGGCTTTCGAGACAGGGAGGTCCCCTGAGGCCACAGAGCCCTGGTGAGCTCTAGCTGGGCAGGCAGACAAGATCGGCAGCCCCAATTCCTCCCAGACTCAGGGCCCAGGAGGGATGTGGAGTGGGAGGGCAACCGTGCATTCCTGTGGCTTATCTTCAGCTCCTCTCCTCTCCCTCCCCTCCCCTCCCATGCCATGGTCTCTGGTTGGCTCTGAATTGGCTTTTTCCAGGAGCTCGGATGGAATTCCACTGTATCTTGAGCATCAGAGAGCCGTGAGCCTCAGAAACAACAAAGCCGCCCAGTTTCCTGCTCTGCTGATGGGAAAATCTCCATCCGAAAGGCATGCTGGGAGGAGCCGGCACCTGCACCCTGAGGGAGGAGCTGCCCAGCTGGAGGGGTGGCCACACACAAGCTGCTGCAGAGGCCGACGGAGCAGGAGTGATGGGGAGAAACCCGCCCACTCTCCAAGCTGCTGGGGCCTTTCATTGGCCAAACCCAATCCGGGAGTCGCCTGGGCGGCAGGGGCAGCTCCCGAGCACAGAGCAGGCCGGAACGGCCTTTGTCAGACTTCCTCCTGGTGACACCAGGTACCCGAAATGTGGACCCTCTGACTCTGCATGTCCATCACAGTTTGGTCCAGAGCCCGCACGACAGTGCAGAGCCGAGCCTCCAGATAAGAAGAGCTCTTATAGGCAGGCAGGTGTGGAGGGGACCCCAATCCCTCAAGAAGTTGCCCCTTGTCCACAGCCTCCCCAGGTCCAACCCTGCATCTCAGCCGGCCTCCCCTCCAGCCTCCTTTTGTCCTGACCCCATCTGACCCTCCAGCCCCTGCTCAGGCAGGACCAGTCGCCAAAGCCCCAGTGACTCGGTTCTGGCAGCCTCTGTGGGTCCTCTCCCGCGGCCACCCCGTGTCCTCTGCTGACCGAAGGCCAGGCCAGGGACTTTCCTGGGGCCCCTCGGCAAGTCGGGGAGGAGCCAGGTCCTGGGCACCTGAGCAGCCACACACAGCCTCTCTGCTCCCGCAGGGCTCAGAGGACAGCGCCAGTCAGTTGCCGACCATGCGTCCTGTACCCAGTTATGGTCAGAGACATGAAGAGTGACCTTTGGGGACCTCTTTTGTCTTCCTGGAAACGCGCCGTGCAGCTTGCGGGATCTCAGTTCCCCGACCAGGGATCAAAGCCGGGCCACGGCAGTGAAAGCCCGGAATCCTAACCACTAGGCCACCAGGGAACTCCCCCACCCCGGTTCTGATGTTCTGACCGAGCCCCTTCCATTGACTGCATTCATTTTGGCTACTTTGCAAGTTAAATGCATCCACTTTTAACTGAACATAAATGACAGACAGCAATAAGAAGGTGTCTTCATCTCTGGACACAAAGGGACAGCCGGCCTTAAGTGGGCATCTCTGGACATGGGTGGACACCCGGACACCAGGCATGGTGGGGGGGCAGCAGCGCTGGCCTCAGGTGGCCTTGCTCCCCTTTCTTTGCTGCCCCGAGGCGAGCTGTAAAAGCAGCCTCAAGGCTTTTGCTGCCTGGCGACCAACCCAGCCCCAAGGAGGAGGCTCCTGATGAGAGGGACCAGAAATAAGCGTGTAGGAGGGGCGGGGTGACAAGAGACTGTCAAACCTTTGCGGGGAAACGGCCTCCCTCCCCCTGCACATCTCTGCCTCCCTGCCGGGAACTCCTGCTCCCCAGGAGTTCACCCGGCTTCCCTCCGCTTGGGCCCTGCCCGTGGGGAAAGGCTGGGTCTGCTTTGCTGGAGGATAGACAGGCCACTAAGCGGGCGGTGGGCGGGAGGGGCCTCTGCATTGACGACACGGTGGGCCCCTTCCTCCTTCCCTCAAATCTACCCGTGCGAGGCTCCCGCCATGGGAACCTCGCCTGGTTTAAAGCCTTTCCGGATCTCCAGTTGTTTTTTGTAAAGTGGCATGAGCTGGCAGCTTCAGGGCCGCCCAACTGCTCCTCAGCACCCCTCCCACACCCTTCAGGACCACCCAATCTCCCAACCTTCTGGCCCACCCGTCATCTGCCAACTCTGCCCTTTCTGAAACCTTCTCCAACAGTCCCAGCAGGATCAGGGCTCCTCCAGCAAGCGTTCCCAGTGTAATCGTGGCCTGCTGTTCGGGGGGGATGGTGAGGACATCAGGAGGGCCAGGAGGGCCCTCCCTCCACGAGGACCCGAGTGAAGCCACGTAAGCTTCCCACTGTGGGTGACATATTCTTGGTCCTGTTGCCTGGCAGGACAGGAGATGGTTCTGACAGTGGTCCAAGGATGGCCACCTGGCCACATCCAGGGGATTCTTCTTGGCCTCCATGAACTGGATTCCTCAGCAGCATTTGACGCCTTCTGGAAACTCTCTGGTTCTCTCACTCCCTCACTGTTGCCCAGGACCCTCCTTCCTAAGGTCGGAACCCTCGGGACTTTGCCCTAAGCTCTCTTTGCTCCCCACTTAGCACATCCCCTGGGACCATCGTCCACTCCCACAGTGTCACCTCCACAAAGGGACACGCCAGGGACTCCCCAGTCCAGACCCCAGCCCAGACTTTCCATAATAGCAGCCAACAGTGAGCACCTACTGTGTGCCAAGCTCAGCAAGCTGTGTGGATTATCTCACCCCGTCCTCCCAAGGCCCTGTGTAGACCAGGAACCTACCAGTGCAGAGGCCACATACTTGTCAAAGGTCACGTCATAAGTGGTCAGGCTGGGATTAAAGCCAGGTGGTCCCCTGCAGCACCTTGACCACTGTGCAGAGGTCCACACAGAACACACAGAGCACACCTCGGTCAAGGACACGTCGAGGGTTCCTGCACCAACCCCCTCCAGGGGAGGGGCACCTGGCTGACCTGTGTATGTAAGACAGAGGCAAGTCTGCACGTGCTCTCGGAGAGTACTGGAGGACGAGGGACAAACTGGGGATGGATGGTGATGCTCACGTGCTGGTCGTGCGTGGATGGGCTGGACGGGCTGGACTGTCAGTGTGAGCCCACATGTCATTCTCAGAGAGCACAGCCCTGGGCTCACCACACACACTCAGGACCACAGAGGCTCCGCAGGGCCGCCTTTGATGTCCCTGTGTCTGATCTCTGTGTGAACCTGTTGTCTCTGCGGGTGTCACGCTCAGCTGTCAGGCTCCACTGGTGTCTGGCTGACTGCTCCATTGTGTTGACAATGACCCGAGACATAAATGCTCCACATTCTAATCCAATTCAATCTGAGCTCCTCGGTGGGGTGGTTTGAAGGCCAGGCTGTGAGGTTTGCTCTGACCCTACTGGGGCTCTTTGCAGTCGTCTCTGTCCCCACTTCTCTCTGGCGGTAAAATCCAGCTGCCTGTGGTTTAACTTTTGCTCTTATGGAGCTGCCAGCCTCCTCTCCTGCTCACACCTCCACGGTGGAGCTGCCAGCCACCTCTCACTACTCACCACCAAAATGCCCACAGTTCTTGAGAGCTCCCTTAGGCTTGGACTTCCCTACGCCCTATTCTAAGTAAAGTCAGTTCTCATGGAGAGAGCTTCAGAGCTGCCTATCCTTATGGTTGCCTCTCGCCTAGGGAAGATCTCGGACCCACTGTCCAGAGCTGGGGTTGTGGCATGACACCCCCACTTTATGAGCAGGATGTTGGGTGGGGATGGCAGCTTCTGGTCTTCTCAGCCTGCCTCTCCTGGCAGGAACCTCCACTTTAGAGGCAAGCTGAAGAGACACTGATGGGGCCCCAGTATCCTCAGCATGCCATGCCTGGGGTAGAGCCCCCCAGCAAATACCAGTGAGGTCTGGCCGGTGGCAGGGAGCCCTGACATCTCAGCTGTTCATGACTAAAATTTAGTCTCTGTAACATGGAGGTTGGGGTGGAGGGGATGAGAAATGCTGCCCCTCCCAGGGAAATACCATATCAAGATTCCTGGTCTAGAAAGTGGAGAGACATGGCATCCCCTTGTCTGGGAGCTGGGGGAATAGGGACACAAATGCACACACATATACACACATGCATACACACACACACGTTCCCTGTGTGGGCCTGGCACCCAGGACCCTCCATATCCTAGAAAAAAACTCATGACTAGGTGAAAATGTGGGGAAAGACTCAAATATGAAACGAGTAGACATTCCTCTTATTCCTGGATCCTAAGTTCTTGAACAGGGTGAATGCTGAATGGAGGTTTACTTCCCTTCCTGATGAGGTGAGTGGGGACGGGCACCTGGGCTCCCACCCCCCGGTCCTGTCCACAGCAGTGCGGCAGCTCCATGGCCCCCAGCCCTCAGGCCCTCAGTGCAGGGGACTCCAGACTCTCCAAACACACACAGCACAGGGAGCATTTGTCTCAGTCAGAGTCCCAACCTCACCTCGGCCAGAAATGGTGCTCAGGGACTCCCACGCTAATAAATGTTTCTAGAAATAAGTGCACAAAGGACATCAGACTGCCGGACCGGCCCTAGAGACCCCTTGCTCCCTGCACCCTCTGTCACTCACAGCCCATGTCCTTTGCTGGATCCTCTTCCCCACCCGCCTTCAAATGATACAAAGTAAGAGCCACTGTGTGCAAGGCACAGGGGTGACACTTAGTGTGCCAGATGGAGGGAACCAGCCCCCTCTGCCGTTGTCAGACATAGTGACAAAATAAAGGAGTGAGACGAAGAGGAGGAGGTGTGAGACATCCATAGGAAAACCCAGGCAGAGGGAGGGGCAGAACTGGGGCTGGGGTCGGGGTGGGGGTCCCAGATGTCCTGGGGTCCCCACCCTGGTGGACACACACCCTCTCTGATTATTCAATCAAACTCTAACCAGGGCAACAGGATTTCTCAGATGTGGTTAAGGTCTCAACTTTACTGGCACTCAGATAGGGAGATTATCCTGGCGGGCTTACCAATCATATGACTCCCCCCAATAAATCCAAGTCTAGAGGTCAGAGGGGTCAATGTGATGTACAGTCTCCTTTGCTGGCTTTGAAGATGGAGGGAGCCATGTAGCCAGGAACATGTGCAGGGCCTCTAGGAGCTAAGAGCAGCCCCACCAACAGCCACAGGAAATGGGGCCCTTAGCCCTTCAACTGGCCTTTGCCACACCCCGTGAGCCTGGGCGAGAACCCCGAGCTCCGGATGACATCTTGGCTCCAGCCTGGACAGACCCTGCACCGAGAACCAGCAAACCTGGACCCTGACTCCAGGCTGCAGAGCTGGACTACTTCCAGCCTTGAAGTCTGTGATATTTGTTACCCAGCAGTATGCGCTGACACAGCATCCCTGTGCGTTCTTCACCCGACACATTCAGCAGCCCCGCTGCAGGTTCAAGGAGGCAAAGAACTGGGTTAGCCGTGCCCTGGTTCTGCCAATGAGCACAGTGAAAGACGAGAGGGCCAAGGGGCTGACAAAGCATGCAAAGGCATGACCAATAGTCCACTGACCAGGATTCAGGCTGGGCGGGGGGAAAGGCAGAGAGCCAGAGCTGGACGGAGCTGGCCTGGGGGTCGGAGGTCTCAGTGGGGCCAGGAGGTCTCTAAAGTTAGCATAGTGAAGAAAGTGCACTGTAGAGCTAAGGGGGGTGGTCGGCTGGCCCGGTGCCTGGCCCAGGATTGCAAGGGTCACCACTCTTGGTAAGGGTGGGGTCCGCAGCCAAGAAGGGCCACTTGACGGCCATGTACACACAGGAGCAGCCTCTTGGTGGGGGCCCAGCTTCTTATGGGACCCAGGAGGTGAGGAGCCCTGGGGAGGGGAAGGCACACACAGCATGTGCTCCAGAGGTCCTCAAACAGGGAGTGGCCAGGGCAAGCCAGGGGCTGGGCTGCACACCCACCACGGCAGTCAGGCCCACCAGGACATCATCTGAGAAGGGGGCCAACATTTTAAAGGTTTGAGATGGGCTGAGACCCATGAGCACTCTGACCCCGCACCCCAGCCTCCAGAGGCCATGTCATCTGGCAGACGTCCAGCGAAGATGACCAGCGGAGGCTCAGGTAGCGGGAGATGCACTGGAGTCACCGCGGGTTCACATTCAGATCACAGACTTCTGTTCCTGGGCCGAAGCTGCCTCAAGAAGCAGAAGTGCCAGGAGTTTCAGATTCTATCCCTACACTGTGCCCCTACCCACACCTCTGGGCACCTGGAAGGGACCAACAGGCTCAGGGGCCCACCCGCACCTCTGGGCAGGAAGGGGAGCGGGGCCTCTGAAGGACACAGGGACTGCCCTGCCAGGTTCTCTCCACGTCCACTCATAGCCATGGCCCACCTCTGGTCCCCAGCAAGACCGTGTTGAAGACAACAGCCCACATGCAAAAGCCCCGACCCCAGAACTGAAACACGGACAAGGCCCAGCGAGAGGTCTGTGGACAAAGCGCCCCCACCAGCTGCTCCCAGGTCCCCAGGACCAGGTGGGGGTCTTGGCAAGCCCTAGGCGACCTTGAAATGCTGGAAGGATAGTCTCCCCTCCATCCTCAAAGAGCAGGGTGCCAGTGGGAAGCACAAAACCTCTTCAAGCTGGATGGGTAGATACCTCCTGCCTGCCCACATTCCCCTGGTATGACGCTCTCTTTGCCACTCTGAGCTCTGACATTCTGGAGCCTCAGGCACTCCCCATCTGTAAAATGGGCATGGGGGACTTGTCAGTTCTAAGAGGCCAGGTGGGGTCTCTGTGAATTCCCTGAAATAAAACTGGAAACCCCAGAAGTAGCATGACTCTTTACTCAGAGAAAGCACAGACATGGCAGACAGAGCTCAGCTAGAACAAGAGCGCACGGGACCCCACCCCGAGGCTGTGCTCACAGCGGGGGGCCGTTAGGAAGGAGGCCCACCCCAGCTCCAGCCCCTGGTGGTGGCCGCAGACAGCAGGTCTCAGGCTGTGCTGTGGCTCCTTGGAACCCCCAACCCAACCCTCAGTCTTCCAAATCTCTAGGTGGGCTCCCTACCAAGAGGACTCAAGGCCTGCGAAGGGAGGACCTACAAAAACCCCCTCCCAATCTCTCTTCCCCCAACCCCCAGCCAGGTGGGAATAGGCACACCTTTCCAGAGCGGTGCCGGGGTGGGGCCAGGGCTGGGGGTGGAGTCAGAGTGGGAGGTGGGGCCAGGACTGGGGTGGGGCCAGGGCTGGGGGTGGAGTCAGAGTGGGAGGTGGGGCCAGGGCTGGGGGTAGAGTCAGAGTGGGAGGTGGGGCCAGGGCTGGGGGTGGAGTCAGAGTGGGAGGTGGGGCCAGGGCTGGGGGTGGGGTCAGGGCCAGAGGTGGAGTCAGAGCCAAGGGGTGGAGTCAGGGCTGGGCTGGGGCCAGGGGTAGAGTCAGTTGGGAGGCGGGGTCGGGGTCTGGCCAGGGCTGCAGATGGCACCCCACGGGACTCAGTGCTAGGAACCCCGAGGCCCCAGCCCAGCCTGGGACAGCACGGGCGAAGCAGCAGTGACTTGTGCCCAGCACGCAGGCTCCAGCCGCGGCACGTTTTCTTTCACCAGCCCAAAGGCCACCCAGGCAGGGTGGGGGGCAGCCGAAGAGTGTCCACTGGCTCTCCCAGCCCTGGAGAACTTTCTTCCGCTTCTCCGGGCAGGGCCCCTGGGACTCACCGGGCCCTCACACCAGCCGGTCGGCGCGTTTGCTGTGCCACACCACCACGCCAGTCATGGCGAGGGTCAGCAGGGTGGGCACGGCAATGAGCAGGATGAGAATTCCGTCGGGGGGGTCCTGCCAGTGTTGCCCGTGCACGGAGCAGTTCCGGAAGAACCGCCTGTGGACCCCGGCGATGAAGCTCTCCGCCAAGGGGTTGGGCCAGTAGCAGCCCACCATGTTGGTCTCCACCTCGGTGCAGTTGGTGAAGCTCTCGTAGTACCTGCGAAGGCAGAGGGCTTGACCGCCTGGCTCCTCTGCCCCTTCTCTCTCTGGCCCTGACCACTGGGAAAGTGGGGGGCAGTCGTGTCTGGCCGCCTGCTCTCATCATGGCCCCAGGCCATGATGAGGAAGGCCTCCTGCTATGAGCCCTGTTGGGCCTGCTGGGCCAGCAGCCTCCAACTCCCTGGCATCCTTGCCCACAGGTTCTCTGGCATGGCGACCCCATGCCCTGCTTCCCACCTCTAGGCCTCAGCCCCGCTTTCATCTGCCCCTGAGCCCCCTCCCCAAAGTGCACAGCCATGTTCTACTCCCCTTCACAGGCTGCCGCGTCACAGACTCGATTCCCCTCGTGCCCACCCCAGCAGACAATGACCTCTGCACAGAGCCTGGTGTCAGGGAGCCCAACTCCTAGCCCTCCCATCTTAAAACAGAGGCAGCAGAGTCCAGCAAAGAAACTCTGAGGCCATGAGCTCCCCAAAATATACCTCATGCCCCGGTCTGCATCTCCTACATCAACCCTGCCCTCATCTTGGACATCCACAGCCATCACCTGCTTCCTATGAGGACGTGAACTCCCAACCCCCAAGGTCTGGGCCCAGCACTTCCCAGGTCTTCCCAGAGGGTACTCTGGGCCTGGCTTCTTTTTCCAAGACCAAGGGATGTGTGGAGTCACAGCCACTTGGACCTGCAAGGCCCTTGTCACCTAAGGCCACCCTATGGGCCCCCCGGGAAGGAGGTCTCTCTGAGGCAGGCCAAGGGCCAGTGGCCTCCCAGTCAAGTCAGCCTGCCCTCATTTACCTGGTCTGGGGGCGGGGGGGGGGGGGGGGGCGTGTCCCACCTATGAGCCCAGCCCCGGCCTGTCTTCCTCTCAGAAGTCACCTCCCCCAGCCCCCATCTGACAGGACACGTGGGATTTGGGGGGGGGGGGGGGGGGGGGGGGGGGGGGGGGGGGCGTGTCCCACCTATGAGCCCAGCCCCGGCCTGTCTTCCTCTCAGAAGTCACCTCCCCCAGCCCCCATCTGACAGGACACGTGGGATTCCCCCCGCCCCAGGGTCTTCCTGTCTGTGTCGGTCAACTGGAAAGGGCACTCAGCAAACCACCCATGAGGAGCCACGTCCATCCAGCGGGCAGGCTCTGGACGGTCCTTGAAGCCAACCAAGGGCTACAGCTATCAGGACCCGGAGTTCAGCCCAACGGCCAGCTGGCCTGGGATTAGCGGCCTCTGGGGGTGGTGGCCTAGGCTGGCAGCCATTGTCCCAGATGCTCTGGTGAGAGGGCTGGTCAGACACGTGCCAAGGTGCACCAGCTCCACCACTGCCCACACTCTCTTGCGCCTGGCAGGGTGCTGCATGCAGGACAGGTATCGGAGCGGGAGAGGCTCCTGCCTCAGATCCCCACAGGCACCAGGCCCCGTGGCCCCCCTCCTCCCTCCGGTGCTGACCCAGGGAGAGTGGCCTGGCCTGAGCAACAGGAAGGAACTGCTTCCTGCAAGGAGCTTCCTGTACAGAACCTCGTCTCTGCCTGGAAAGGCGGTGGGAAACGGGGCGGCTAATCACTCAACCAGGCCTTCGAAGTGCCCACGCCTCCTGGCAGCCCCGGGCAGTTTCCCAGCCCAGACGCTTGGGTTGCTGGTCAGGCACACGTCTGCCCTGCACACCTCAGGTAACGTAGACAAGGGAGAGCCACACGAGGCAAAAGAGAGCGGGAAGCAAAGGGTACGGCCTGGAATCTGTGTGCAGAGCCGTGATGTGGCCCCTGGGACATGCTCAGGCTCTGGGACACCTCACCAGGCAGGTCCGCAGGCAAACCCATCACTCCCCAAGAGCCACCCCTCCCACTGGGCCCCGTCAGTGACCTGCCACCCCAGACAGAGCCTCTAACCGGACACCCTGCCGAGCCTCGACCCACCTCGGGGCTCAGTAGGGCTGAAACGAAGCAGAGTGACCCCCATGCACGGAAAACAGCACAGGACAGCAGCTTAGGGGTCAGGATGAAGAATCGATGTCCTTCAATCCCAGCTAGGCCACTGACTATCTTCCTGACTTGGCCCACGTTACTTAGCCTCCGTGAGCCTCAGTTTCCCCGCCTGTAAATGGGGTTCATAATTCTTATCCAATAAGGTGACTGAAAGGACCAAATGAGGTGAAGTGAATACACTTCTGGCAAGCGCCTGGCACGTAGTAGGTGCTCGGTGAGGTCTCAGGGTGAGCCCCAAAGGCCAGGAATGGGGCAGAGCTGAGCACAACACCCTTCTCTGTGGATCGACCTACGGGGCCAGGCGCAGAATGCCCACACCTGGTGCTTCCCAAGAACGCTGGGAAGTGGCTCCGAATTTTAATAGCTAACGCTTTTAGGATAAAAGACACCGAAAGGTCAGGCACTCAGGCACATGGCAAGAGTTGCAGAGGCCAACTCCCACATGCCAGCATCCCGCCCTTCCCTGGGCTGGGGAGGCAGAAGGCAGGGACACACACAGCTCCCAAGCCCTGTTAACCCGCCGCCAAAGTTCAGGCTGGAGATGAAATCAGGGTGTTCTGCCCAAGGAAGCTGCTGTTTGTGTGACATCACACCACCAGGGTCACAACAGGGTCTGTGTTCCCAAGCGTCCCCTGGTCACCCAGGGCCTCCCCGTGTCCTCCCTTCAGTCTGGCTTCCAGAGCAAGAGAAGACAGAGCCATAGCCCGGATGGGAAAGGGGGATGCAGAGGCCGGGGGCGAGGCAAACCGCCCCCGTCAGACTCCCTCTCCCGCCAGGCACATTTCCCTACTCGGGTGGATGTCGGCCCCTCTCTCTCCAACTCCCAGACCCCCCTCCTGGCTGCCCCCTCCGCTGTCCTCAGGCCCCACGGCTGGATGTCTGATCTCCTCGCCGAGGCTTTAGCAGGTGACAAAGGCACAGGATGGGAAGCGCCCACCTCATCCTCCCTTACCCCTGACCCCTGTGTGTCCGCTCCAGGCTTGGCGTCCAGGCCAGGCTCAGAGGACAACAAGAAGCCTGGCCAAGCCCCTTCCCGAGCCCCCAGCCCCCTTTCCCAGCAGACACAGAAATTTCATACCGTTTGGTTCAGCGAACGACTATGTCTGCGAGGGGCCTGTGGACGTGCCCACAAGGAGCCACTGTCCCCTGGGGAGTTGGGCGTGGAAGCCCCTAGAACAGCCACTGGGGGCAGAGAGCACAGGGGACGGGGTCTTGGAGGGGAAAGGGCTGATGCGACTGAGCAGACTCGGGGCTCCCAGGGAGGATGGAGCCTCCAGGCCGGCGCGGCTCACAGGACAGTCTGAGTCTGCAGCGGCCGCCAGCGGCGCACCAGGTTGAGATGGCCAAGTGGGAAGTGGAGGAGGCGGGGCACAGCACGTCGGTGATTTCTGAGGAGGTGAAAGGGCCACCTTGATACTTGATGCTAGGTGTGACCAGAGGAGATCAAAAACCTCGGGAGCCTCTAGAGCGTGAGGCCGTTGGTGGTGAGGCACTGCTCCCGCCGCAACAGGTAGAAACCAGCGGGGTTCAGTTTCTCTGCGGTCCACTGGTCCCGACTACAAACCCAGCCCTGGCCGGGGCTGTGAAGAAAACCCAAAATGACAGTTTCCACCCAGCATGGACCATGAAGAGAGGCAGGCATGCCAGGGCAGGGCACTAACCCAATTCAGGAAGGGCAGTAGGTGTCAGGGTTTCCCAGAGACGTGACCTCGCTCAGAGGAATGGGGGACACACAGCCTGGAGTGTCCAGTTTGGAACCGCCAGGGTGGTCCATGAGGGGAGCGGAGGGCTGTGAGGCTCGGAGTGGACCTCGGAGCGTGCGGAGCACAGACGCCGAGGGCAGCACGTGGGCAGGGCAAGGGCGGGGCGCGGGCAGACGGTCAGCAGGATACAGACGGGCCGTGGGCAGAGGGAAGGCAAGCCACTGGCAGGGCGAGGGCAGGGCGAGGGCAGGGCGTGGGCAGGCCCAGTGCCTGAGCAGGGACACTCACACGATGAACTCGGACAAGTTGCACCACTTCCAGACCTCCACCTTCTTCATCTTTTCAGCAAAGGTCTTGCCGCAGTGGGGCAGCAGGGCCAGCATGCGCTTCTCATTGCAGCCGCCCGCTGGGGGACACTCCCCTAGAGAGGAGACAGCCGTGAGCACTGCTGGAATTGCTGGCATGAGGCTTGAAGGGCTCCTGCTGACGTCCCTCAAGGCCAGCTGGGGTCTCTTCCTCCTTCACCTCGACCTCCACGTGACCCGGGGGGGGTTGAAGCCAGTGCAGAAAGAGTGAGCCACTTGGAGTCATCAAGGAGACAGGACCCAGAGGGCCCGTGGCCTCCCAGGGCGGCATGGGAAGAAGCAGGTAAGAGGAGGGCAGCATGCGGAGGGACAGGGGTCCGGGGAGTGGAGAGGCTGAGGGCTGACGGATTCCAGGCTGGGTGGGGGCAGGGAGCCGGGACGACCACCGCACCTCGAGGGTGAGGGCACCTGGAGCACATCCCAGGAAGGATTCTGAGAGTCTGATGACAGTCTCAAGCCTCTGGGCAGCGACAGAGGCCCCTTGGCAGTAAGGACCGCCCACCCTGTCAAAGCCACCCCCTTGAACTCCAGGAGGCCAGGGGCTGAGGGCTGCAGGGTCCAGCGACAGCGGACAGTCCTTTGAACACTCTTGGGGTCTGGCAGGACCCCTGCCCCAGGATTTCTCATCACCCTTCCTGAACTCTGCCCCCAACACTTCCTGTCCCCTCCACCCCCAGAGCACACCCTCCTCCCACTAGGAACACCCGCCTGTCTGACACTCAGGACCCGTCCCCCCACCCTCTCCAGGCACCCGATTTCCAGGGGTCAGTTCCCCCCCTCGTAATCTGCCCTCTCATGACCCCCAGCTTTGGCTCCCATCATATGATCAAGAGAAAGCCCTGCTGTGCATGTCCTGAGGTATGTATGTTGTATTGATATATGTATGTGTGTACGTCTATGTGTGTGTGTGTGTCTCTGTGTACGCTGCCCTGCCATGTGTGTCTTGGTGTGTGTGTGTTGTGTTCACATCTGTGTGTGTTTTGTGTGTAGGTATATCTGCCCTTCCATGTGTATCCTGACATATGTATGTGTGTGTGTATATATGTGTACTGCCCTGCCGTGTGTGTCCTGATGTGTCTATGTGTGTTGTGTGTATATGTATGTCTGTGTGGTATGTGTTTGTACATGTGTGTGTCTACGTGTATGCTGCTCTACTGTGTGTATCCAGTGTATGTGTGCCTATGTGGGACTCACAACTTCACAACTTACAATAATCTTACAATAATGAAGACAGTGTGGTACTGGCATAAGGGTAGACATATAGATCAATGGAATAAAATTAAGAGTCCAAGAATCAACCGTCATTTTAGAATAAAATTATTTTCTATTTTCTATAAATGTACCAATAATAGAAAATAATTTTCTATTCACCAGGGAAAGAATAGTCTTTTCAACAAATGGTGCTGGAACTACTGTATATACACATGCAAGAGAATAAAGTTAGACCCTTTCCTCACAATTTACACAAAAATTAACTCAAAACATATAAGAGAGCTAAATGTAAGAGCTAAACTATAAAAATTCTTAGGATAAAAGGAGAAAGTCTTTGTGTCCTTGTATAAGACAAAGTCTTCTTAAATATGACACCAAAAGCACAAACAACAAAAGAAAAAGACAGAAAGTGAACTATATCAAATTTTTTAACTTTTGTGCTTCAAAAGGTACCATCAAGAGAGTGAAAAGACAACCCACCGAATGAAAGAAAATGTATGAAAATCATATTTCTGATAAGGGGCTTGTATCTAGAATAGATAAAGAACTCTTATGACTCTATAAAAAGAGAGCAATGACCCATTTAAAAATAGGCAAAATGGGCTTCCCTGGTAGCGCAGTGGTTGAGAGTCCGCCTGCTGATGCAGGGGACACGGGTTCGTGCCCCGGTCCGGGAAGATCCCACATACCGCGGAGCAACTAAACCCGTGAGCCACAACTACTGAGCCTGCACTCTAGAGCCGGCGAGCCACAACTACTGAAGCCCACACACCTAGATCCCATGCTCCACACCAAGAGAAGCCACCGCAACGAGAAGCCCAGGCACCCCAATGAAGAGTAAGCCCCGCTCGCCGCAACTAGAGAAAGGCCGCATGCAGCAACGAAGACCCAAAGCAGCCAAAAATAAATAAACAAATTTATAAAAATAAATAAATAAATAAATGATGTATTGTGGATTTACAGCTTAAGTTTAAATAAAATGTATGACAGCGATAACATAAAGGGCAAAAATGGAAGGTTCTTGTGCTATATGTGAATTGATATATCATTTAAAGATAGACTGTGATAAGTTAAAGATATACACTACAAACCCTAAAGTAACCACTGAAGTAACCAAAAAATAATAATAATTACAGCCAATTAGTGAAGGAGAAGAAGAAGGAGAAGTTGAAAAGTGAAAAAATTACTAAGTCCAAAAGAAGGCAGAAAAAGAGAGAAAGGGCAAAGAAGAACTTACAGTACCATGGTAGATTTAAAACTAACCATATCAATATATTATCATATTGAAAGTAAACGGTCTAAGCACCCCAATTAAGAAACAAAGATTGTTAGATGAGATAAAAAAGCAAGACCCAATATTAGGCTACTTACAAGAACCCTACCTTAAAATGACTCAAATAGATTCAAAGTAAAAGGTGGGAAAAGATATGCCATGCTACCACTAGTCAAAAGAAAGGTAGAGTGGCTAAATTAATACTGGACAAAGTATATTTCAGAGCAAAGAATATTACCAGAGATGAAAAGAGTCATTCCATAATGATAAAGGGCTCAGTTCATCAAGAGGACATAGCAATGCTAAGCATGTATGCACCCAATAACAGAGCATCAAAATACACAACGCAAAAATGAATAGAAGTACAGGGAGAAAATGACAAATCCACAATTATCATTGGAGATGTCAATATCCTCTCTCAATAATTTATAGAACAACAGACAAAAAACCCAATAAGATTATAAAAACTTGAGTAGCAGAGGTGTGCAGGGGTAGGACAGGAGCCCAGTGGCACTGGGGTGGATACATACGGTTGTTGGGTGAAAAGGAGAAGTGACACTGGAAGGTGGACCCAAAGCCAGACTAGTGCAGGTGTGCAGGCCTTCCCAGTTTATTTAAAGCCTAAAAGAAGGCAGAGGTGAGTTTTTAAACTCAGCACTCCCCCACAGAACCCAACCTGAGCCTCAGAGCCTTCACGTCACGGTGTCCCAGGCGAGCAGGCAACCAGCAGCCAAGATGGAAGCTGATGCCCCTTCAAGAGGAGGGTTGCCATCTCTGCAGGAAGGGAGGGCGATGTCCTTCTGAAGCTTAACCACGCCACCCATCAGATGCCAGCCCCGCCCCCTTGTAGTCACTGCTTTGCTGTGTGGCTCTGGAGAGGCCCTTTACCTTTCTGGGCCTTATCTCCCCGTTTATAAAAAAAGGAGTTATTCTGATTCTGGCTGTTTTCACTAGTTAATAGTCATGCACCTGGGAAATCTCTCTCAACTTGTCGCCATCTGGCCCCCACTGCCCCCCACACACCACTCTGCCAGGACCCTCTGGCCCCCCACCCTCCTCTGCAGGTCACCACAGCCCCCCTTCCCAGGCTCCAGCAGGTCTGGCTTGTGTGCTCCCACGCTGTCGATTCAGTTCTATTTTAACACAGCTCTCGGAAGTCGCTGAAGGAAACAACCATTGTAATAAAAGCCCACTGAAGGCAGAACAAAGCCATTCATTCCCCTCGGATGCTGGTGCAGACCACCATACCTGAGCCTACCTGGAGATCTCTGCGACTAGGGGGCTCCCTCCCGGCCCCTCTCAGCACTGAGTCTCTCAGGGGGACCACGGGAGGTGTCTGACTTGGCCGCACACCAGACTCACCCAGGCCACAGCCCAGGCCCTGAGACAGGGACCAAGAATCGGTGTTTGTTAAACTGCCCCTACGCCCACATAATTCCAACGTGCTGTCAGAGCCAAGAACAAGTGGGTAGAGCAATGCTTGCTTCCAGTTACGTGCACACAGGCACGTGGAGATCTTGTGCAATGAAGATTCTGACCCTGCAGGCCTGGGGCGCCAAGATGCTAATCTCTGACAAGCTCCAGGTGGGTGACGCGAGACCCAGGCCCACACTCTGCGGAGTAAGAGACAGAAAATGGGAGTGCTGAAACCAAGAGTCAGAGGGGAGTCAGACAGCCCCGTGGCTCTGCTCCCTGACCCAGACGCACTCACTCTCCTCTCTGAGGCTCAGTTTCCCTATCTGGAAATGGAGCCGTGACACCTGCCGTGACACCTCCTTGCCCGGCTTCCCTCTGCTTCAGTATTGACCAGTGTCCACGGAGTGCCCTGTCCTAAGTGTGGTCCAACTCGCCGAGCCCTGCAACAGCCCGACAAGACAGGGCCACCGTGACCGGGGAAAGCCATCCACCTGCTCAGTAACACGGTAGGGGGCCAAACCCAGGTGCAGCCCTGGGACCAGGGCCGTGCAGGCCCGCAGTTAGTGACTTTAGGGAACGCAGGCTCCCAGGCTGAGGCGGAGGCAGATGATGAGAAGGCAGCCTATGCTCCTTTCTCCCACTGGCCGCCCTGTTCCAAAGGCATCTTTTCCCCGCAGCTCACTGACAGGCTCCCCACCACAGGCTCTGAAAGTCCACCTGATGTTCTCTACATCCAGCCCTTGTACCCATTCCTGGGCCTGGTCTTGTCATCCCCTGACAGTAGCCTCTCAGTATCCTTCATGGGTGTCCTGGCTCCACCCTCCTCCCACATGGGCGCGGGCCAGGCAAGTATCACACTGTTTGCCCCTGCTGGTTGCTGCCACTCCTCCCAGCCATGGCCCAGCTGGACCTGGCCCGTCTAGACCACCTGGACCACCATCTAGACCCAACTGAACCTGGATCCATGGACCTGGATGACCTGGACTTTAATCCTCTGGACCTGGACCCCCTGGACCCCTTGGGCCTTGAATACCTGGACCCTGGACCTCCTAGATGTTCCCTGGACCTTGAATACCTGGACCCCCTGGACCTCTTGGATCCCTTGGGCCTGGACCCCTGGATCTGGAACACCTAGACATCCTCAGCCTGACCCAACCGCCACCTGTCAGATCACTGAGACCCAGCCCAGTGCTTTCTCCTCCTCCACCTCATTCTCCTCCTCCCCTCCCACTTCTCCCCACCCCTGGAGCCCCTTCCTCCTCTTCCTTCCTGCTTCCTCATGGACAGAATCTCCATGAACCCAGAATCTCCATGTGTCCCAGAATCGCCACATACCCAGCACCACAGGGGCCTGGCCAGGGCAGGTTGAGAATGGACCATCAAGGACCACGTGACATCCTAAGGCAGGTTTCCTGGGATAACTTCTCCCACCCATGGGGTGGGGGGCTGGGGGGGGTGCTGTGAAGATGCACAGGGCAGGCACCATGGGACACCTGTCTGATCAACCACAGGTGCCCTCCATGAGGGGGTGGGGAGACTGGTAATTACGGCACCATTTCTGATGCACAGGCTTAAGGGGCTCTCAGCCAAACCCAACAACCTGCCCTGTGTTATAACAGTGAGGTAAAGATGCAGATTCCTGACAACACCAAGAAAGTGTGGTGCTGCCACCCACTCAAGCTACCAGCTGCATTAGTAAAGGTCTCGGGAATTAAACTGAAATAGAAAACCATTTCAGTTGGTTCCACCAGGGAAACAAAGAAAATGCAGGACTGTGTTCCTTTAGTCTAGGGAACTTCCAGACTCTGGGAGATGATAAGCAGCCAAACAGATGCATTTCCAAGAGAAAGGCCTTTTATGGCCAGTCATTTGGAAATGAAATACAGGAGCTCTCAGTTCCCCTCTGGTGCAAATCAGCAGCGAGCAGACTGGCAGGCTCTGCAGCGATGGGCCCCGGCCAGTAGGGCTGTGGGAGGGTGTGGTTTCTGAAAGGTTCTGCGCCCAGTCCCTGCAGTCTGGGGAGTTCCCTCCCCACCCTGGACCTCAGTTTCTGTATCTATACAATGAAGAGGGACGTCAGAGGACCTTCAAACACCTCTCCGCTAACCACCTCCTTGCAATCACTGCGTCACTGGGGTACTTGATATCCAGCCGCTGCATCTGGGCTCGCTTGAGTCCACAGAATCCAATGTGACAGGAGGTGGCTCAACAGCAGGACAACATTACTCCCACCAGTGACAAAAACAGTGACAGTGACATGTTCGTACACATACACACTGGCATGGGCACTCTGTCTGGGGGTGCTGTGAGCCCCTGGGAGCCACAGTTGCTAGCAAACTCAAGTACCCACAGAACGTGTGCCAGGCACTGACGGGAGCGTCCCATAAGTACAAGCCTTTCATTCCACATCCTTGGGCCTCACACAGCGTCATGGGGACTGAACTCACTGACTCCAAACGGCAATCACAACAGCCCTGTACAGGTCGCTATTCCTGCACCCACACTAGCGGGGGGGACTGAAGCTAAGGGTCAGTAAGCAAGTGTCTTATAATCTTGGGGTTAGGCTGCACCCACACTAGAGTGGGGGACTGAAGCTAAGGGCCAGTAAGCAAGTGTCTTATAATCTTGGGGTTAGACTGCTGCAAAGGGAGGCCCCCAGGATTCACACCCAGACCCAAGGAACTAGTCAAGGGCTAGGCATGAAACCGAGCAGTAGGCCTTGGGTTAATTAGTAGAACTTCAGCCAAAAGTGAAAAAGGATGGGGGGAGAGGATTTTTAAACTCAAGTAAGTAAATTTAACTTAGTCCAACTATTATTTTTGGTTTTACACTAGCCAGGTGAATTGCCATGACACACGATGTATTGATTCCCTATCTTTCCATTTGTATGTTGTTTGTTGTTAAAAAGAGGGAAATTCATTTGGGTAAGTCGAGGGAATTGTTGGACTTCACCCTTCTGTTTTTGTGCTACAAGAGTTGAATTTTGTTCTTTGTGTGTATCTTTGCATTTGTCTTGTGCATAAGTGTGACTTCTATGGGAAACAAAATTTGTTTCCTGAATGCAGCACCCCAGGGTGCATCCTCCAGAAGTGGACCACTTCCAGTTGCAAACCAATGAAACGTAAAGGGATGATTTTCCTTTGTAATACAACCTGGCCATAATACTCCCTAGATTCAGGGGGAAAAATTTGCCCTTTAATGGGTCCTTAAACTATGCTACTATTATGCATTAGAGCTATTTCACAATAGAGAGGAAAAATGGGATGAGATTTATAAACTAATAAGTTTTGTATTGAAATAAATACCTGATTCATGAATAACTTTTAAAATGAAGGTATGGGACTTCCTGGTGGTGCAGTGGTTAAGAGTCTGCCTGCCAATTCAGGGGACACGGGTTTGATCCCTGGTCCAGGAAGATCCTAGATGCCATGGAGCAAATAAGCCCGTGGGCCACAACTGCTGAGCCTGCACTCTAGAGACCAAAAGCCACAACTACTGAGCCCACCTGCCACAACTACTGAAGCCCACATACCTAGAGCCTGTGCTCCACAACAAGAGAAGCCACCGCAATGAGAAGGCCACGCACCGCAATGAAGAGTAGCCCCCACTCGCCGCAACTAGAGAAAGCCTGCGCACAGCAACGAAGACCCAATGCAGCCAAAAATAAATAAATAAATAAACAAATAAATAAATAAATAAATAATTTGATTAAATGAAGCTATGAGATCTCTGCCTATCTGGATATATGCATGTCTATGTATACATTATAATTATATGTCTTTATCTTTGGATAGTATTACCAAAACTAATTTGTAAATGAGCTCTACTTAATTGGCTTAAAGAAAAGTAAGTGCTTACAAATCAAACATTTCTAAATACAACAAAAAACTAACCCAAATGAATTTCAGGTTCATGTGATCTGGGGAATATTCAGTATTAAATTAATATCCAGCATTAAAGTTAGTTTAAGTATAGTTAATACAGACATGTCTTTAGAGTCATCAGTGTTAAGTATGATAATTTTATTGTACCTAGGTTTACTGAAAGTCAGTAAATTCATAATATATCTATTGAAAAAACTGTCAACAAGAAAATTAATTTGGTATGATGATACTGTCATAAGTAAAAAAAATAGAGATAAGTGGTATAGAAGCTTTTAGGTGAACTCTTTAGAAGTAATTATGTTTTAGTCTTTCCAGATTAGTAACTTGAAACTTTCGAGTTTTGCTGAATTAAGTTAAATGATAAAAATTTCTTGAAGGTCTAGGTCATTTTTATGATAAAATACTGGAACATCGATTGCTAGACAAGTCTATCTTTTTTTGTCTTACGAGAGAAAAAAAAAGCTAAAGATGTTTGGGTTTATTAGACACACATCTTGAACCACTTTAATGAGAGAAATTATGCTATAAAAATGTATTTTTTAAAAAATATGTTTTTAGAGGTTAGAGAACATGTTTATAAGTTTGCCAATCAGAAAATGTTGGTATAACAAACAGTTCAGTTAGTTGGCTTTTGGTTTTTGCTGGCGATTAAGGTTTTCAAGGATTAAAAATTCTAATAAATATGTGATTAAACTATTAAAAATAATAAGGAAATCATTTCAGAATGTAAAGAAAATAGGTTGTCAGCAAGAGAAGGATGGAGATATTTTTATTAAAGAAAAAGGGAAAATAATTTTGTCCTAGAGTTCATTGTTTCTAGATGGGAAAAAATAAGGGACAAACTTATATAGATACAGAAAGTTGTGGAAGGTTTACGGAAAAGGAACCTTAAGAAAAGAGTTTCGTGCATGGTCAGGATTGATTGAGATTAGATTGAATTTAAAAGCAAACTAATACAGGACTAGAGTTTGTTTTTCTCTCTCTGTTAAGAGAACAAAGTTTTCCTGGAATATTGAGCTGCTTTGATAACAGATTATTAAGTTTCTTTCTCTAGCTAACTTTGAGTTTTCCAAAGGGCCCCTGAGCCATCTCAGAAAGAAATATTAAACTAATTAAGATTATTTGGTCTATTAAACTACATGGAAAACATTATATGAAAACTTTTCTCTAATAAAGTTGTCACAGAGTAGAACTATTCGTGACATGTATCACTGCTTGCTTTAAGTCTACTGCTTGGAGCTCGTGCAATGTTTGTGTGGCAATTTGATATAATTGATAAGATGTATAACCTATAAAATGTTTCCCTGTCAACATACCTTTGTAGCTGTTTGTTATGTCTGATTAGTTTTCCCCCAACATGGATAACTAGGCAAACATATAAACAAAAAGTAGGAGTAGCACCAAGGGACATGATAGACCCAGGGCAGGCAGCAAACACAATCAAGGGACAGATATTTTGATCATCAGTGCTTTCTACTGAAAGACTTGCAATCACAAGAGGGAAATGATAGAAGAAATTTTCACATATTGAGGTATAGGGAAGTCTTTCTGGTTTACATGATTTAACTCAAATTTTATGCTAATTTAAAACAGCCTGTTTGTGGTCTATTAAGCATAGATTGTATGTCCGCTTTAACCATTAAGGGAAAAAATACATTTGGAGAACAGTACAAACATGCATTTTGATTATTATCCTCATTGTAATATATCTACTAATTTTCAAATGTTTGTCTAGGTGCTATGACAAAGCAGTCAAAGAGGGAAGTAATGTTTTCATAATACAAAATATTGATGCTAAGCTTGGGAATAGGGACTATTTCCAACTCTGTGTCCATTCCCCAAATTGAGGCAGGACTAGGCCCCGTTTCACCAGGAAGTAACCAGAGTGATCATCACCCCGTTCCCTCAAAGATTTGGGAAAAGTTAAAACAAAAACGGAACTAAAACCAAGTTCCTCTGCCAAGTTTATGATTAACCTTTCTATCCAAAACTTTATTCCCTTTCATATTCTGCACCTGTTCCTCCTCAGGATTGGAAAATATCAAAGAAAAGGGGGGACTGAAACCAAGCAGGACTCTGCAGGACCCTCTCAGGTACAGAAGCCCTTCTGGGTCCCCTGTTTCTTGTTTGTAGAAAAAAGCTTTAGTCTCCTAGGGGCCTCCCCTGAGTCACAAAAGCCTGGCTCAAGAATTAATGATTGAAAGGATGTAGACATGTAGTGACAAAAATAGCAGTTAGGCCTAGAGAATGGTAACAATTCAAAGAGTATATCAGCCATATAGCAGTCACAGAATCTTTATTTCCTCCCTGAAGAAGACAGATCACAGTGTCTGATGCACACTCCTGAGTTGTTTTGTACATACTTGATAAAAAACCACCACCAGAGGGGAGAAGCTACCTGCATGATGATCCGACTGTAGCCATGACACAAGCGGCTTCATCTTGAGCAGTGCTGTTCTGCACGCAGTCCCCTGCACATCCTGGAAGCTTTCCTTTAAAAGCTCCTGCCCTCGGGCTTCCCTGGTGGCGCAGTGGTTGAGAGTCCGCCTGTCGATGCAGGGAACACGGGTTCGTGCCCCGGTCTGGGAAGATCCCACAAGCCGTGGAGCGGCTGGGCCGGTGAGCCATGGCCGCTGAACCTGCGCGTCCAGAGCCTGTGCTCCGCAACGGGAGAGGCCACGGCAGTGAGAGGCCCGCGTACCGCAAAAAAACAAAAAAAGAAAACAAAACAAAACAAAAAAACAAACCTAAAAGCTCCTGCCCTCTGATTGGCAACGCGGAGTTGGTTTGGGGGATGCTAGTCTGCCATCTTCCTAGGTTCCTGGATTCCTGAATAAAGCATCTCTTTTCCCCCACCAACTCCTGTCTCTCGAACACTGACTTCTGAGCAGTGAGCAGCCAAACCTGAGTTCAGTTTTTTTGTTTGTTTTTTTTTTTTTTTTTTTTTGTGGTACACGGGCCTCTCACTGTCGTGCCCTTTCCCATTGCAGAGCACAGGCTCCAGACACGCAGGCTCAGGAGTCATGGCTCACGGGCCCAGCCGCTCTGCGGCACGTGGGATCTTCCCGGACCGGGGCACGAACCCGTGTCCCCTGCATTGGCAGGCGGACCTAAAAGCTCCTGCCCTCTGATTGGCAACGCGGAGTTGGTTTGGGGGATGCTAGTCTGCCATCTTCCTAGGCTCCTGGATTCCTGAATAAAGCATCTCTTTTCCCCCACCAACTCCTGTCTCTCGAACATTGACTTCTGAGCAGTGAGCAGCCAAACCTGAGTTCAGTGTTTTTGTTTGTTTTTTGTTTTTTTTTTTTTTGTGGTACACGGGCCTCTCACTGTCGTGGCCTCTCCCATTGCAGAGCACAGGCTCCAGACACGCAGGCTCAGGAGTCATGGCTCACGGGCCCAGCCGCTCTGCGGCACGTGGGATCTTCCCGGACCGGGGCACGAACCCGTGTCCCCTGCATTGGCAGGCGGACTCTCAACCACTGCGCCACCAGGGAAGCCCCTGAGTTCAGTTTTGGCTCCGGCTGGTAACAGACACAGAGGCAGAGGCCCAGCTGAGTGGACTTCTGCTTGACCTCACTACCCCAGGGCCCTGCACAGCAGCAACTGCTTCCAAATTAGGGTTTGTAATTTTCAAAGAAGCACCTTCCCTGATGGGCCCTTCAGAGACCCTGATGGGCCCCTATGGTCAAGAGGAACCAGCCCCCCTGTGGCCCTGTGCCCTGGGAAGCCAGGCCCCCCACTTGGCACAGCTCAGAGGCACCTCAGGGACAGCAGGGTGTCAGGATCCAGAGCATAGACAGCCGGCAGCCCTGAAACCCTCCTTCAAGATGCAGCAGCCTCCAGGGCTGATGTGGCCTCCATCCCACCTATGACAAAGCAGCACGTGACCAAGAGCAGGTTTGCCTCTCCCTGCATCTCCCTGACTCAGTCAGGAGCCAGTTCCTGAGGCCCTCACTCTGACCGGGCCAGCACTGGGCTGTGTCTGCTGAGAGGCTGGCCTGGTCCCCACCCCTGGCTGGGGAGCCTGAGCCCAGGCTCCATGGGAGGGGGACACTGGGACCAACAAGACAAGACAAGGTGGCCTCCAGAACCGTGCCAACATGAGCCCAAGATAATTAACACAGAAGATTGCTGCACAGGGTCTGCCTTTGGTCCTTCTCAACTCCATGCTATAGGCGGGTGAGGATAACCTCAGCTTCCCTCGTAGGGAATCAAAGGATTCCTCTTCCATTGCAAGGACCAAAATCTCCATCCAAGAGCTTTGTATTTGAAGGTTGCTGAAATGCCACATCAGTGCACTCCTGATTTCTGGAAGCCACCAATCACCCTTTCCTTCAACACAAAACCCAGCTAACCCTAGGGCTCTAACCCCAGAATATGAAATGAAGTCACACTTTCTCCACCCCAGGCATCTCCAGTGGAAGGGTAATCTAGAGTTCAAGATGCTGATGGGCCTATGCAGCCTTTTCCAAATTCCAGGTCATCAAAGCTGACAACGATATTTCAAATAAGCCCAATTTTGCATCTTACAGCCAGGGAAACTGAGGCCAGTGAGGGCAAGGGAGCATCCCAAAGGACCCAGGGGACAGTGGCCCCCACAGACAGGGCCTGAGACCCTTGAACCCCAGGCCAGGGCTCCCTCCTCCCAGAGCTGGCCAGGCTCAGACCCTGCTCTGCAACTCCCAGTCTCAGCAATTCTCTCCCACCGAAGCCCTCCCCAAACACGCGTACCCTATTACTTGTTCTTGGATGATTTCTTTAGAACGATTTTTCAAAACAATCTTTTCATTCAATCCGTTCCCAATTTGTGAGCAATGTGTTCTCCCAGGAGTTGTGTTTTCTTGCCGGAGAAGGGATCTGGGAGGGGAAGCCTCGGAAAGCCGCCCCCTGCCCCCTCCAGCCAGTCTCTCCAGACACGCGCACACACACTCACACTGAAACATTGTCCTCGGAAGGCCAGGCACAGCAGGGAAGATCTAGCACTCCCAGTTCTGGATTCCTCTCATCCACACCCCTGCGCCTGCTGTGAACGCAGGAGCCCCGGGACGAGGAGCGCACTATCTCACAGGGAGGAGGGAGACGGACATGCCCGCCGCCGCTGCTAGCTCGGGGTGTCGCGCTGGCATGGCGTCCCCAGCTCCAGGGCAGCGAGGACGGGGACATCGCAGCTGCGAGGAGCAGGCCCAGGCCGAGTCTGCGGCTGGCGATGCAGAGCCCGCAGGAGACCCCGCGCCTTCCTAGTCCGGTCCGTCGCCATCGGCTTGGAGAGAGCCTGGGGACCGCAGCCGGTCACCCCTCGCCCCTCCGGAGCGGGGCGCGCCGGGCTCGCCCAGGCCTGCGCAGGGGAGGAGGAGCAGCCAGGTGCGGATGCAGGAAGGCAAAGGCCGCGCGGATCCCACGGCCCCAGAGGCGGTTGCGGCCCCCCGGTCGGGCTCGCCCAGGCCTGCGCAGGGGAGGAGGAGCAGCCAGGTGCGGATGCAGCAAGCAAGGCAAAGGCCGCGCGGATCCCACGGCCCCAGAGGCGGTTGCGGCCCCCCGGTGCCGGACCGAGCGTGCCCCTTACCGCAGAGCAGCAACAGCAGTAGCGGAAGAAGGTGCGGGCGCCGCCGCGCTCTTGTCCCCATGGCTGACCAGTTGCGGCGCGCGGTCCAGCTGCGGCGCGCGGTCCCGCTCTGAGTCCCGGCTGGGGGCGCTAGGAAGGCCCGGGGGCGGAGCCCAGGCGGGGATGGGGCCGCCAAAAGCCCGCCCCCAGGAGGTGCCTTCCCCCAGGAGATGCCTTCCCCCAGGAGGTGCTCTGCGCCCCTTAGCATGCGCCTCCCTCCCACCCAGGTGCCCTCCCTCAGGTCGTGCTCCTCCAGGACGTGATCCCCCTCAGGACGCTTCCCCCCCCAGGACGCTCCCATCCCTAGGACGAGTCCCCTAAGGACGCGCCCTATCCCCCAAGGTATGTCTTCCCTCACTGGACGGTCCTCCCCCGGGACGGATCCCCTCCCCAGCGCAAGTCCCCTTCCTGCAGCCCTGGGACAGCGGCCCACCGCAAGTGAGCGCCTGGAAGGCTCGGCCCGGCTGGGCTGCGGGGCAAGATGAGGGGCGGGTGAGGGCAGCTTGCCAAGGAGCGGGCAGGATCCTGCGTTTGCACCCACCCTCACCCCAGCCCGAAGAAGAGCTGGGCAAGGTGTCTGGAGAAGGACTGCTGTGCGTCTCTGTAACATGAGAGACCGGGGAGGGCAGCCCCCCCGGGGAGAGAACTGGCTGAGAGTTGGGATATCTCTGTGTGAGGGTGCGGGGAGGAGCCCTCAGGGTGGAGCGCGGCTGATCCCCGAACTCTTATTGGCCTCAGGCCCCCAGGATACTTTCCTGGGGCCTCACCTGTGCCAGGAGCCTTTGCGCCCCTCTGGACTAGAGCGGGTGGGGCCGTACACGCGTGCACTCGGCTGCACTCAGGCACACACCCCACTGCCCATGGCTAGAACCGCGTCCTCAGGCCCTGGTCCTGCCCTGTGCCCTCTGGAGGCCTCAGGGGACAAGATGAGGGCCAGGAGAGTGACTGGGTACCCCTAAGGACCTGACCTAGAGGAGTGTCATGGGCTCCGAGGGGAGGGAGGGAGGGACTCGGGAGTCTCCAACCATGGATCACTTCACCTGGTTTGGTCACCTCTGTCACCCTCAGCCCCTGGCATAGACTCTGGCCCCATGGACAGCTGGTCACATTGTCACTGGTGGGGACCCCTCTGCCCTACGGTGCCCCCAGTCCACCCCCCCAGCACATGCTGGTCTGAGGGCTCAGGGAGTGGGGTGGGAAGACGGGGGCCCCCTCAGGGATTGGTTGCTCTCAGCTGGGCCCTTCCCAAGTCAGAGGGATGGAGCAAGTGGGCTCCCCACCCGGACAAGGCCTCCGCCTCTCTGAGTGGTGGGAGGTGGGTAATAACCCCACTCCGAAGTCCAGGTCCTGCGAGGGAGGGTCGGGTAGAGGGCTTCTAGTACAGACATCGCAAAGCAGCTACCTTGCAGAGCTGAACCGACCTTTCTTGCATGAAGAAGTCCACTTAATAAGGGATTGAAGCTTCCTGTGCTTTTTCTGATTACAACCAGAATTATTTCAAGGGAGAATTCAAGCTAATTAAAATTGACCAGCCGTCCTGCCTGCCTTCTGCCCTAGTTGGTGGCAAGCGCAGATGCAGGGGTGACTCAGAACCTGTGACCCAGGCCTTCCACGCGTTCAGCGGGGGCTGAAGTCTCAGCCAGTGTTTCCTGCCAGCTGCCCTCTCTCACATGCCCTGCAGCAAGAGAGACAAGCCAAGAGCACGGTCCAGGTGTCCACTAGTGTCCCAGGAGGCCACACACTCAAGAGGCCTACACCACTCCACGAGACAGGCTAGGCCAGACCTCACAGGTGATTGTACACAGCTAGCAGGCTGGAATGGGGGAGATGAGCCAGATGGGGTGGCAGACCTGACAGCACCCTGGAGCCTGCCCCAGCCTGGGGCTGTGGCTCCACACTGACCGGTACTAGCGAACGAGCACCCTGGGAGCCAGGGCGCTGGACGAAGCTGCTCCCCTGTCTGGGATGCCCTCCCCTCCCCCATCCCGTAGACTCGGGTCCCTGCACCCCACTTCCATGGAGCTCCTCCGTGCCCCCGGGCAAACTCCTGAGGCCTACAGGCTGCCCACGCATCCCCATTAGAGGGAGTGCCTGAGAGGCAGGGCCCTGGCTTCCGTGCCCTGTGCACAGTGCCATGGCCTGCACAGGGCACATGGTCTGCTGGTGCAGGTGGTTTCAGGCAGGTAGTGAGAAGGGGGTTGGGAGAGTCCCAGAGGGGCCATCGTGCTGGGGCCCCACCCTGCTGCTCCCACATTCATCCTGTCCTGGCACCCGCTGGGCACACTGGACCCCCCTGTGCAGAGCTGTCTCCCCTGCTGAGAGCCAGCTGCTCCTCTTCTCTCCAGAGAGGTCATCAGAGACTCTTCAAAGGTCATCAGAGACTCTTGGCTGCCCCTCCCCCCGCCAGATCCCCGACTTGACCTCCCTCCACAGCACCTGACCCTCAGCCCTCGGACCCCACCCACCTGTGCCAGGCTCCTGCCCTGTGACGCAGGCAAAGGACAAGCTGATGTCAGGACCAGTTTGGAGCACGGTTCTCGTGAGCTCAGAGGTAAATGTGACAATGACAGCAGCTGCCCTGCCTCTCCCAGGGCTGAAGGAGCAAAGGTACTTTGGACACTGGGGGGACACAGTGTGAGTTGAAGGGATGTTCTTTGGGGACGCACTTTCCTTCTCCTGTAAGAGGATGCGGCACTCAGTACGGAGACCAATGGGGACAGAGAGAGGCAGGAAACCCCTCCCCACGTGATACTGCAAAGCAAGAACCAGTTCTTCAGAGGCCAAGGAGCCCCAGGTGCCCGGCTCTGCTCCAGGATGGTCTCAGGGAGGAGGGCTCCAGCACTACACGCCCCCTGGTGGCTGGGCTTTTAACGTCATGGATGAGAAGATGAACCTGGACTTTAGTGAAAGAGAAAGAGGAAGACCACCAGTGTGGTTAGCAGAATAACAGTTCCCAAAGATGTCCTGGCCCTGATCCCCAGAACCTGGAAAAATGTCACCTGATGAGGCAGAGGGACTTTGCAGATGTGACTAAGGCACAGACCTTGAGATGGGAAGATCATCCAGGATCGTCTGGGTGGGACCAACCTATCCCCTGACCCCCTCAATCAGGGAACCCTTCCCGCAGGTCAGAGAGGTAAGGGGGAAGGAGGAGGCACAAGAGGGACTCAGCCCACCATTGCAGGCTTTGAAGAGGGACGACGGGGCCACAAGCCAAGAAACAGGTGGGGGACTTCCCTGGTGGCACAGTGGTTAAGAATCTTTCTGCCAATGCAGGGGACGTGAGTTCGATCCCTGCTCCAGGAAGATCCCACATTCCATGGAGCAACTAAGCCCGTGCGCTACAACTACTGAAGCCTGCACGCCCTAGAACCCACATGCCGCAACTACTGAGCCCGTGTGCTACAACTACTGAAGCCCATGCGCGTAGAGCCCGTGCTCCGCAGCAAGGAGAAGCCCGTGCACCACAACGAAGAGAAGCCCCCACTCGCCGTAACTAGAGAAAGCCCTCACCCAGCAATGAAGACCCAATGCAGCCAAAAATAAATTTTTAAAAACAAGAAACATGGGTGACCTCAGAAGCTAAGAGCCAGTGAGCAAGGGGGACCTCGGTCCTACAACCGCAAGGAAGTGAATTCTGCCAGTGACACAAACAAGCAAGGAAATGCATCCTCCCCTGGAGTCTCCAGGAAGAAGGGGGCCCTGAGACACCCTGACTGTAGCCCAAGGGACCCAAACTGGACTTCTGACCTGCAGAACTGTAAGAGGATAAGTGTGTGGATTTAAGCTGCTGCGTTTGTGGTCAGTGTCATGGCAGCCCCAGAAAACTCATCCACCCTAAAACAAATACGGTAAGTACCCTACGTATGAACGAGTTCCGTTCCGAGAGCGCATTCGTAAGTCCAATTTGTTCATAAGTCTAACGAAGTCAGCCTAGGTACCCAACTAACACAATCGGCTATATAGTGCTGTGCTGTAATAGGTTTATAATATTTTTCACACAAATAATACATAAAAAACAAACAAACAAAAAATAAAGAAAACCTTTTTAATCTGACAGTGCAGTACCTTGAAAAGTACAGTAGTACAGTACAACAGCTGGCATCCAGGGGCTGGCATCGAGTGAACAGCCAAGAAGAGTTACTGACTGGAGGAGGGGGAAGAGGTGGGAGATGGTAGAGCTGAAGGATCGTCAGCGATAGGAGATGGAGGGCAAGCTGCAATTTCGCTCACGCCTGACGCTGATGGAACACACGTTCACATCTTTGAAAGTTCACAGCTTGAAGGTTCGTATGTAGGGGACTTACTGTACAGCTCACGTCTTGCCTTGGGCTCCCTGAAACAGACCCCGACACCGAGAACCAGCATGAAACCAACGTGAGTGGTTTCTGGGGAGGCCCAGGGGAGTGGGGTTCACTTGAGGTGGGAGAGGCGAGAGAGGGTGCAGGGGAGGAAGAGGAGGTCCAACCCCAGAGGAGTGTGGGCCAGGCCAAAAGCAGTGAAGCCCCCAGGGTGGGCTCAGGGAATGTCAGTTTTATTTTGCGTGCAGCAGACCTGCTCTGCAGAGCTGATTAGATGGCGCTTTCAGCAGGCCCCTCTAGCCACAGGGAGAGCACAGCCGGCAGATGCTGACAGGACTCCAGAAAGGATGGACAGAGTGAGAGAGAGTGACGAGTCAAGGATGGCTGCCCAGGGAGTGCCCCGGCGGTCCAGTGGTTAGGGCTCCACGCTTCCACTGCAGGGGGCAGGGGTTCCATCCCTGGTCAGGGAACTAAGATGGCGCATGCCGCGCGGTGAGGCCAAAAAAAACTAAACAAACAAACAAAACCCAAAAACAACCACAACGACGAAACACAATTAAAAAAAAAAAAAAAAAAAAAGATGGGTGCCCAGGATGGCAGTTCAAACCCCCAATAGGTGCTGGTGGCAGTCCCTGAGTGGGGAGAAGAAAGATGTGGGCTGGCAGGAAGGGGTCTGCTTGAGCCCTGCAGGGGAATGTCCCCAGGCAGGTCCATGCCTGGGCCTGGAGCCCAGGAGGCAGGTTGGGTGGAGAAACAGGCCTATAGGTCTTTGGCATCCAGATGGTATCTGAAGCCAAAGGAAAGCACTAGAAAAAAAAAAAAAAAAGATGGCTGCCCAGGATGGCAGTTCAAACCCCCAATAGGTGCTGGTGGCAGTCCCTGAGTGGGGAGAAGAAAGATGTGGGCTGGCAGGAAGGGGTCTGCTTGAGCCCTGCAGGGGAATGTCCCCAGGCAGGTCCATGCCTGGGCCTGGAGCCCAGGAGGCAGGTTGGGTGGAGAAACAGGCCTATAGGTCTTTGGCATCCAGATGGTATCTGAAGCCAAAGGAAAGCACTAGATTCCCAGGTAAAGTGTAGAGTGAAAAGAAAACGAGCCCAGACAGAGGCTTGGACGCTCTGACGCTGAGGTGTTCCTGGAGCACCATTTCTGAACCACCCAGACCCCGGTCCTGTCACTCGAGTTTCTGGAAAACACAGGCTTTGGAGCCGGCCCTCTCGGCTGGAAACCTCAGGCTGAGGGTCCGTGAAGTGAGCACATCGCTGAAACTCTGAGCTTCAGGATTTTACCTTGAAGATGGAGCGCAGGGTCCATGCAGAGCTGCAGTGGTGCCCACGTGAGCCGGGCCGCGTGCTCTGACCCTCCCTCTACGCCATGCTGCACCGCGCACACTGCCGAGCGACAGCAGAATTCAAGGAACTGAACAAGCTGAACAAAAGGACAGGGGCTTAAACACGCAGCATTTAAAATCACAGAGGAAAGAGTGGGCTTGGAGCAATCTGTCACCTTTGGGGGAATTAATTATATTAATTCCTGACCTGACAGACATTCGCACACATACGATTTCCAATGAACCAAAAGAACTTAACGTTAAAAAATCCATCAGAGTATTACTAAAACTACAGAAGGACGTGTTTATAACTCTAGTCTAGGTTAGTCCGGGTTATAGCAAGAAGGCATAAAGTAGCGCACAATTCTGACCACATAAAATTTTACGTCTTTCACAAGACAAAAAAATACCATGGAGTGGTAATAAAAACCACCTAATGGAAGAAAGTATTTGCGCCACACAGAATTCACATCCGACAGGTAAGAGGAATGCCTACAAATCAGTAACAGCCTGACAGGAAAGTGCACGGGCCACAAAGTATGGACAAGCAGGGCACGGGAGACGAGGAAACGGGGGTAACATAAACCGCGGTCACCTCGCTAGTCCTTAGGGAGACAAAATTCAAACAGGTGTCAATTCTGACGCCACCGGCGTGCCTGACACCCACAGAGCAAGCTCGGTGGCTGAGGGGCGCTGCGGGGCACCAAGCCGCAAGGCCCACCCCAGGGTCCTGGAGGGAGATGGACGCTGGCCACTGCAGGGGTGACCCTGCCAGGACAAAACAGGAGGCCATCTCCTGCCCCCCCCTCCCCCCTCCAGTCCCCCTCTGACGCCTCCTGCTGCAGAATCTAACAGGAAGCCAGCTGGCAACGCGGCCTCGGAGGTGTGGCTCTCAGATCCCTCGCTCTGTGTGACTATTTACGTTTAATTACCTGCAGTGAAACAAATTACAGATTCAGGTCCTCAGTTGCACTAGTCACGCTAGTAACTCCAGAGCCTCCTGTGGCTGCATACTGGACATACTTCCACCACTGGAGAAAGTTCTGGGGAGCAGCGCTGCCCAAATCACAGGGGCGGGCAGGCTGGTGGCAGTCCACAATGGCACTCTTGTCCTCACAATGTCTCCTGGGGGCAGAGAGGGGGGCCGTCTCCCCAAACCTCCCTTCTCAGGCTTGAGAAATGTGCGCCTTGCGGAGGTGCTCCCAGCTCCCCTGGGGACCAGCAGAGAGACCGCCACACTCACCACCTGCCTCGGCCGTCCCCCTCTAC
>NC_041218.1:100245704-100257794 GCF_002837175.3 Physeter macrocephalus | reverse complement strand
AGAGAGAGGCAGGAAACCCCTCCCCACGTGATACTGCAAAGCAAGAACCAGTTCTTCAGAGACCAAGGAGCCCCAGGTGCCCGGCTCTGCTCCAGGATGGTCTCAGGGAGGAGGGCTCCAGCACTACACGCCCCCTGGTGGCTGGGCTTTTAACGTCATGGATGAGAAGATGAACCTGGACTTTAGTGAAAGAGAAAGAGGAAGACCACCAGTGTGGTTAGCAGAATAACAGTTCCCAAAGATGTCCTGGCCCTGATCCCCAGAACCTGGAAAAATGTCACCTGATGAGGCAGAGGGACTTTGCAGATGTGACTAAGGCACAGACCTTGAGATGGGAAGATCATCCAGGATCGTCTGGGTGGGACCAACCTATCCCCTGACCCCCTCAATCAGGGAACCCTTCCCGCAGGTCAGAGAGGTAAGGGGGAAGGAGGAGGCACAAGAGGGACTCAGCCCACCATTGCAGGCTTTGAAGAGGGACGACGGGGCCACAAGCCAAGAAACAGGTGGGGGACTTCCCTGGTGGCACAGTGGTTAAGAATCTTTCTGCCAATGCAGGGGACGTGAGTTCGATCCCTGCTCCAGGAAGATCCCACATTCCATGGAGCAACTAAGCCCGTGCGCTACAACTACTGAAGCCTGCACGCCCTAGAACCCACATGCCGCAACTACTGAGCCCGTGTGCTACAACTACTGAAGCCCATGCGCGTAGAGCCCGTGCTCCGCAGCAAGGAGAAGCCCGTGCACCACAACGAAGAGAAGCCCCCACTCGCCGTAACTAGAGAAAGCCCTCACCCAGCAATGAAGACCCAATGCAGCCAAAAATAAATTTTTAAAAACAAGAAACATGGGTGACCTCAGAAGCTAAGAGCCAGTGAGCAAGGGGGACCTCGGTCCTACAACCGCAAGGAAGTGAATTCTGCCAGTGACACAAACAAGCAAGGAAATGCATCCTCCCCTGGAGTCTCCAGGAAGAAGGGGGCCCTGAGACACCCTGACTGTAGCCCAAGGGACCCAAACTGGACTTCTGACCTGCAGAACTGTAAGAGGATAAGTGTGTGGATTTAAGCTGCTGCGTTTGTGGTCAGTGTCATGGCAGCCCCAGAAAACTCATCCACCCTAAAACAAATACGGTAAGTACCCTACGTATGAACGAGTTCCGTTCCGAGAGCGCATTCGTAAGTCCAATTTGTTCATAAGTCTAACGAAGTCAGCCTAGGTACCCAACTAACACAATCGGCTATATAGTGCTGTGCTGTAATAGGTTTATAATATTTTTCACACAAATAATACATAAAAAACAAACAAACAAAAAATAAAGAAAACCTTTTTAATCTGACAGTGCAGTACCTTGAAAAGTACAGTAGTACAGTACAACAGCTGGCATCCAGGGGCTGGCATCGAGTGAACAGCCAAGAAGAGTTACTGACTGGAGGAGGGGGAAGAGGTGGGAGATGGTAGAGCTGAAGGATCGTCAGCGATAGGAGATGGAGGGCAAGCTGCAATTTCGCTCACGCCTGACGCTGATGGAACACACGTTCACATCTTTGAAAGTTCACAGCTTGAAGGTTCGTATGTAGGGGACTTACTGTACAGCTCACGTCTTGCCTTGGGCTCCCTGAAACAGACCCCGACACCAAGAACCAGCATGAAACCAACGTGAGTGGTTTCTGGGGAGGCCCAGGGGAGTGGGGTTCACTTGAGGTGGGAGAGGCGAGAGAGGGTGCAGGGGAGGAAGAGGAGGTCCAACCCCAGAGGAGTGTGGGCCAGGCCAAAAGCAGTGAAGCCCCCAGGGTGGGCTCAGGGAATGTCAGTTTTATTTTGCGTGCAGCAGACCTGCTCTGCAGAGCTGATTAGATGGCGCTTTCAGCAGGCCCCTCTAGCCACAGGGAGAGCACAGCCGGCAGATGCTGACAGGACTCCAGAAAGGATGGACAGAGTGAGAGAGAGTGACGAGTCAAGGATGGCTGCCCAGGGAGTGCCCCGGCGGTCCAGTAGTTAGGGCTCCACGCTTCCACTGCAGGGGGCAGGGGTTCCATCCCTGGTCAGGGAACTAAGATGCCGCATGCCGCGCGGTGAGGCCAAAAAAAACCAAACAAACAAACAAAACCCAAAAACAACCACAACAACGAAACACAATTAAAAAAAAAAAAAAAAAAAAGATGGCTGCCCAGGATGGCAGTTCAAACCCCCAATAGGTGCTGGTGGCAGTCCCTGAGTGGGGAGAAGAAAGATGTGGGCTGGCAGGAAGGGGTCTGCTTGAGCCCTGCAGGGGAATGTCCCCAGGCAGGTCCATGCCTGGGCCTGGAGCCCAGGAGGCAGGTTGGGTGGAGAAACAGGCCTATAGGTCTTTGGCATCCAGATGGTATCTGAAGCCAAAGGAAAGCACTAGATTCCCAGGTAAAGTGTAGAGTGAAAAGAAAACGAGCCCAGACAGAGGCTTGGACGCTCTGACGCTGAGGTGTTCCTGGAGCACCATTTCTGAACCACCCAGACCCCGGTCCTGTCACTCGAGTTTCTGGAAAACACAGGCTTTGGAGCCGGCCCTCTCGGCTGGAAACCTCAGTCTGAGGGTCCGTGAAGTGAGCACATCGCTGAAACTCTGAGCTTCAGGATTTTACCTTGAAGATGGAGCGCAGGGTCCATGCAGAGCTGCAGTGGTGCCCACGTGAGCCGGGCCGCGTGCTCTGACCCTCCCTCTACGCCATGCTGCACCGCGCACACTGCCGAGCGACAGCAGAATTCAAGGAACTGAACAAGCTGAACAAAAGGACAGGGGCTTAAACACGCAGCATTTAAAATCACAGAGGAAAGAGTGGGCTTGGAGCAATCTGTCACCTTTGGGGGAATTAATTATATTAATTCCTGACCTGACAGACATTCGCACACATACGATTTCCAATGAACCAAAAGAACTTAACGTTAAAAAATCCATCAGAGTATTACTAAAACTACAGAAGGACGTGTTTATAACTCTAGTCTAGGTTAGTCCGGGTTATAGCAAGAAGGCATAAAGTAGCGCACAATTCTGACCACATAAAATTTTACGTCTTTCACAAGACAAAAAAATACCATGGAGTGGTAATAAAAACCACCTAATGGAAGAAAGTATTTGCGCCACACAGAATTCACATCCGACAGGTAAGAGGAATGCCTACAAATCAGTAACAGCCTGACAGGAAAGTGCACGGGCCACAAAGTATGGACAAGCAGGGCACGGGAGACGAGGAAACGGGGGTAACATAAACCGCGGTCACCTCGCTAGTCCTTAGGGAGACAAAATTCAAACAGGTGTCAATTCTGACGCCACCGGCGTGCCTGACACCCACAGAGCAAGCTCGGTGGCTGAGGGGCGCTGCGGGGCACCAAGCCGCAAGGCCCACCCCAGGGTCCTGGAGGGAGATGGACGCTGGCCACTGCAGGGGTGACCCTGCCAGGACAAAACAGGAGGCCATCTCCTGCCCCCCCCCCCCCCTCCAGTCCCCCTCTGACACCTCCTGCTGCAGAATCTAACAGGAAGCCAGCTGGCAACGCGGCCTCGGAGGTGTGGCTCTCAGATCCCTCGCTCTGTGTGACTATTTACGTTTAATTACCTGCAGTGAAACAAATTACAGATTCAGGTCCTCAGTTGCACTAGTCACGCTAGTAACTCCAGAGCCTCCTGTGGCTGCATACTGGACATACTTCCACCACTGGAGAAAGTTCTGGGGAGCAGCGCTGCCCAAATCACAGGGGCGGGCAGGCTGGTGGCAGTCCACAATGGCACTCTTGTCCTCACAATGTCTCCTGGGGGCAGAGAGGGGGGCCGTCTCCCCAAACCTCCCTTCTCAGGCTTGAGAAATGTGCGCCTTGCGGAGGTGCTCCCAGCTTCCCTAGGGACCAGCAGAGAGACCGCCACACTCACCACCTGCCTCGGCCGTCCCCCTCTACTCCTCCTCTGCAATCTCCTCTTTCCCCACGTCCGGACAGCGGTGGGACATGCATGACCACCGCCCATCCATCCATTCACTCAGCAGGTATACACTGGAAAAGTCCCACCATAAACAAGCTTTCCTTTTCCAGCCGGACCCTGACAGATATTCCCACTGAAGTTCCCATTAGTGATGGCAGACCTGAGCCTTCAACAACATGACCTACTTACCTGACCAACGACCTGATTCGCATGAAGTCCCTCTGTAGCACGTGGCGGAGCCTGGCTTGTCCAAGTGCCCTGGCTTCAAATCCCCGCCCTGCTCCCCTACACACCCCTGTGGCTGAAACGGAAGAACGGTTGTCTGTCTCCTGTGGGAAGCATGCTCCTTGAACAGTGCCAAGTCAAAAGTATGCCCCCAGTGTATACCTGCTGAATGAATGGATGGATGGGTGGCGGTCATGCAGGTCCCACCCTCTCTGGCTGGCAGATCACTCAGCCTGTCAAAGCTGGCGAGCAAGAGAGCCATTATATCTGCATTTTGAGAAGCGGTTAGGAGGACGGACCCTGAGGCACCAGGTCACAGGGAGAGGGAGGTAGGAGACAGTGAGGAGTGGAAGTGAGGTATTTAGGGATAACATTGGCAGGACTTGGCCAGAAGCCCCCAGGGTTCTGGCCAGGCTTGGTGGTGGAGGTGCAGGCTTAGCAGGAGAGTGGCTGGCCGGAGCTCAGAGGAGAAACAGGGCTGCCTGGGAGTCGGCCGTGCAGAAGCATGGGGCAGAGGGCTCGGCCACGTGCCTTCAGGACCACGCCATTTGGAGGCTGGTTGCAGGAGGTTAAGCCTCCTGCCAGGCACAAAGGAGGGGCTGCCAGGCCCGGAGCGCCTGGTGTCACAGTGGGCACAAGAGGACCACACATCACAGGGAGCAGGAAGATGAGGGCTAGGGATGCCCACAGAGGTCGGCAGGGTCTTGGCAGGAGTGGATTCAGAGGCGGCCGGGTCTGCTCTCCCTGCACTGAGCCTGGAGGGGAGAGCTGTGTGCGGTCTCTCCAGCCACAGGGGACCTCTGCTTCTCTCTCCAGGCGTCTCCGTGCCCTCGCTGTTCACTTAGGACGCTGACTTTCCTTATTCTTGGAAACCACCATTTCCTTCACACTTAGCCTCTGGGGCCCTCCTCCATGTCTGCTCCCCTGGATGACTGTGCCTTCTGTCTCCACCTGGCTCTGCCCCAAACTTCACACGCCAAGATCCAGCTCTGGAGTCATCTCCTCTGAGCAGCTATCCCTGGCTCCTTCTTTGACACCCCCTCCCACTTCTGGGCTCAGGATTCTCTGTGGTTACAGCTCTCTGCTATGACATCTGGTAGCCCCAAGCCATCCCCTCCGCAGCTTGGGAAACGGGTTTTGCCATCAAGTGCTGGACTAGAACTGTCTTTGCTGAACTTAATGAAACTGCCAGGCAGCATGAGCAGTGGAGAACACTGGTCTGCAGAGAGATGGAGCCCAAATGCCAGTTCTTCCTCTGGTCTAGCTGCATGCTTCCCCCACCTCTGTGTGATCCATGGTTTCTCCTTTCGTTACCGAGTCCAAGCTCGCAGGTGTCGAGGCACGGAATACGACTTTAGGATCGAGAAGATGGCAGATTAAAGTCTCAAAATAACCATCTTATCAGGGTTTGGATGCCAGTTTCTTTTATGGCACAGAGAGGGGGAGGAGATGAGGAAGTAAAGTAAAAATTCCATAAGTTTTGCAAATATCACCTGGAATGACCAGCCTCGGGGAGGGGAGGTGTTAATTTCTTCTTTCTTGAAGCCATCCACAGGTGGACAGGGCCAGATGTTTTCCTGACAAAGGCACTTTGGTTTAACATTCAGGCAGAGGGGCGGGGTTCCCCGAGGCAGGCCATTGTGTAGAGACAGGATCCTTTTAGTGAACAAAAGCAGCGGAAAGCAAAGGTTAAAGTAAAAGAAACAGATCCAACATGTCAAATTTGGCTCTTCCAGTTACACTTTTGCTGTGCAAACCGCTTTTTAATTTTTTAGATTAGATTCATGTAAAATAATAGAACATGGAAGATGCCAACATTTTTAAAAATTAATTTGTTATGATCATGCTACCACTCGGTAATTGTAAAACCCTCTTTTAAAGTTAAAGAGTGACATCAGAAATATGGTGGAGTGGGCTTCCCTAGTGGCGCAGTGGTTAAGAACCTGCCTGCTAATGCAGGGGACACGGGTTTGAGCCCTGGTCTGGGAGGATCCCACATGCCGCGGAGCAATAGGCCCGTGAGCCACAACTACTGAACCTGCGCGTCTGGAGTCTGTGCTCCGCAACGAGAGGCCGCGATAGTGCGAGGCCCGCGCACCGCGATGAAGAGGGGCCCCCGCTTGCCGCAACTAGAGAAAGCCCTCGCACAGAAACAAAGACCCAACACAGCAAAAATAAATAAATTAATTAATAAACTACTACCCCCAACATCTTTAAAAAACAAAAAGACATATGGTGGAGTGAAAAACTACCTTTGTCCTTCCCCTTCGATTTATACCCGGTAAAACATCCACAGCTCAGCAAAGGCTCCTCTGCCCAACATAACAGGACGGGGAATGTCCACACATCAGTACATCTAAAGGTGGGTGAACTGAAATAGAGAAGACAGAACCGTGGGAACACTGGAATGGGTGCCTGCCTGCAGTCCCAGCCCTCTGACCACGGCAGCTGAGCCCACAGCTTCAGAGAACCCAGGAGCAGCAGGAGAAGGGGCACATACGACTCAGGCCTCCCAGCTGCACCGGCACCCGTGGCCACAGGTAACTGGGCAGCAGTGGCAGTGAGGGATGGGGGACCAGCCTCCCAGCCGCTGAGGCGCCCGCGACACGCCCCCATCTGCAGTGGTGGAGCCCGGGAACCTTATAACACCAGACGCAGGAGAGGTGCCCCATGGACCCTGGCTCCCCTCCCCTCGTCTTCCCTCCTCCACAGGGAGCCCGTGTCTCAGGGGATCTCAGACAAAAGGAAAGAGCCCACCATCCCAGGGATGACAGCAGCCCTGGCAGAAACAAGGCAGCAATGACCCCAGAGGCACAAGAAATGACAATGAAGACAAAGAGCCACACTTTTTACAGAGACGATGAAGCTGGAAAGTGCACTGAAATAGAACCAGAGGCAGCTCAGCTAAGAGAAACCAAAAACTTGTGTGATAGCGCCACCTACTGGAAAATAAAAGAAAGGACTCTAACTCCTAATCTGTCCAGCCTCAAATGCACCAGCAAAGGAACAAACAGTTCATCAAACATGAAGAACCACAGTAACACTACACAAAAAGAAAATGACAATTCTCCAGACACCAAATTTAAAGTCATGAAAATATTGTGATCTGATAGAGAATTCAGATAGCTGTCATCAAAAAACTCAGAGACATACAAGAAAAGTCAGAAAGGCAGTTTAATGAGCTCAGGAATAAAAATGATGAACTGACGGAACACTTGACCAAAAAGACCAAAACTCTAAAAAGGAACCAAAGAGAAATTCTGGAGCTGAAAACCTCAATAAATGAGATGAAGAGAGTATTAGCACTGGAAATGGAGCAGACCATATGGAAGAGAGAATTAGTGAGCTCCAAGATAGAAGATAGAAATCTAACAATAATACAAGTAAAAGAGGAAAGAGAAATAAGATATTCCTTTAAATGAGGAAATCATACAAGAGCTATCTTTTAGGAAGGGCAATATTAGCATAATGGGTATCCCAGAAGGAGAAGAGAGGGAGAAGGGAGTTTATTTAAAGAAATAATAGCTGAACACTTCCCAAATTTGGGGAAGGAACTGGATACACAAGTCCATGAAGCTACAAGAACACCTAATTACCTCAACGAAAGAAGACTTTCTTCAAGACACGTTATATTAAAATTGCCAAAAGTCAAGGACAAAGAAAGAATTTAAAGGCAGCCAGGGAAAAAAGAATGGTAATCTACAAAGGAACCCACATTAGGCTATCAGCAGATTTCTCAGCAGAAACCCTACAGGCCAGAAGGGAGTGGAGTGACATTCTCAAAATACTGAAAGATAAAAATTGTCACTCAAGAATACTCTATACAAGGACTTCCCTGGTGGCGCAGTGGTTGGGCATCCGCCCGCCAATGCAGGGCACAGGGGTTTGATCCCTGGTCCGGAAAGATCCCACCTGCTGCAGAGCGACTGGGCCCATGCGCCACAGCTGCTGAGACTGCGCTCTGGAGCCTGCGAGCCACAACTACTGAAGCCTGCGCGCCTGGAGCCTGTGCTCCGCAGCAAGAGAAGCCACCGCAATGAGAAGTCCACGTACTGCAACAAAGTGTAGCCCCTGCTCACCGCAACTAGAGAAAGCCCACGTGCAGCAGGGAACACCCAACACAAAAATAAATTATTTTTTTTTAAAAGGAATACCCTATACAGCAAATTTATCATTCAAAAATGAAGGAGATGGGCTTCCCTGGTGGCGCAGTGGTTGAGAGTCCGCCTGCCGATGCAGGGGACGCAGGTTCGTGCCCCGGTTTGGGAAAATCCCACATGCCGCGGAGCGGCTGGGCCCGTGAGCCATGGCCGCTGAGCCTGCGCGTCCGGAGCCTGTGCTCCGCAACGGGAGAGGCCACAGCAGTGAGAGACCCGCATACCGCAAAAAAAAAAAAAAAAAAGAAGGAGAAATAAAGACTTTCCCAGACAAACAAAGTGAGGGAATTCATCACCACTAGACCTGCTTTACAAGAAATGCTGAAAGGAACTCTTCCACCAAAAACAAAACAGCAAAAACACACAAAACTTTGAGCAAGGGGATACATAGACGGAACCAGAAAATTGCAACTCTTTATCAGAAGAGGTTTTAAACACTTTATTACAGTATAAAGGTTAAGGGGAGGAAAAAAGGAAAGCAGAAAAATAGCTATAGCTATCTCATTTTCAGGTGTAAGTAACAAACTTACAACAAAAAAAGGGATAATTTGAGATAACAAAAACATAAAAGGGGAAGAGGAAAAGGACAAAACTCATATAGGTAAATGAAGATAAGATACTATCAGCAGAAAAAGGACTATTTTAGACTCACAGACATAGAAAACAAACTTTTGGTTACCAAAGGGGAAAGGTGGGAGGGGAGGATAAGTTAGGAGTTTGGGATTAACAGATACTACCACGTATAAAATAGATAAACAACAAGGCCCTACTGTATAGCACAGGGAACTATAATCAATATCTTGTAATAACCTATACTGGAAAACAATCTGAAAAGGAATATATATAACTGAATCACTTTGCTGTACACCTGAAACTAGCAAAACGTAAATCAACTAACTTCAATTTTAAAAGGTGGGCGGGGAGATGAGATTAGGAGGCTAGCTTTGATGCTCTGTTTCCATAATAATTCACACAAGTTTTTTTTTTTATAAATTTATTTATTTTGGCTGCGTTGGTTCTTCATTGCTGCACACAGGCTTTCTCTAGTTGCAGCGAGCAGGGGCTGCTCTTTGTTGCAGTGCGCGGGCTTCTCATCGCGGTGGCTTCTCTTGTTGCGGAGCACGGGCTCTAGGCACGCGGACTCAGTAGTTGTGGCACACGGGCTTCAGTAGTTGTGCCTCACGGGCTCCAGAGAGCAGGCTCAGTAGTTACAGCGCAAGGGCTGAGGTGCTCCGCAGCATGTGGGATCGTCCTGGCCCAGGGCTCAAACCCTTGTTCCCTGCATTGGCAGGCACACAAGATTTTTTTAAAAGAAAAAGGACTATTTTATCTATGAGACATTTTATACAAACCTTTTTTTGGGTAACCAAAAAAACATAAACACAGAGCAGAGGCATGAAACATACAAAAAAAGGAAACTGAGAAAAATATCAAAGAAGACCACCAAACCAATATGGCAGACAGAAACACAAGGAAAATGAAACAATGGAGGTATAGAGAAACCAGAAAACCAAAGATAAAAAGACAGTACTAAGTCCTCATTTATCAATAATCACACTAAGTGAAACTGGATTGACTTCACCAATCAAAAGACACAGAGTGGCTGGGTGGATTAAAAAATAAGACCCAACTTTATGCCGCCTCCAAGAGACTCACCTCAGCTCCGGAGACAAACAGAGGCTCAAAGTTAAGGGATGGAAAATGACACTTCAAGCAAATGGCAGCCAAAACAAAGCTGGTATAGCCATACTTATATCAGACAAAATAGACTTCAAGCCAGAAAAGGTAACAAGAGATAAAGATGGACATTATGTATTGATAAAGAAGACAATTCATCAAGAAGACAGAACAATGATTGATATATATGCATCTAACATAGGAAAACCAAAATATTTAAAGTAATTATTAACAGTTCTAAATGGAGAAATTGACTGTAACACAATAATAGTAGAGGAGTTTAACACCCCAACATTAATGGAAAGATCATCCAGACAGAAAATCAACAAGGAAACAACACCCTTAAGTGAAACATTAGACCAGATGGATTTGATAGATTTAGAAAGAACATTCTATCCAAATGCAGCAGAATACACATTCTCCTCAAGTGCACTTGGAACTTTCTCAAGGATAAACCATATGTTGAGACACAAAAGAAGTCTCAATAAATTTAAGATTGAAATCATATTAAACATATTTTCTGATCACAATGGAATGAAACCAGATGTCAACTACAAGAAGAAAGCTGGAAAAATCACAAATATGTGGAGACTGAACAACATGCTACTGAACAACTATTGGGTTAACAAAGAAATCAAAGGAGAAATCACAAATTACCAGAAGACAAATAAAAATAAATATACTACATACCAAAACGTGATGCTGCAAAAGTGGTACTAAGAGAAGTTTATAGCAATACAGGTCAACTCAAGAAACAGGAAAAATCTCAAATAAACAATTTAACTTTATACCTAAGGAACTAGAAAAAGAACAAATGAAGCCCAAAGTTAATATAAAGACTGAAATAATAAAGACCAGAGCAAAAATAAATCAAATAGAGACTAAAAAGACAACAGAAAAGATCAAAGTAACTAAGAGCTGGTTCTTTGAAAAGACAAACAAAATTGACAAACTATTAGCTAGACTCACTAAGGAAAAAAGAGAGAAGGCCTTGATAAATAAAATCAGAAACAAAGAGGAGGAAAAAAAGATAGATACCACAAGAATACAAGGACTATAAGAGAATATTATGAACAGCTACATACCAACAAGTTGAACAACCTAGAAGAAATGGACAAATTTTTAAAATCATACAAACTTCCAAGACTGAATCAGGAAGAAATAAAAAAAATCTGAATATACGAATCACTAATACAGAGACTGAAGCAGTAATCAAAAAGCTTCCAAAAAACAGGGACTTCCCTGGTGGTCCAGTGGTTCAGACTCTGCGCTTCCACTGCAGGTGGCATGGGTTCGATCCCTGGTTGGGGCACTAAGATCCTGCACACTGCACGCTGCAGCCAAATATTTTTTTTTAAAAAGCTTCCAAAAAACAAAAGTCAGGCACCAGACAGCTTCACAGGTGAATTCTACCAAACATTCAAATAAGATTTAATACCTATCCTTCTCAAACTATCCCAAAAAACTGAAGAGAAGGGAACACTTTCTAACTCATTTTACAAGGCCAACATCACCCTGATATCAAACCAGACAAAGACAACATAAAAAAAGAAAATTACAGGCCAAAATCTCTGATGAACACCAATGTAAAAATCTTCACCAAAATATTAGCAAACCAAATTCAACAATACATCAAAAGGACCATACACCAGAGTCAACTGGGGTTTATTCAACGGACACAAGGATGGTTCAACATCCACAAGTCAATCAATGTGATACACCACATTAACAAAATGAAGGATAAAAACCATCTGATCATCTCAATAAGATTCAGAAGCATTTCACAAGATTCAACACCTATTTATGATAAAAAAAAAACTTTCATCAAAGTTGATATAGTGGCCACCTCCTAGAGTAATGGAAATAAAAATAAAAATAAACAAATGGGACCTAATGAAACTTAAAAGCTTTTGCACAGCAAAGGAAACCATAAACAAGATGAAAAGACTACCCTCAGAATGGAAGAAAATATTTGCAAACAATGCAACTGACAAAGGATTAATCTCCAAAATATACAAGCAGCTCATGGAGCTCAATATCAAAAAAAACAAACAACCCAATCCAAAAATGGGCAGAAGA
>NC_041218.1:100207807-100245243 GCF_002837175.3 Physeter macrocephalus | reverse complement strand
TCAGCCATAAAAAGAAACAAAATTGAGTTATTTGTAGTGAGGTGGATGGACCTAGAGTCTGTCATACAGAGTGAAGTAAGTCAGAAAGGGAATAACAAATACAGTATGCTAACGCATATATATGGAATCTAAAAAAAAAAAAATGGTTCTCATGAACCTAGTGGCAGGACAGGAATAAAGACGCAGACATAGAGAATGGACTTGAGGACACGGGGAGGGGGAAGGGTAAGCTGGGCCGTAGTGAGAGAGGGGCATGGACATATATACACTACCAAATGTAAAATAGATAGCTAGTGGGAAGCAGCCGCATAGCACAGGGAGATCAGCCTGATGCTTTGTGACCACCTAGACGGGTGGGATAGGGAGGGTGGGAGGGAGACACAAGAGGGAGGGTGTTTGGGGATATACGCATACATATAGCTGATTCATTTTGTTATACAGCAGAAAGTAACACAATATTGTAAAGCAATTATACTCCAATAAAGATGTAAAAAAAAAAGTTTATATAGTGGGAACATATCTCAACATAATAAAGACCATATATGACAAACCCACAGATAACATCATACTCTTTTCCTCTAAAATCAGGAAAAAGACAAGGTTGCCCTCTCTCACCACTTTTATTTAACATAGGATTGGAAGTTCTAGCCACAGCAATCAAACAAGGAAAAGAACTAAACTGTATCCAAATTGGCAGGGAAGAACTAAAATGGTCACTATTTGCAGATGACATGACACTCTACATAGAAAACTCTAAAATACCAAAAACTCTTAGAACTAATAAATGAATTCAGTAAAGTTGCAGGATATAAGATTAATATACAGAAGTCTGGTTGCTTTTCTATACACTAATTATGAACTACAAGAAAGAGAAAGCAGGGACTTCCTTGGTGGCACAGCAGTTAAGAATCCACCTGCCAATGCAGGGGACACGACTTAGATCCCTGGTCCAGCAAGATACCACATGCCATGGAGCAGCTAAGCCCATGTGCCACCGCTACTGAGACTGCTCCCTAGAGCCCATGTGCCACAACTACTGAAGCCCACGCACCTAGAGCCCGTGCTCCACAACGAGAAGCCACCACAATGAGAAGCCCGCGCACCGCAACAAAGAGAGGTCCCTACTTGCCGCAACTAGAGAGAAAAGCCCACACGCAGCAACAAAGACCCAACACAGCCAAAAAGAAAAAAGAAAAAAAAGGAAAGAAAGCAAGAAAACAATTCTGTTTAAACTTGCATTAAAAAGAAAAAAATACCTAGGAATAAACTTAACCAAGGGGGTGAAAGACCTATACTCTGACAACTATAAGACGTTGAAGAAGAAAACTGAAGACAATTCAAAGAAATACAAAGACATCCATGTTCATGGATTGGAAAAATTAATACTGTTAAAATGTCCACACTACCCAAAGCAATCTACAGATTTAATGCAATCCCTATCAAAATACCCATGACATTTTTCACAGAACTAGAACAAGTAATCCTAAAATTTATATGGAACCACAAAAGACCCCAGAATGCCTAAAGCAATCCTGAGGAAAAAAAAAACAACAACAAAGCTAGAGGTATCATGCTGCCTGACTTCACACTATACTACAAAGCTACAGTAATCAAAATAGTATTATACTGGCACAAAACGAGACACATAGCTCAATGAAACAGAATAGAGAGCTCAGAAATAAACCCATACACTTATGGTCAATTAATCTACAGCAAAGGAGGCAAGAATATAGAATGGAGAAAAGACAGTCTCTTCAATAAGTGGTGCTTGGAAAACTGGAGAGCTACATCTAAAAGAATGAAATTAGAACATCTTCTTACACCATATACAAAAATAAACTCAAAATGGATTAAAGACCTAAATATAAGACTGGAAACCATTAAATTCTTAGAAGAGAACATAGGCAGAACACTCTTTGACATAAATCATAGCAATATTTTTTGAATCTGTCTCCTAAGGCAAAGGAAACAAAAGCAAAAATAAACAAATGGGGCCTAATTAAACTTAAAAGTTTTTGCACAGCAAAGGAAACCACTGCCAAAATGCAAAAACAACCAACTGAATGGGAGAAAATATTTGCAAATGATATGACCGATAAGGGGTCAATATCCAAAATATATAAGCAGCTCATACAACTCAACATCAAAAAAAATTTAAAAACCCACAATTTAAAAACAGGCAGATGACTTGAATAGACATTTTTTCAAAGAAGACATACAGTGGCCAATAGGCACATGAAAAGATGCTTAACATCACTAATCATCATAGAAATGCAATCAAAACCACAATGAGATAGCATCTCACACCTGTCAGAATGGCTATCATCAAAAAGACAAGGCCCTGGGAGTCGCTCCTATTTACCAAGTTACTATGTCCTGGCCTCTGAATGTTAGAGGCAGATGCAGATAGGTACAGCCATAAAGATAGATAGATACACAGATAAAGAAGACATACCCCCTGCCCTCATAGTTAGGAAAACAAGCACTAATTGTGATGCAGTGTGATAAATGCAGGGTTCAGGCCACGTGGTGCTAGAGGGGGCAGGCTGACTGGGCGTGATGGGGTCGGAGAGGCTCTCACACTGAGGGGAACCAGGCAGCGTTGGGGAGCAGGAGGCCGAGCCAGGGGAACAGGATGAACAGAGGCAGGAAGAGGGCTACCAGCCAGGGGCTGGAAGGTGAGCGCTTCCGGACATCTGCACCCACCCTGTCCCCGCAGTGAACCAAGGGAAGCTTGCAGCGTGCTTGCTCTCAGAACAAGTTCCGGGACGTGAAACCATGTTTGCGTGGGCTCTGTGTGCAGACACTGCCTTTCAAAGCCAGGTTTGATGTCCCAGAATGAACCAGAGCTTGAGAGCTGAGAAGGACTTGCAGAAAGTAGAAAGCCACTTCGAATCCAATGAATGTTTCCCTCTAAGAGCTCTAGGGAGCAGCTTTTATGGGGAGTATGAAGACATGAGGACCGTGAGAGTACCTGTTTGTTTGTTTTTCCATAGCTTCAGAATTTGAATCTCCCTTGCTTCCCCTAAAACCCCTGGCACCTCTAGCCTGGCCTGATTCCAGCAAAGGTCAGGTCTGTCACTGGCCTTGGCTGACGGGCACTTGTGTCAGAGAAGAGTTATCACAGTCAGCTTGGGCTATCATATCTGAATAGCACAGAGTGGGCAGCTGGAAGTCCAAGGTCAGGGTTCCAGTGAGGGCTTCATCCTGGCTTGCAGGCTGCCATCCTCTCACTGGGTCCTCAAGTGGCCTTTCCTCTGTGCATGTGCATGCAGAGAGAGAAACAGAAAGAGGGTGTCTCTCCTCTTCTTATAGGGCACCAGACCCTATGACCACAGGTCCCATAGCCCAACGGCTGTGTCCCAGGGAGCCAGAGGCTGGCGACTCAGTGTGAGGCCACAGCCCCGTGGCCTGAGTTCCTGCTGTGGTCAGCCTGGCCTCAGACCCAGCATCTGAGCCAGGAGGACACTGAGTCCTCCCGGCCGTGGTGTAGGGGGAGGGACAGAGAACAGGGAGAGAAAGGTCAGCAGGGCCAGCCAGTGAGTGACCGTGGCCTGGCCACCCCTCACTGCTCTGAACCTCAGTACCCCGCTCTGACCTGTGCACTGCATTCTTCTCAGGCTGCAGGAGGGGAAACAGCCAAAGGCGGAGCATCTTGTGAGCGGCCAGTGTGAAAAGGCACCAGCAGGTAGCAAGTCGCCACTGGCCAGGACTCCAGACCCCCATCCCTGAAGGCCGGCACTGGCCACCCCGGGAGGGACCCGGGCTGAGGTCCGAGAACTCCACTGAGGGGTCCTAGGGGCTGAGACGGCACTACATGGGGCCTGGGGTCAGGGAGAGCCAGGGGGACCTGAGCTGCCTGTCGAAGTGGCAGTGTTCCCGGCTAAAACATCTGGAAATGTGAGTACCCAGGGAAGCACTGAGGGGCTCTGTGTCAAAGGTCAAGAGGCCCCAGGCCAGGCAGAGTACAGCCTGGACCAGGGGTGGGCACTGACCATCAGCACACGTGGTCACCCCGGGGCCACCTTCCCTGTCCAGGCCCTCAGGGCAGAAGGGTGAAGGAAGTCCCCCGAGAAGGAGGGGCATGTCTCCTGGCACTGGTCCCGCTCACAGGGCACAGGCGGGCCCTGCTGGGAAGAGGCCTTCCCAGTGTCCACCCTGCGTAGAAACAGCCCTGACACTGCCCTTGCCCCTCCCTTCCTCGGATGCCCGACATTCTCTGCACAGAACATGCAGCCCATAAACTCAAGACGGCCTGTTCTTGCTGTAGAACGTTCAGGAAAAGACAAAAAGACACCATGGGAGAAATAAAATGCCCTCCCAGATACCCCTGCACCTGGGCTCCTCCTCCTTCTCCGTTACCTGTGGACCGTGTGCTGAACTGGACCCGTGACTCCCTCTCCCGGGAGGGCACCCCCACGACCACGGAAAACAACGCCATGTTGTGTCGTTGTGGATTCTATTTCTTTCTTCGTCTGCCCTTCATTTTCTTAATTCTCAGAGTAAACACGCATTATTTTCAAAGTGGAAAAAAATGGTCCACCTTATTAGGAATTCTTTTTTTGTTTACAAATGTGGCCCAAGGCAGCAGCTGCCCAGTCTGGGGTCTGTCCAAGACGGAAGCCCCTCGGTCCCACTGGGGCAGAGCCAGCCGCCCGCCCTCCCTCCCTGCCATGCTCCTCCCCCCGCTGCCTCCTTTAAAGGTGCCCCAGGGCCACCCGCCACCACGCGCTGTCTTGCCAGCCTGGCCCTGACCCTGCTCGCCCTGAAGGCTGCCCTCACGCTGGCCCCGGCCCTCACCTTGCCAGGTAGGCCCAGGAGGGTCGTCTGGAACTCCCTCCCCTCCAGGTGCGCCCCTGAATCACTGCCAGACCTGGCAGTTCGGTAACTGGGACAAGAGGAGAGAACGCGGGAGGCACACCCCGCGGCGGGGTGTGTCAGTGACAGCAGAAGAGTGGGGTACTGCCCAAAGATGCCCGTGTGCTGGGGGACTAGAGCCACAGGGCCCAGGCCACTGTCCCAGGGTGAAAAGTGACCGGGCAGCTAACTGGGCATGGGGGCAGCCTGTTCTGGCCCCTCAGGGTCTTAACTCCACCTCCTGCAGTGCGCCTGAGGCCTTGTTTCCTAATTTTCACAGCTGACTCACACTTTTGTCAGCCATGTCACATTTCTGGCAGATGTTTTCTTTCCTAGAAGCAGAGCGCTGGGCTGCTGGGGACCCGCCTCTCCGTGGTTCTGTTCTTGCCCCACCTTGTTTTCCCCTGAGGAGCCCCAGGGGAGGCGGGACCCGGCCACCCCCCACCCACCTGCCCATCCTGTGTGCAGGGCAGGCTGTGTGCCCAGAGCTCAGCTCCTCCTCCGAGGATTCCGGCACAATCTCCTGTGTCAAAGATGAGAACTGTCCCCAAGGCACCAAGTGCTGCGCCAGGAGCCCCTGCAGCCGATCCTGCGTGGTCCCCCTCATAGGTAATGCCGCTGTCCCTGCGCCCCAGCGGAGCCCCATCTGGAGGGAGGGAGGGACCAGCTTTGTCAAGGGTCCCCTTGGGCAGACACTCCACACCCCGCTCTCAGTGAACCCCCCAGCGACCCCATAAAAGCCCGGCCATGACACCGCTTCACCTGCTGAACCCCCCCGAGGCCCAGCTGAGGCTCACCCACTTCCTCCCAACATCACCAGTGCCTGGCTCAGCGATCCACGAGGGCTGCTGTCTCCCTCCCAGCCTTCAGGCTCCAGGCCACCAAGCGGGGGGGCGGTGAAGATTGGAGGCTGCCAGAGACCAGCAGTGGGGCGGCCCCAGCAAGCCAGCGGGAGATGAAGGCCTGGCCCGCCTCTCCCCCAGTGCCTGTTCCAAAGGCTGGCCGCTGTCCCGGGTGCAGGCCCCGCTGGCCCCAAAGCTCTGCCTAGAGAGAAACGAGTGCTCCAGGGATGACCAATGTATGGAGAACCAGAAGTGCTGCTTCAGCTCGTGTGCTATGAGGTGTACGGTCCCCGCCACAGGTAAGCATCCCGGAGACCCCGCCCTCAAGACACCTTCCCGAGACACTGCCCTGGGGATGGTGGACTTGGCTTCTCCCTTTGCCTCCCCTGACCTTGGGGCCTCCGCAGGTCCCGGAGGGTAGTAAGACACAGGAGAGGGCGGGGGCTCAGGCAGCAGTGACCCAGGGCTGCAACAGCTGCAGGCCTCTGCAGGCACTTGATGCCGCTGGGTTAGAGAGTGGGTCTCAGGCTAGCAAAAGGGGCTCAGAGGAACACTTGCTTGGTGGGACTTGGTCCAGCCGGGCCCACCTGCAATGCTTGTGCCTTTGCCACTTAATCTGGGGAGGAGCTCTGGGTTAGGAGCCCAGAGACATGGTTCCCAGATAACAGTCCCTGCCAGCTGTGACCTTGCCTTCCTGCTCACGGGCGATAGTGAAGGCCTGAGACGGTAGGTGTGGAGGGCTCACTGGCCGACACACAGCATCCCTCCCTCCCCTGCCTCCACCATGACCAGGCTCCACCTCCTCTGGGGCCTCCGCGTCCCCTGCAGAGGACTCTCTCCAGTGAGGAACATCCCTGAGAGCCCCTGGCTGCCAGGAGTGACCGGTCCAAGTCCTCTCAGCCAGAATCTTCTCTCTTGGATCCAGTCAGCCCAAGATGCCTCCTACCTGTTGCTAATAAAAACCCACTCGGCTTCATGTCTCTCTGTCCTCTCTCTGTCTGTCCTTGGCACCTACCGGCGGGGTGGGGGGGGACGAAGCACACACGCCTTGCCCCCGGGAGCTCCCCAGCAGGCCTGGAAGCTCCTGGAAGAGCCAGGCGCTGGGAGCTGGGGGCCCTGGTGGCGTCTCTGGGCTGGGAGAGGCCCCCGGGGTCTGAGCCCTTTCAGAGGTGCCGCTGCAGGGGGCTCAGGAGCTTGAGCAGAGCCTGCAGCAAGGGCCTGGGGCTCAGCGGCTGCCACACCTCGCTGGCCTTGACCAGCGTAGGGGACACACAGAGGGCAAGGCCTTAGAGGCTGTGCCTCGAGCAGCCTGGTTTAGAGCCTCCAGTGACGTGTGCATACCCCACCCCTCACCCAGTGAGTGTCTTAGAATTCATTTCAGCTCTGACAAAACCAGCCAGAGGGAAATCCCTCTGGTCCAGGGATTAGGGCTCCACACTTCCACAGCCAAGGGCACGGCTTCAGTCCCTGGTCGGGAAACTAAGATCCCACAAGCTGTGCAGTGCAGTGCAGCCAGAAAAAAAAAAAAACTACCCAGAGTTCAAGTCAGGCCTCACGTTCAAGGGCTCAGTCCCATAAGGCACAGGTCTCCAACCCCCGGGCCACAGACTGGTACCAGTTCGCAGACTGTTAGGAACTGGGCGGCACAGCAGGAGGGGAGTGGCGGGCAAGAGAGTGAAGCTTCATCCGATGCTCCCCCATCACTCCCCGTCGCTCCCCCATCGCCCCCCATCGCTCCCCGTCGCTCCCCCATCGCTCCCCATCGCTTGCATTACTGCCTGAACCATCCCCCCAACCGCGGTCCATGGAAAAACTGTCTTCCACAAAACCGGTCCCTGGTGCCAAAAAGGTTGGGGACCACTGCCCTGAGGCTACAAATTCAGGGGTTCCCAGAACCCCCACAGATTCAATAATTTGGTAGAACGACCACAGACCTCTGAAAGCACAATACTTATGTTATAGTTCTATTATAGAGGATACAGACCACGAACAGCCAGATGAAGAGACACATAGGATGAGGGAGTGGGAGGGGGATACAGGAACCTCTGTCCCCGTGGGCTCAGGGTATGCCACCCTCCCAGCACATTAACCATCACTAGCCCAGAAGATCCCTGAGTTTCTGTGTCCAAAGGCATTCTTGTGGGTTCTTTGATAAACATTATGAGGAACTTCCCTTGTGGTCCAGTGGTTAAGACTCTATGCTCCCAAAGCAGGGGGCCCAGGTTCGATCCCTGGTCAGGGAACTAGATCCCGCATGCCGCAATTAAGAGCCCACATGCCGCAACTAAAGATCCCACACACCACAACGATGATGATCCCACGTGCCGCAGCTAACACCCAGCACCGCCAAATAAATAATTTTTTTTAAAAAAAGCATTACAAGGAAATCATCAGCAATCGGTGATTAACTCAATCCCCAGCCCTCTAATCACACGGTAGCACCCTCCACGCCTAGAGTCACCTCATTAGCATAAACTTGGGTATGGGAAAGGGCCTCATTACAAATAACAAAAGGAAATTGTAAGGAAATTGCTATCACTCAGGAATTTGCAAGTTTTTGAAGCTGTGTGCCAGGGACAAAGACCAGATTCAGTTTTTATGGCACCAGAGTGTGCAGCCCGGTTTTCGACACCTACAGTCCATGTGAGCAACTTTCAGTTCTTTAAACACCTACACCCAGGCCAATTTGCCACCTCAGGTGGCTCAAAGTGCAGCTTAGCGCGCTTCCCAAAGTACGGCCCACATCGGGCAGCAGCATCACCTGGTGGTGTCAGACGGCTCCACCCAGACCAGACCCACTGGGTCAGAAAGGCAGGTGGGGCCCACCTGCTGTTTTCAGCAGCTCCAGGAAGTCAAGGACTGCTGGGTGAGGCTGCAGGGCTTCCTGATTTCAAGGTGCCCCCGAATCTCCAGGAATCTTGCCAAAATGCAGATTCCAATTCTGGAGGTCTGGAATTCTGCATTTCTAGCTGCTCCCAGGGGAGGTAAAAAGTAAAAACGGAAAGAAGGCTGGCCTTCCAGGACTGGGGCGTGTTGGGGACCGGCTGGTGGGAGTGGTGTGTGGGCGGCCATGTTGGAAGGTCCTGAGTTGGGTAATGCACAGCTGGGAGCACAGTGCAGCGCCAGAGAGGAGGGGCTGCAAGAGGACGCATGGGAGGGAGGCCTGGGTGCTGGGCAGGTAAAGGGCCATTGCAGGGTGTGAGAAAGATGGGGCTACAGGTCCTGAGGGAGCCACACCTACAACACAAAGGGACTCACAGTGCGGTGCTATTGTACCTCCAGGATGCCCGGAGGCTGGAGGACAGTGGGCACACCCTCCCACACCCCTGCCTGTGCAGGTGCCGGAAGAGCTTCTGGGGAGAGAGGTGAGTCTGAGATGGAGCTGAGCCCCTCGACGGGGCTGCCGCTCCTGCCGGGGCCCAGACCCAGGAAAGATCCCCGGCGGGCCTTGAGCCCACCCTGACTGGAGCTTAGAAGGAACGGCGGGGGGCCGGGGGGGCTCACCAGCCTCCCCCCACCCCCGCCATGCTGAGGACTCCTCCCCTGCAGAGAATGCTCATCACGCCCCAGTCTCTGCATTAACCACGTGTCCAGCTTCTGTAAACTTGACGTTCTAACATCTGTCCTACATGCATACACTGGACACCTTGATGATATGCCTGACTCACCTTGCTCAGCCTCCTGCCCCCCACACCCCTCCTTGGGGGTGCAAAGTAACCAATCCGGAGGCCACACCCCCACCACCTCGTCTAAGGGGTCTTATACTCCTGGTCACTCTCCCAGTGCAAGGCCAGGGACCACACCACTAGGGGGAGCCCCTCCACCCCAGAGTCCACTGACATTATTCACACTAGCCGGTCCTAATAAGCCTGTTCATCCTGCCTCTCCAGCTCCTTCCAAGGAAACCACAGTAAAGGCTCCTACCCACAGTTTCTCCCCACTCCTGCCCCCCACCTCCCCACCTCCTGGCTGACCCTGTGCTTCCCCGTGTGGCTCTTCGTGGAGGGATGTGCCTCCTTCTCCTGGGAACTGTTAATGATAAACTATCTTCACTGGCAGTCATCTCAGATTTTCTATTAACAGGCTATATTTTAATAGTCACTTTCAGGGTCTGGATATCCATCCCAGAGAGACCCAGGGGCTGTGAAGGGAGTTCTCTCCCCACTGCACCACCTCTCGATGCTTGCTCCCAGCAGCCCACCCCAGAGCTCCCAGCACCCTACTAGGCTAATCCCCTAGCCCCACCATAGCTCTATCACCCCTGCAATGCCCAGAGAGGCCGCCCCCTGCAGCACAGGTACTCAGTTCCTACAGACCCCAGAGCAGGAGCCCAGGTGGAAGGCAGGAGAGGCTGTAAGAAGGGCCCTGTCAGTACGGCTCAGTGCCTGGCCCACAGGCTGCCACCACCAGGCCCCACTCCATACACTATACTGTGCACTTCTCCACCCCGCACCAGGAGGGCTCTGCAAGACTTGCTGGTGGACAAGGTAGAAGGCTGGAAGAGTCATTCCATGGGCTGTGGGCCCCTGGAAGCCGGCCGTGTTCAGGATTCGGGAGGGCAGAAGGTCCACCACCCTACCCCAGCTGGAAGGGAGCCCCCGGCCAGGATGGAGCGGCATGGGGAGGTCTGGATGGCTGTAGGAGACCTGAGTGCTCACTCTCCATGTGCCCTTGGGCTGTCCTGCCCTCCCTGGGCCTCAGTTTCCTGTACACAGAGAAGGGCAGAAAGGACATTTTATGTGCCCAGCAAGAGCTGGGGCCAGGCTGACTTTGGGACAGCCTCCAGGTCTGATTCCTCCTCTTACTCGGGGGTCTGGAGACGCATTAATGCTACCAGGCCCTGAGGGAAAGTCTCCTCCTGAGCGGAAAGCCCTTGGCCACGTTTGTCCAGGGTCCCCAAGGCCACCCCCCAGGTTCTGTGATTCTCCAAAAGGACTCAGCATAGAGTCACAACCATGGCTAAGATTTATTCTAACAAAGGAGACAGAGCAAAACCTGCAAAGAGAAAAAGGCACATGGGGTGAACTCTGGAGATGAGTCATGAACTTCTAGACCTCTCCCCACAGAGTCACCCTGGAGGCACTGAATTCCCTGGCAACAAGCTGGAACCACTGGCATGAAGCATCTACCAAGGAAGCTCATTAGAGACCGCGCATCCAGGGGTTTTATCAGGGGCTGCTCTCGTAGGCACCCTCTGCCCAGCGTGTACCAAAATTCCAGACTCTCCGAGGGAAAGCAAGTGTCAGCACAGCACACTACTTGTCCAGTTTGGGCACAGGGGGCTACTCTTACCATAGCGGGAAAGTTGTTGTCAGTGTAGGGAACTGTTTAGCAGCCACGTTTCCAGACACCAGTGGAGGGCCAACCTGGCCAGCAAGCCCGTCAGGACTGGCAGCCTCGGATGTGCTGTGTCGGGGCTCTTCTGTGCACCAGGGCTTCTGGCAGGTTGTGGTTTGAGTCCACCTGGGGAAAGAGAGTGGGCAGGTTAAGGACAGAGTGATCAACCATCCTGGTTGGCCTGGGACTGGGGGATTTCCCTTGATGGGGACTTCCTGTGCTAAAACCAGGACCATGGTGGGCACACCAGGATGGCTGCTCATCTAGCTGAGGCACAATTTCAGGAGAGAAGACGCTGTTACCAGACGGTGGTAGCAAGAGTGCGAGGCTCAGCCTGGAAGGAGGCAGAGGGGAGGGAGGGAGGGTATCCACGTGGGGGCCTTATCCAGAGGGCTCCCGACAGAGGCCCGTATCCCTGCATCCTGACCACACATCCTGAAGTAGCACTTTGACAGACCTGGAGACTGAGCCAGGCAGGTTCAGTACCCGGCCCAGGTTACAGGGTGGGCGGGTAGTAGGACCAAATTGGTACCCTAACCTCCTCACGGTCATCTGTCAGCTCATCTGGCCCTGATTCCAGCTGGAATGGGAACAGGTGTTGGCGAGGCCCCACACCTCTCTGCACCTCAGTTTCTCCATCTGAAAGCAAGTGTGTTGGATGAGAAAGGCTCTGAGGTATCCCGGCTCTCCTTTCCACCCTCCCTCTGGGAAGGAGACAAACTCATCTCCTACAGCTCCGATGTCCTGCCAGGTGGACCCCATGGCTTGTTCCTCATCGAGGACCTTGCTGTCCAAGGAGGGCATTTAGGTCAGATCCCTGCCCCAGGCCATTCCATCCCTCAAAGTCACCAATAAGGCAGTTCTGGGGTCAGGAGGAAGGTGGAGGGTGCTAGCAAGCAGAATCAGGAAGGAAATAAGGGGACATCCCTGGTGGCACAGTGGTTAAGACTCCGCACACCCAATGCAGGGGGCCCGGGTTCCATCCCTGGTCAGGGAACTAGATCCCTCCTGCCGCAACTAAAGGATCCTGTATGCCGCAACTAACAAAAAAGATCCCTCACGCGACAATGAAGATCCCACCATGTGCTGCAACTAAGACCCGATGCAGCCAAATAAATAAACCCACAGAACTGAGTAACTACCTTTCTCCAACACCTCTCCCCACCAAAAAAAGGCCAGAAGTTTCTCTCCAGAGAGGGTAGTGGAGGGCATCTGGAAGGAATTGCCTCAACCCTCTGGGAGAGCGGGCTTACCTTGCTAAAATCTGAGTGACTGTGGCAGTTCTAAATGCAGCCTCAAATCCTTGGGCACTCCTCCCCTTGAGACTGAGGTCAGAGACGCCCTCTTGAGTTTAGATGGGGCCGTGGCCACTTCCACCATGGAGAACGCAGACCCTGTGTGCTTCTCGAGGCTGGTCATGAAAGGCAACAGGGTCTCCCTTGTTTGCTGGAGCACCCACGGTTGAACCCCTGAGCTAAGCAAGAGAGGCTGGCACACGCGGGCTCTTGGTAGACTGTCTCTAGCTTTGAGTGGTTCCAGTGGAGGCCCCAGTCACTGTACAGCAGAGACAAGCCATCCTCAAAACATCCACGAGCATAATAAAGCAAACGGCATCGTCTGTTCCGTAGCAACAGTAATGATGATGAGGGAAACATACGCACGCTCAAACCTGAGACCACACCCCCCGCCCCACCCAGCTGTCCTCTTCAGCCAGGCTCCCAGAATGTTGCCAGCTCTGGAAATGCCTCTGCAAAGTCTCAACAGCCCAAGAGGAAAGACCTAAGAAGATGACAGCAGTAGCTACCCAAGAAAATGGCCTGATGGCGAGGTTCACTGCCAATATGCTCTACTCATGTGCTAGAGTTCCTTCTTTTTAGCCCACCATTCTTTCTTTTTCTTTTTAGTATCACAGCTTTATTGAGGTATAATTCACCTAACATAAAATTCGCTCTTTAATGTGTACTCAGCGGCTCATCATACGTTCAGTTAATCGTGCAACTATCTAATTCCAGAACATTTTCGCCACCCCAAAAAGAAATCCCATACCCATTAGTCACTCCCCATTACACCACCACCCCCATCTCCCCAGCCCCTGAAAACAATTCACCTACTTTCAAGTCTACAGACTTGCCTCTTCAGGACACTGCATATAAATGAAATCATGTAATATGTGGTCTCACTGGACTGGCTCCTGTCAACTGAAAAAAATGCACAACCTAAAAGTTGAGAATTGTTTTATTTGGTGGACTTTCTGAGGATTTCAAACCGGGGAGGCAGCCTCTCAGATTGCTCTGAGTGACTGCTCCAAAGAGGTACTGAAGAGGAACCAGGATATATAGTTTTGTAACAAAAATCAGATGGTCAGAACAACAAAAGATTACTGTTAATTAAAGAAAACCGGGCATTCTCAAGTTAATTAATTTAGCGCTTTTTATGTATGAGAAGATGCTAGTCTGGGCTCATTGAAATCATTCCTTTGATATGCACCTCAGCTATCTGGGGCCAGTATCCTGTTCTTTCCCATCCTGAGTCCCCTCAGGGCTCACCATCAAGGTGCAGCTGTAGTGGCTTGATGGCTGCAACATCCTTTGTTCATTGATTTAGATTTAGATTCCATACTTTAGAAATTTAAAAAAAAAAAAGGAAAAGAATGGAGGAGAGGAGAAGGAAACAGGAAGAAAAAGGAAGAAGGAAGGGAAGGAGGGCGGGCGAAAAAACACCTCATACAATTTTTGGACTCCACGTAAACTCAAAAAGCTTGAAAGCTAGAGGCTCACGGAGTAACCAAGGCTTCAAAATCATGAAATGATTTCTAAAACACCCAGCCACACTATCAATCAAGCAGGAGGATATAATAAAAACATTTCAGGCCTGCAAGGCCTTTACTGACCTCCTTTGCATCATTTCTCACAGAGGTACTGAAGGATGTGCTCCACCCAAACAAGGGCATAAACCAAGAAATAAGATAAAGGACAGAAAATAAGACAGCTAGCATCAATAGAAGCAAAAGGAATACTGAGGACATGGTAAAGGGAGATCCCAGGATGACACTCGCGCTGAGAGCATAGCGGTGATAATCCACATAGGAGGTCAGAAGGCTCAGGAAGAGATTTCTTCAGTAAGATTAAACTGGTGACCTAGCTGAAGTGTCTGAACATCTTGAGAGATTTATACAACTGGTGAAGGATTGAGGTAGAAATTGTGACAAATACATGGAATATTTTTTTCCATTTTAAAAAATTTTTGGCCAAGCCATGCAGCACGTGGGATCTTAGTTCCCCGACCAGGGAACGAACCGACGCCCCCTGCGTTGGAAGCACAAGAGTCTTAACCACTAAACCGCCAAGGAGGGCTTCCCTGCTGGCGCAGGGGTTGAGAATCCTCCTGCCAATGCAGGGGACACGGGCTCGAGCCCTGGTACGGGAAGATCCCACACGCCGCGGAGCAAGTAAGCCCGTGTGCCACAACTACTGAGCCTGCGCTCTAGACCCCATGAGCCATAACTACTGAGCCCACGAGCCACAACTACTGAGCCCATGCACCTGGAGCCCGTGCTCCGCAACGAGAAGCCACCGCAATGAGAAGCCCACACACCGCAACAGAGTAGCCCCCGCTCTCCGCAACTAGAGAAAGCCCGCGTGCAGCAACACAGCCAAAGATAAATAAATTTATTTTTAGAAACTAAAATAAAAATAAACCGCCAGGCAGGTCCCTGGAATCTTAAGCCAAAAAACAAAGCAATTTTTTTTTTTTTTTTTTTTGTTGCGGTACGCCGGCCTCTCACTGTTGCGGCCTCTCCCGTTGCGGAGCACAGGCTCCGGACGCGCAGGCCCAGCGGCCATGACTCACGGGCCTAGTTGCTCTGCGGCATGTGGGATCCTCCCGGACCGGGGCACGAACCCGTGTCCCCTGCATCGGCAGGCGGACTCTCAACCACTGCGCCACCAGGGAAGCCCAAAAAAACAAAGCAATTCTTAATTCCATGGAAATAAAAAGTCGTGCAGGAAGAAAGATAAATCAAGTCCACATACACAACTCAGATACATCTTGCTTGGCTTACCCCGTAGATTCTTTTACAAGTAAACATCAATATTTAAAAGTCAAGAGACTGCACATAAAATTCCAGAATCCTAAAAAAAAAAAAAAAATTCCAGAATCCTAGATTCTTTTTTGGAAAAACTGCGAGATCTAGGCAATTTGTGCCTACATTTCCGCACACCTGTGCTGAGAGGCCTTCCCAGCGTGTCACAGGCCAGCCCTGGGCAGTCTACAGCCGGGGCTTCTCTAGAGGCTGTGAGAAGCCCGCGGGTGAGGCGCGGGGCTGGGAGGTGGAGGGAAGCACGCACTGACGACAAAGCGTCGCCTCCTATACTCCGAATGAAGGCTGGGTACTGACCAGAGGGCCCCCAGGCCTCCCAGCCTCCGTTTCTGGACACTTTATTCTTCCCCACCGCCCCGCCCATTTTTCCGAAATTGCTCAATACCTGTCTCTCACTTCATCTAGTCCGCGCCCTGAGCGAACACACCCACAACCGGAAAAAGGAACCGGGAGTGATTTCCGGCTGGGCGGCGGGCGGCGAGCCTCGCTTCCGGCGGCGCGCCGAGTGACGTAAAAGAGCGCGCCGCGCAGCGTGGGCCGAGGACCGTGCGGGGGCGTATGGAGGTCAGCCGGGGCGCTTGAGGTAGCGGGGGCGGCGTAGGTCTCGGGGCCGGGGGGAAGAGGGTCCTGAGGAGCCTAGGTCCTGAAGGCATGGGGGCGTGGCCGGGAGAGGAGACCAGGAGGGCGCACGGGACGCAGGGGGTAGGGGTGGGGGCGGGCCCGGTTCAGAGCCGCGCCTGCTCGTGCGCACGCGCCCCTTTTCCGAGGTCCGGCGTGGCGGCCTGCGAGCCCCGCACTGGTCCTCCGCGCTGTCGCTGGCTGGCCTTCGTGCAGGTCGTTCTCTTTCTGCGTCTGAGGGACGAACTTCTGGGTTGGTGTTTCCACAAATCCCAGCTGGGCTTCTGAATTTGTTTTCCTCGCTAGCTCGTAGGACGGTCTTTAGTCGGGAACGTTTTCAGTGCTTCCCCGCTGTTGGGGCTCTGTGGATGGTGGATGTTACCCTGGGGTCTGTGTTCCTCCTGAGTCTCTTGCTTTATGTACAGTTAATCTAAGCTTTCTACAGCTGCAACAGTGAACTCACGTAAAAATAAAATGTCCCAGACCAACCCAGTTCTGGGAAATCGAAGGTCAAACACGTTCTCTGCTTTGGCAGGAGGGAGGCCCAGGTTATAACGCCTTTTATCGTGCCCCGGCGGTGTGCCTTACCCAGGTCATTTATTCACGCAGGTGAGCAGGACAGAGTTGTTAAAAGCAGCAGCATCGGGATATGTAACATTCTTGGAGGAGGTAACGTTTTTTGTCTGGGTGCGGGAAGATGGGGGGGGTTGATTTTCCGAGCCCTATGAAGGGGGGTTAAAAAAAACGAGGCAGCAGGCCTTGCCCTGCCCTGCCAAGGTGTAATGAAAGTGCAAGGCGTGTTTAGAATGAGGGTGTGTTCCAGGGAGGAAAAAGAGGTAAAACTGGGAAGATAGTTCTGGGCCATGTTGTGAAGTGCTTTTTATGATTGGTTCAGGAGGTTTGCTCTTAGAAAGCGTGTGTGTGTGTGTGTTTAGTAGGTCGGTAAGTAATAGTGTAGGTTGGTTTGGGGAGGCTCACTCACACGTCTATAAGGATTAAAATAACATCCACAGGAGCTGTGGGATGTATATATGGATGATATGTCCAGGGTTTTCCATGAGTGGTCTAATTTAAAATATTCTGTCTCATTGTCCCCCTAAGTCAATAATTTTTAATCCTGCATACTTTTAAAAATTAAAAAAAAGGGGGGGTGGGGCAATGCTGTTCAAGCCCTGTGTGCAGAGACTCCCACTCAAGAGGTCTTGGGTCGGGCCTGGGATTCTGAGGTGTTGAACCATTCCCTAGGTGATTCTACAGCCAGGACTGGAAACCCTCCAGCCCAAGCTGTGATGCTCTTAAGTCTTGTTATTTGGTTACATTAGGTACTGATACAGAAGCCCTCGGAGATTTTTGCTTCAGAAAGCACTGCTGCATGCACATGGTCAGTCAGGAAGGAGAGGTTTGGGCTGGTTTATGGGGAGTGTGGCTGTGACTTTCTCTTTTTCCTTTTAATACATTTATTTATTTATTTATTTTTGGCTGCGTTGGGTCTTCGTTGCTGCGCGCGGGCTTTCTCTAGTTGCGGCGAGCAGGGGCCTCCTGTTCATTGTGGTGCATGGGCTTCTCACCGCGGTGGCTTCTCTTGTTGCGGAACACAGGCTCTAGGCGCACGGGCTTCAGTAGTTGTGGCACGTGGGCTCAGTAGTTGTGGCGCGTGGGCTCTAGAGCGCAGGCTCAGTAGTTGTGGCGCACGGGCTTAATTGCTCCGTGGCATGTGGGATCTTCTCGGACCAGGGATCGAACCGTGTCCCCTGCACTGGCAGGCGGATTCTTAACCACTGTACCACCAGGGAAGTCTCTGTGACTCCCTTTCATTTGTCGGGTTCTCCTGTTGTGTTTGGGAGTCGGGAACTGCCTCTGCACCACTCCCTTCTCTGTCCTTTTTCTCTTCAGGGCTTTGGGGTCACTTGCTAGGAGGCTTCTCTCCCCACCCCCCGGGCCGCCATGGCTGCTCGGCTGGTGAAGCGCTGCACGTGCCTCCTGAGGGAGGCCCGCCGTCTGGCCCCTGCCGTGTCCCCGGTTGGCCAGCTGAGACTCGCCCGGGGAGCCCAGAAGCCTCTGACTTCCTCGGCTGCCTCGTCCAGCTCCCGCCTCCCAGGTCCTTTGTCAGAGCTTGTGGAGAAGGAACAGGTGTTTACTCCCTACCCTGAGCGCCAGGAGGTGGATCAGCTCATCGAGAAGGCCACCAGGCCAGAGGAGCTCCTGGAGCTTCTGGATGGCGGTCACTGTCTGCACCAGAACCACGCCGCCCTCACGCTCATCCAGCTCTCTCGCCTGCTGTCTGAGAAGCCGAAAGACAAAGCCTTGCTCATACAGGATGCCCGCTTTCGACAGCTTCTCCATCTTGTCGACAGCCAGGTGGGTTCGAGAGCCCTTCCTGCAGGTTCAACAAGCAGAAAACAGCAGAGGCCCCGGAGTCCAAAGCATCCAGTCACTTTCCGGGTATAGACAGGAGCTCTGCTGTGTGTTCAGGCCCTCCATGTGCAGTGGTATTTTTTCATTTTATAGATTCCAAAGTACTTTAATGCGTTTCTTCTCTTTTTTTTAAATTAATTTTTATTAGAATATAGTTGCTTTACACCGTAGTTTCTGCTGTAGGTCTGCTTTCCCTTTTGTTAATCCTCACAGCGGGTCTGTTAGGTGAATGTTGCTGTCCTCATCTTACAACAAGCAACGCAAGCACAGTAAATAGAAGCACAAGGATCGAGCCCGGTTCTTCTCAGCACCCTGGGGGCTTCCCCCTCGCCCTGCAGTCTTGGCTTGCATAGCCCCCTCTCAATGTCTGGCTGTTGGGGGATACACTCTTGAAGCTGGAGGAGATGAGGGGTGACTAGTGGAGGATCTCAGAAACTTGAGCTGCCCATGGGCGTTATCCGATCAGATCCTTAAAGGTGGAGCGTGGAGAGAAGGGACCTGTGTGCGGCAGGGGTTGGGGGCAGGACTCTACCCAGATTGTGTTCCGTGTGAGGAAGCACTCCCTTCATGCAGACTCTTCCCATGGCTCCGTGGGGTCTGCTGGAGCCAGAGGGCCTGGGGCGCAGCAAAGAGGTACACACCCTCCCCCTGGCTGCTCCAGAAGGGCGAGGCCCTGTGTCCGCTTGTCAGGGATGATAAGGAGGAGACTCGCAGCTCAAGGAAGGGGTCACATTAAATGAATTTTTTCAAACTGTAGTTTATGAAAGTGTAGTAGAAGTGGCTAAGTGTTTTTAATGAAGTAGAGTAATGTAGAAAACAATTCACATGTAGTAAGGGAAGTGTTTCGTGGAACTTTTTGTCTTAGTCAAGTGTATATGTGTGGGTCACTACAGATTTATTTCTTACTGAGAATAAAACTCAAAAATTAAGTAGATTCCTTCTTTTTCTAAGACTATAATTCTAGTTGTTATTCACTGAACATTTTACACACAAATTAAAGTAAGCTTTAGAGACAAGACTGAACATTTGGAACAAAATTACAAAATTGTAATTAGAAAATTACATTGTAACAAATTACATTGTAACAAAATTACAAGCTAGTAATGAACCAGGAACAAAGTATTTAGAAATGTAAGCAGTGAACAAGATTTCTTTTAAAGAGCCCTCCTACTTCAGGGAAATCTGCAGAAAAAGCAGGAGCCACTGGGGGCTCATGTGATACTGAGATCAAATTCATACCTTTTTTTGTTTGTTTTGCTGCACCACGCAGCTTGTGGGATCTTAGTTCCCCAAACCAGGGACTGAACCTGGCCTCTGCGGTGGAAGCGCAGAGTTCTAACCACTGGACCGCCAGGGAGGTCCCTCATACTTTTCTCCTTCTGCCCGGCCTTTCACACAACAGCTTTTTTGTTTGCCCCTCACGTCGTGTGTGTGTGTGATTTCAGCTCCCCGTCTCAGCAGTGCAGCCCCATTTCACAGATGAGGGCTCAGGAGCCTTGCAGAGTGGCGGAGTTAAGAGCCTTAGCGCAGCAGACAACAGAGCCCTGCTCAGCTACCGAATACTGCCTTCCCTGGGGGTGGGACCAGAGGGCACTGTGAGTGGCCCCCGTATCCCTCTGCGGCCTGGAGACATGCCCTGCAGGGGGCGCTGTGGGGGGCCTGCTGGCCCAGACAGGCTGTGAGGGAGGAGCACCCTGGTGCGCCCGTTTAAATGACAGGTGGGGAGCTGCTTCTAGGGAGGCAGCCACCAGCTCAGAGCCTTGGTCCACTCTGTAACAGCACAGGGTCAGCAGGGTCCCAGGTGTGCCCTTGCGTGTGTCCCCCCACCCAGATAACTGCAGTCTGGCATGGGACCCTCGTGAAGCTGCTCCGGAGCCTCTATGCACTGGGGCTTCCCACCACCTCCAAGGAGCTGCGATCCGTGGAGCAGGAGGTCCGCTGGCGCATGCGCAGGCTGAAGTACAAGCACCTGGCCTTCCTGGCCGAGTCCAGCGCCACCTACATGCAGGAGCGGGACTCCCAGGAGCTGCTGGCTGAGCTGCTTGTGCACCTGGAGCGGCGCTGGGCAGAAATCGATGACAGCCGCATGGTGGTGGCCATGATGATGAAGACGGGGCACCTCTCCGAGTCTCTGATGACCCGCCTGGAGGACAAGGTACTGGGATCTAGAGCCCTGGCAGCTTCTGTCCGGAGTCTGGACCATGGCACCGGAGGGACTGGCACTTCACACAGCTGGAGGCAGCTCTCCGCACCCAACTGGCTCCTCCAGGGATCCAGGGGGCTGCAGAGCCTGGACCCCACTCCAAAATTGCGTCTTGCACATAACCTGGAGGTGGCCTGGCCGGCAACTCCTGAAGTGTGTCCTGGGCCACCCCAGTGGCTCAGCCTCCGGCTGGTGCTTCCTAGAGATACCACGCCTGCCCACCCCCTGCGCCACCCCCAGCCCTGCAGTCAAGTCAAATTCAGCCCCTGTTCCCGTGGTAGCGGGGGCTGGCCCAGATGACTGCCACAGCAAGCTCCGCAGCTCATGGGCCCCTGGTCCCCTGCCCTGGGACCTGGGGATAAGTTTGGCTGCGGACACGGTGCCCCGGTGTGGGGGCTCCCTGGCGTGGGGGTGGGGGCAGGCCCTGCACAGATGGGGCCTGTGTTTAGTAAGCTCAGGCCCAGTTACTGTCTCGCAGGGCCTGCACTGCATGGGACCCCTGGCCCTCGGGCCACCGAGCTGACCCCTGCCGGCTGTGGTTGACAGTGCCTGGAGCTGGTGGAGCATTTTGGCCCTGAGGAGCTGCGGAAGGTGCTGGTGACATTGGCAGCTCAGAACCGGCGGTCGGTGCCCTTGCTGCGGGCCATCTCGTACCACCTGGTCCAGAAGCCCTTCCCCCTGACGAAAGGCATCCTCCTGGACCTGGCGTACGCCTACGGTGAGCCCTGTGCGCGGAGAGCAGGGTGGGGCGGGGGCTGAGTTCCGGCCGCAGCCTTGTCAGAGTCGGTGCCTGCCTCGCCCGTGGCGGGCGCTGGCCTAAAAGGCTGCCACAGAAACACTGTGACTCACGGGCCCTGATCCTCTCTGCTGGGCCTCAGGGATAAATTTGGTTCCAGACACCAAGCTGTTACTCCTTGAGACCAGGGTGGGTGGCGGGTGGGCCTGAGGGTGGCCTGCCTATCCTCACCAGTTGAATCTCGGGCTCTGTCCCCAAAGGCAAACTCGGCTTCCACCAGACGCAGGTGTTCCAGCGCTTGGCTGCAGACCTGTTGCCCCACGCTCCTAGCCTGACGTCCAGCGAGGTGGCCCGCTGCACCAAGTCCTTTGCCTTCCTTAAGTGGCTCAATCTGCCCCTGTTTGAGGCCTTTGCCCAGGTGAGCTGGGGTGCAGACCTGAGGCCTGGCTTTGAGGGCCTCCTGTGCCTGACCCTCTGCTTAAGCCGGCTCCCTGGTCGTTTCATTAGGGAGGCCCCTCCGGCCTGGAAATACCTCCTGGTGGCAAACACGGAGTCCTTATTCTGGCTTATTTGGAGAGAAATGATACGATTTAGTAGTGAAAGAAAATGTAGTTGAAAACGGTTTCTTCCATCCTTTCACCAAAGTTTGTAGGAGTTTTTGTCTGTCTTTGGGTAGCTGTGTGGGGAGCAGTGTAGACAGCGAGGCTGAGGATCCACTCAGAACTCTCCCTAAACTTCCAGCTGCCTCAGAATGGAGTTGTGAAGAAAGAGGATGTTTGCATTTAGGTGTATGTGCAACAGGTTGAAACTCTGTTTGTAGGCTGAGGAGTATTTCTAAAGCTGTCGTCAGGGGCCTTTTGTGTGTGTGATTGCCTCTGGGAGGATAGGGCCTGGCCCTCTGCCCACTCCCCTGTGTAAATTACCCCTTGGGGCTGGGAGCTCGTGGGCTCTGGGGGAGGGCCAGGTCTGCATGGGGCACTGGCCACCGGGCCCCTCTCATCCGGCCTTTCTGTCCTACCTGACTGGCCCAGCACGTCCTGGACAGAGCCCAGAGCATCACTGTGCCACAGCTGTGCAACATGCTCCTGGCTTTCGCCCGTGTGAACTTCCGCCCAGAACGGGAGGATCCGTTCTTCAGCCTGGTACAGTCTTCACGCCCCCAGCTCCTTCACTCTCCCTGCCTCGGATGCTCAGCCCTCCTCGGAGCAGCTCGGGACTGAGTGGGAGGGAGGGAAGAGACCGGATTTGTGCTGAGGGGCCCCAGGTGTAGGCAGTGAGGAAGAAGGCCCGGCATGGGGGCGTGGAGGGGGCTGGCTAGAGCCAGGCGTCCCGGGGATCGTCCGGGGACGAAACGCCAAACCCAGCGTGGCAGCCGAGGGTCAGGAGGGCATCCGACGGCTCACGTGCACTAGGGCTGGGGGACCCTTGCTCTTGCTTCCTAGCGCTCCCTGAATGCCCTGTTGGGGCTCAGAGACCTCAATCCACCTGCAGGGGTGAGAGCGTCCTGTGAGTGGACTGGGTATGACCCTAGGGCCCCGCGGTGGGCACTGCCCCAGCCGGCCAGCTGCTTCCCCTTTCATAATCCCTGACTCCTCTCAGGGCCAGAAATACCTCCCCTGTGCAGGCGACGTGGTTTTGTGCCATAGGTCCCTGCCAGTGGGAGGGGCAGCGGGGGGAACCCAGCTGCTGTCCAGATTGGGCCTAAGGGATGAGGAGGGTTTCTGGTACCTTCCACCAGGGGTGCCCCAAGCCTGACCAAGAGCACCTTGGCCAGCGTTGCTCCCCATCCCCGCCTTGGCCCCAGCGTGGCCAGGTCATAACGCAGTTCCAGCTGCTGCCCGCCCAGGGATGCCTGCGGCCACGGAGCAAACCGGCTTTCCCCACCCCACCCCGTCCCTGCCCAGGTGCATGAGAAGCTGGGGTCAGCGCTGGCGGGCCTGGAGCCAGCCCTGCAGGTGGACGTGGTGTGGGCCCTGTGTGTGCTGCAGCAGGTGCTGGAGGCTGAGCTGCAGGCTGTGCTCCACCCTGAGTTTCACACCCGGTTTCTAGGTGAGCGAGCGGTGGCGGGTATCCCTCCCTCTCCTGAGTGATGGCAAGCCCACTGTGCGTCCCCCTCCCCGCCCGGCCCCCGCCCCATCCCAAGTGCCGCCCCAGCCTTGAGCCAGGAGGGAGCCTGGGAGCCTTGGCCCGCTCGCCATCGGGGAGGCCGGGCAGGCCCGGGCTCTGCTCCGCCTCCGCCCGCTCCTAGTGGGTGACCGGCAGCCCTCTTCCCGCTGCTGGCCCAGAGTCCAGGCTGAGACTTGGGTGAGGGGTGCCTCTGGCTCTGCCACCTGGCCCCCGTGACCCTCCACCCTCTTCCTCCTGGCCCTCCGCCAGCCCCTCCCCTCTCACCCCATCCTCTCCCGTTAGGTGGCGAGTCCCCAAAGGATCAAAGCACCTTCCAGAAGCTGCTCCACATCAATGCCACTGCCCAGCTGGAGCACCCCGAGTACACGGGCCCCCTTTTGCCAGCCTCAGCCTTGGTCCCGAGGCCCGAGGCCCTTGACAGGAAGGTGACCCCCTTGCAGAAGGAGCTGCAGGAGACGCTGAAGGGGCTGCTGGGGAGTGCCGACAAGGGCAGCTTCGTGGTGGCCACGCAGTATGGCTGGGTTCTGGGTGAGGGCCCTTCCCCTTCCCCTCCCAGCAGTCCCATCTGGGGACTGTTGTAAACCTGCCCCCTCCGCTCTCCGGGGTCTCTGTTCATCCATCGTAGGGGCGGGGCTGTCAGCCCAGTTGGACGCCAAGGGACAGTCCCCAACACCTTTTCGTTCCGTGCTCTCCCTAGATGCTGAGGTGCTGCTGGACACCGACAGCCAGCTCCTGCCCCTGAGGGCCTTTGTGGCCCCTCATCTCGCCCTGCCCTCTGGCAGCCAGCCACTGCCCCCGGGGGCCAAGAGGTGAGCGACCACACAACCCTTGGGGGCCACGTGCACTTGGCTCTTCAGCATTCCCTCTTCTCTCCAGGGGCCTAGGAGAGCTGTCAGCACCCACAGCGCCTTTCTCCCTGCAGGCTGGCCTTCCTGCGCTGGGAGTTCCCCAACTTCAACAGCCGAAGCAAAGACTTGCTGGGGCGCTTCGTGCTGGCCCGGCGCCACCTGCTGGCCGCTGGCTTCCTGCTGGTCGATGTGAGTATCCGTTGGGTGGGCGGTGACTGCACAGGGAGAAGCCCCCGGCCCAGTCGGGTGATGGGAGGAGCCAGTGCTCACCGGACCCCAGCTCTTGAGGTCAGCTGTGTTGGGATTCCCCCTTGATGTGAGAGAAGGGAAGCTTGAAAGGGTGTTGTATCTTTCCCAACGTCATATAGCTTTGAAGTACCTGACGCCCTAGGCACTGTTCCCACCTCCACAGCCGGGGCCTCTTAGACGGGGTCAGACCAACCAGGTGCCCAGGTCCGAGTGCCGACGTGCGCCTCACCCAGGGGTCTGCTGTGCCCCGGCCCTGGGGCCTGGCTCCAGCTTTTCACGCAGAGACTTCTGCCACGGGAGCAGGCTGTCCTGTGAGGGGCCAGAGATCCACATGAGTGACTCTCCTGTTGAGTTTTTCGTTTTGCTTGTGGTACAACTTTTAAAATCTAGAGGCTGCTCTTGGTCCCGTGTAGTCGTGGGCCTCTGCAGCTCTGAGCAGTGACCAAGTCAGGGTCTCTTCCCCACCCATGCTGCGGCAGCTCCGTGGGCTTCTTCCTTCGGGATTTGGAGGCCAGGGGTGCGGTGTGCAGGGCAGCAGGCGGGACAAGGGTCCCCGCCTGCCCTGACTTCTCTCCTGCCTCCCCAGGTCCCATACTATGAGTGGCTGGAACTCAAGTCTGAATGGCAGAAGAGCGCCTACGTCAAGGACAAGATGCGCAAAGCAGTGGCGGAGGAGCTGGCCAAGTAACCTGTCCCGTAGCAAGGACTGTGTGACCAGGGGGCCGGACTCCCCTGGAGGCCTAGCCACGAGCGCTGGATGGGCCGGAGGCGGCACGCTCGAGGACAAACCTCAGTGCAGGACTTTGGCCGGAAGTGGGCTGGTGGCCAGCACCTCTGAGTGGCAGGTGGTTCTCTCATGGGTAATAAATCTTTAACCAGCTGCCTGTCTGTACCAGCTTCTCTGCCACCCACAGAGGACCCTTCCCGCGTACCTTCGTGCACAGCTGGCCCGTTGCTCAGCGCTGGCAGTCAGCCCCAGCACAGGCCGAGCCCTGCGGTGCCGAACCTCGGCGCACGAGGGCCTTCCCGGGGGAGGCCGGTGGGGTGTTCCGTGCATGGCTTGGGGTTCTAACCGTGGCGTGGCTGCTGATGACAGTCGTCCTGGGAGGTCCCCTCCCGTCCGACGGTCTTGGGCGAGTGGGGGCCCCTGACGGCCTGCGCTGCCACGCGGCACGAGGCCCGGCACTCGGGAGGCTCTGGCTCTGAGGAGAAGACGGCGTGCGCTTGACTGACACCGGGGCCGGAAGAGACCCCTTGCTGTTCTTCTTACACCCGGACCAGAGTGCCGTGGTGTCGTGCTGCCATCGTGGGAGCCGTCTACCTGCGTCGCCCGGGCCCCTCCACCACACCAGCAGCAGCGCCCCCAGATGCTGGAAAGAAATAGGCATTCTCCGGATTCCCTGGCGGCCTAGTGCTTAGGACTCCACGCTTCCACAGCCGGGGGCCAGGGTTCAGTCCCTCGCTGGGTAACTGAGATCCCACAAGCCACGCAGCATGGCCAAAAAAACCCAGAAATGGGCTTTCTTCAGTCCCTCACAGGAGACTTTGCTGGGGACAGGGCAGTGTCACGTGCCTCCAGCAGTACAGAGTGGAGAGAGGCTGGTGTGAGTGGAGCTGAGCAGAGGAGAAGGGCCATCTCGCCTCTGTGGGCCCCCATCCCAGCTGTTCCCCGCGCCCTCCAAAGCGGTCCCTCAGAAAGTGAGTCACACAGGCATTGGGGTAGAGGGGGAACCATAGGGCACCAGCTCACAGGACGTGGGTCCTTGTCATTTGCACAGGCTGGCAAGTGTTCTTCATCCGGAGAGAAGGGCAGCCCGGATGGCTTTCTGAAGCTGCTGACTCCAAGCCCAGGCAAGATGAGGGAGCAGGGAGGGCACTCCAAAGTGAAGGGCCAGTGTGGACAGGCGTGCGGGTGCTGAGCCAGTGTGGGGCGGGGGGGTCGCCTCTGGGAGCTCCCACTGAGGAAAGAGCTCGTCCTAGTCACCAGGATCTCTGGCTTCTATCTGAGATACTTTAACAGGTTCTCTGCAGTTGTAAGAAACTACACAGTGGTCCCTTGTGCCCCTACCAGTTTCCCCAAAGGTGACATCTTGTAGAACTCTGGCACGTGTCGCACCAGGACACTGAGGGGAATAAAGGTCCACATGCAGGACACGTGCATCACCACCAGGACGCCTCACGTTGTCTTTTATGCTCATACCTCCACCTTGTTCTCAGCTAAGCGGCAACTGCCAACCTGTCCTCCATTTCTATTTTGTCACTTGGAGAACGTTCTATAGAGGAATCCTACAGTATATAACCTTCAGATTTGGGGTTTCTTCACGGGCACCTTTCTGTGGCGTTTCATCCAGTAGGTCCTTCCTTGTTACTGCTGTTAGACTGATTCAGCCCTGTGTGTGGGGGTTTGTGTAAACCTCAGCTTTCATTTCTCTGGGATAAGCGCCTGGGAATACAGCTGCTGGGTCGTATGGGATTTATGTGTTGTTTAAGAAACTGCCACAGTGTCTGCTGGGGGCGCTGTGCCATGTTACAGTCCCTCCAGCAGTGTGAGGAGCAGGGAAGTCCTCCACATCCCCGCCAGCCTTTGGTGTTCGGGGTTCCTGCAGCAATCCTGGTGGTCTGGAGTGACACCTTTCCACTTGGCATTTGCCGAATGGCTAGGGATGCTGAACACTTACCTAATTTCTTTACTCTAGTCATCTTGGCGGGTATGAAGTGCTATCCCATTGTGGTTTCGATTTTCACTTCCATGATGACTAATGATATCTTTTCATGCGCTTATGGCCTATTTACATATAATTTTTGGAGAAATACCTATTCAGATCCTTTGTCCAGTTTTTAATTAGGTCGTCTTATTGGGTTGTAAGAGTTCTTTATACGTTCTAGAAACAAGTCCCTTATCAGATAAATGACTCGCAAATACCTTCTCCCATTCTGTGGGCTATATTTTCACTTTCTTGATGGTGGCCTTTGAAACACAAAAGTTCTAAATTTTGGTGAAATAGAGTCTCTCTCCCACAAGTGGGGGCTAAACAGAAGGGAGCCCCACCTCTTGGCCACACTTGCCTGGGGTTCAGCTCCAGCAGCGGGTATCTGGGGGCAGGATAAGAAGTGCCAAAGCCCTTCATCCCCCAGGGTAGGGGCAGGGGGTGGGAGGCCCTGTGTTCTTGGCTGCACCACTCTGCACAAGGTGGATTCTCAAATACTCTAGACTCTGCTTTCTTCGTAAATTTGCGTAGATTTATTTTATTTATTTATTTATTTATTTAGGCTGTGCCACATGGCATGCGGGATCTTAGTTCCCCAGCCAGGGGAAACCCACTCCCCCTGCAGTGGAAGCACAGAGTCTTAACCACTGGACCGCCAGTGAATTCCCAGCATAGATCTTGAATAGCTATTTCTTCACCTATTTGCCCTTCAGACCCTTTCCAGGAGCTTTAAATGTTTGCCTGGTTTACAGTTTTCACCAGTTTTCACTGGGGAGCTGGTCAGTGGAGCTCCTCATGCTTTCATTCTGAAGTCCATCTGCTTTTTACTTATTTTTCTTGCCTTATTGCAGGGGTTAGAACTTCCAGCACTGTTTGAAAAAAGGGCGGGTGAGGGGAGCTTCTGTTGAGAACAGGCATCCCTGCCTTGTTCCCAATCTTAGAAAGCATTCAGTCTTTCACCACCAAGGGTGATGTTAGCTGTAAGGCTTTTGTATTTGATTTTTATCAAGTTTATTTTAACTTGCTGAGAAGTTTTTTTTTTTAATCTGAATGGCTGATGGTCTATGGTCAAATGCTTTTTCTGTATCAATTGATATATAATTTTCCTTCTTTAGTCTGTTGGTGTAGCGGGTTACGTTGATCTTCAAGTGTTGAACCACCCTTGCATAGCTGGAATAAATTCGACTTGGTCATGATGTATAATTCTTTTTATACATTGTTGGATTTGATTTGCTTATATTTTAGATTTTTTTGTGCCTATGCTCATGGGAGATATTGGTCTGTAGTTTTTGTTTATTTGTTTTGGGTACTATCTTTGCGTGGTCTGGGTATCAGGGTATTTCTTGTCCTCTAAAATGAGTTAGGAAGTGTTTCCTCCTATTTTGTGGAAGAGATTGTCTAAAATTGATGTTAATTCTACTTTAAGTACTGGTAGAACTCCAGTGAAACTATCTGGGCCTGAAGACTTCTTTGGGGAAGCTTTTTTTTAAGTTACAAATTCAATTTCTTTCATGGTTTTAGGACTATTCACATTATCAATTTCATCTTGTTTGAATTTTTGGTAGATTTCAATTTTCAAGTAATTGTCCGTTTCTTCAAAGTTGCTGAATTTATGAGCATTAAGTTGTTTGTAGCATTCCCTTAGTATCCTTGAAATGCCCTCAGACTCTGTAGCCCTGTTATTAGTCAGCATTCTCCAGAGAAACAGGGCTAGCAGAATGTATGAGAGAGAAAAATGTAAGTGGAGATTTATTACAGGAATTGGCTCTGCAGTTATGACGGCCGAGAAGTCCCATGATTTGCATTTCTCAAGCTGGAGAACCAGGAAAACCATAGTCATTGGTATAAATTCAGTCCAAGTGCAAAAGCCTGAGAATGGGGAGGGGTGTGGGGTGGCGTGTCACTGGTATCAGCCCTGGAGTCCAATGTCCAAGGGTAGGAGAAGGACGTCCCAGCGCAAGAAGAGACTGAATCCACCATTCCTTCATCTTTTTGTTTCTCTCTGACCCCACCCCAGCGGACTGGCTGATGCCCACCCACATTGGTGAGGGTGGATCTCTACTCAGTCTACTGGATTAGACGGTAATCTCCAGAGATGCCCTCACATACACACCCAGAAATAGCATTTAATGGGCTAACTGGGCATCCCTAAGCCCAGTCAGGCTAACACATAAAATTAACCATCATAGCCCCATTGCATACTGGTCACTTGTGTCTTCTCTATTTTTGTCCATCTTGCAATTTTATCAATTTTCCAAAGAACTATTCTTTTTTGTTTCATTGATTTCCTCTGTTGTTTTCCTGTTTTCACTTTCATTGATTTCTGCTCTTGACTTTATTTCCTTCTTTCTGCTTGTTTTAGTTTATTTTGCCCTTCTTTTCCTAGTTTCCTGAGGTAGGAACTTAGATGATTGATTTGAGACCTTTCCCCTTTTCTGATGTGCACTGTTACCTGCAGACCACATAATCTGATATTTTGTATTTTTATCTTCATTCAGTTCAGTTCTGTGTTTCTTAAAAATTTTCTTCTAGATGTGATTTTCCTGGTTGTTGGGTTCTTCCCTGATTTCCCCAGTATGATGGGTGATTTTTTTTTTAATTGTATCCCAGACAGGCTATAATGTTCAAATTTTTAATTTTAGCAGGCAGTCATCCTGTTTGGGTTCAAGATGCAGGTCCTGGGCTGCTTTCACGGCCTGTGGTTCTAAGGACAGTATAACATTCAGGGCCTTTCTTGCACTGCGTTGGTCTCATGCCGCCGGGCCCTGCTGGTGCTCTCGAATGGGTGGGAGGCACTTCCTAGGCTGGACCATCCTGTGCCTTGGGTCGGGGAGGGGGTGTTTTCCTGGGGGAGGAAGCCCAGCTTGCTGGGCTGAAAGCCTGCCGTGGTGGGGTTTCCCTTGCCAGTGCCCCCATCCGCCAGAGCCTCTGGCTGCGGCGGGGTGGGGGGCAGGAGCCTGAGTGAGGTGGGGCACGGTGTGGGGAGGAATGTGCTTCCCTTGACCCCGTATCAGGAGACTTCCCTTGATCTTCGTACCAGTTCTGCCACACTCCCTACAATTGTGACAGACTCCCATCCACGTGAGGATGAATACCTGGTCCTCCTCCTGCTAGCAGCTGTGTGTGGGGAGGAGGGGTGGGTTAGGAAATGCCGGGCTTGGGTCCCCTTCTGTTGGGTGGGCTGCTCTGCTGTTCCTCCAGTCCTGGGGTCCCTCACCAGCTCACCTTCCTCTTTTCATCTCTGAGAGTTCAGTTTTGGTGGGATCTAATTTCCTGCATTTTTCTTGGGTTAGTCAGGAGGAGCAGGGAGACAAGCTCATGCCATAGGCGTTGGCAGAGAAGTGAGACTTATGAAGGACTCAGCTGAGGCGATGAGAAAGGGGCCTTAGGAGGAGGCAACTTTCCCCCCCCACCCCCGGCTGTGCCGCGGCTTGTGGGATCTTAGTTCCCCTACCAGGGATTGAACCCGGGACCCAGCAGTGAAAGCGCCGAGTCCTAACCACTGGACCGCCAGGGAATTCCCTGAAGGAGCAACTTAGAAACTCTTGGATGCTTCCAAGACCCAAGAGGGTGAAGATGGGTGTGGAGGAAAGGGAGGAAGAGGAGTCCCCCACCAGTGGGATAGACGGACAGATTTCCAGCGACAGAGAGGGATGCAAGATGCAGGGCTTAGATTGGGACATGATGTGTCTGGTGCCTGGTGCACCGGGGAGATGCCCAGCAGGCAGCCCCTGGCTCCGTGGGCTCTGGGGTAGAGCCAGCAGAAGATTGAGGATGGAGGAGACTCCCTCCGCAACAATGGCCGCTCTGACTGCCTGCCCCCGCCCCCGTCTGTCTCTGGGGTGGTGACAATGTTCATCTGTCTCCCGGAGCCTGGCACAGGGCGGATGCTCCGCGAATCTGAGTGCAGGCGGGCCTGCGTGGAAGCAAGGGCGCATCTCCGGAAAGCTCGGGGAGGGTTTGCGTCCTCGGGGGTGTGGCAGGGGCGGTTGCTGAAAATGGAGGAAGGTGTGTTTCTCCATCTTCCTTCCATTGCCCGAGAGCTGAAGGGTGGGACAGCGCTGAGCTGCGGGGAGCCCCGGGGACCAGTCAGCCCGGAGCTCCGCTGGGGCTACCTTCCCTGCTGCGCTCCCGCCAGCCGGCTCTGGTTGCCATGGAGCCGGGAGGCGGTTGCCACGGAGACCGACGTGCGAGGACCAGCCAATCAGTGAGGAGCTGCGGCGCCAGCTCTCCTCTTGGATGGAGGCGTCGGGTTAGGCTGGGGACCCCTGCCCGGGTAGCTGGGGGCCGGGAGTTCGAGCAGGAGTACTAGGCCGACGCCTCCCCCAAAGCGCCCGGCCCCCCAGAACCTCCAACAGCGCCCCCCGGCCCCGCCCCCCGAATACTGGCGACCCTCTGCCTCTTCCCGACCCGGCTAAGGGCTGACGCCTCCGACTGGCCCTGAACCCCTCTCCCGTTAGGGGGGGTGGAGGGGTGATGCTGCGGGAAAGGCGGGGCCGCGGACCGCGGGTGGAGAGTGCAGCCGGGGTGGGGTATGGGGAGGGAAGGCGGCTGTCCCACCCCCTCCGCTCCCGGCGCACCGCAGTGCCTGGCGCGCCCGCGCACGCTCACTCGGGGCGGTGGGCGGGCGGGGCGGCGCTGACGTCATCCACTGACCCCCTTCACCCCCCGGCCGAGGGGCGGTGGCCGCGCAGGCTCCGCGGGACGGACTCACGGACAGACAGGGGACGGAGGGACGGGCGTACGGCCAGGCCATGCCGGGGGAAGCTGCCCGCGCCGAGCTGCTGCTGCCGGAGGCGGGCGGAACAGGACCCCGCACAGGTGAGGCCGCGGGGCTCTCCCGCCTGCGTGCGTCTCCGCCAACCCCTCCCGTCGTCCCCGTCCCCTCTCCACCCCTCTCTCTCCGTCCCTGTCCCCGTACCATCTCCGTCCCCGTTTCCTCTCCGCGCCGCCCTCTCTCCGTCCGTCTCCCTTCTCCATCCCCGCTCCGTCCCCTTCCTTGGTCCCCTGCCCCTCCGGGCACCGGAGTCCTAGCCCAGCCCTGGCCCCCACTCAGGACTGCAGGGGAGGGCGCGGTGGAGCCGGGATGTCCTCCCGGAGCCAGAAGCGACTCGAAGGCCTTCGAGGGTCCAGGGCTCCGTGCGCTCCCCGCCAGGGTCCCCTGCCGCGCCCCATTGTCTGAGGGGAGCAAGGGGCCTCGCGGCCCCTGAAGCTCTGGACTGGAGGCTGCGGGTTGTCAACTGCACCCCGGCCACTGGGGATGAGCGGGGCACCCGCCCCTCCAGATGCTTGAGAGCCGCCTCAGGGCTGGCGACTGGTCCTGGCTCAGGAGGGAGGAACAGGGCTGGAGCTGGAGCCTGGGGAAGCTGGAGGTGCCGGCTGAGGTCTGGAATGTGGGAGGCCCTGGGGGAGCATGGCCCGGGGAGCAGTGGCCCTGGAGTGCAGGCCGGACTCCTTGGAGAGACTCAGTCAGCAAGTGTGGGAGGGAATCTGCCTGGGCCTGGGAAAACCAGCCAGGGATGGCCACCGGGCAGGAGGTCAGCCACGTGAGGCTCCGGGAGGGCCAAGGGCACCTGACTGTGGGTGAGAAGTTCCCTGGGGATGATACCAGGGCTGGGTCCAGGGGCCTGGCCTCCCTCTGGGTCCGGTGAAGTGCGGTGGGGCTGGCTCTGCTTGGACTGTTTGGCGACCTTGAATGAGGCACAAAAGCCTTTGACCTTTGGCTTCCCTTCTGTGCCCCCTTGGGGGCACAGTGCGGTGCGGTGCACAGGGGTGCCACCCCAGGCTCAGTGCCAAGAGCCCGGTCTCCAGCACCCAGCCCTGCCTGCCACACCCACCTCCAGGGGTTAGGTATTCATCACACTCCAGTGGACCCAAAGGACCCCCTTCTCAGGACACCCTGGCCACGCCAGCACCCCAGCAGTGTGGCCCAAGGGCCCGGGTTCTGCCACTGCTGCAGCCGACGGGCAGCCTGGGGAGGGGGCTGCCCCTGCGTAAGCTCCCCTCTAATCCTGGCAGACACTCCCTTTTGCAGACTGAAAGCTGAGGCACAGGAGATGTACTTGTGGGAGCTCTTGGGTGAGCGTGGTAGAACAGGAACCCTCCGGAGAATGTGGCCGGGGCCGGGGCAGCCCCTGCCCACTGCCGTGGGCCGCCCCACAGATGTCCCTGGCGGAGTGAGCCAGGCCTGCCAGCCCTGCGGGGTGGCTGCCACCGTGGAGACTCGGCTGGACGCTCTCTCAGGCCCCCACAGCTGCACACAGGGCAGGGCAGGGCCGCCTCTGCTTCCGCGGAGGGCCAACACCGCTGCCAGCACGGCCTCTGGCTGAGCTGGGACGTCCTGCCTGAGGACCACACGCCGTGGCCCCTGCTTCCCCTCCTGCACGTGCCAGCTCTGGGAACAGAAGTGGGGTGGAGCCCGGGGAGACCCCGACAGCTTGGCCTCGGGTGCAGGCGGCGAGGAAAGGGGAGAGATGAGGCAGAGAAGCAAGAGCCCCACTTCACAGCAGGCGTGAGATCTGGAATGTTCCAGAGCTGAGTGGAGCGCAGGCCTCCTACTCCCTGGGGGCCCACTGACCTGGGGGCTCATGAGCAGGCCTCTCCTGGCAAGCCCGGCCGAGGCAGCGCAGATTACGGGCAAGGAGTCAGCAGGCTAGTGTCCGAGGCGACGGGAGCCGGTCTCATCTTTACCGAGCATCTCGGAGAAGAGCCAGACCTCAAGCTGCTCACCGTGGTCAGAACTCTTGGAAATCCTCCCCCAGGCACAGCAATCGCCTTTCCCTCTCGCGACCTCTCTTTTCAGCGGACACCCGGCCCCGTGGGCCCCCAGGCCTGTGCTCAACTCCCGTCTGAGGGAGGGACGGCTGCAGCCCGGGAGCTGCTTCTCAGGGAAGATGCCTGCCCTTCTCACGCCCTTCTCTCTCCACAGATCTGTCCTGCGATGCGGCTGCGGCTGCCACGCCGAGGGGGGACCAGCTGGAGCACTGTGTCCTGACCCCTGAGCCCGGTGCCCTGGCTCTCACGTTCCTGCCCAGCAAGCCGGGTGCCCGGCCCCCGCCTGACGGAGCCAGCTGGGATGCAGGGCCGGGACGCGCCCCCTCGGCCTGGGCAGTCCAGGCAGAGGACGGCCCCAGCCCAGGGCCCCCCGAGGTTCGGCCTGCCGAAGGTCCTCTCCCAGCCTCCCTGGAGCCCCGGATCGTGATGGGCGAGGAGACGTGCCGGGCATCCCCACTGCCCAGGGCAACCCTGCCAGAGCTCAGGGACTGGGAGGGTGGGCGGGCCAGCCCGAACCCGCCCCCGGAGTTGTGTTCTCAGGGTGACCCTCCGGTGCCTTTCCCTGCCCCAGACTCCGATTCCTACTTTACCCCTCCCTCCACCCCGACCGAGGCAGCCTCCACCCTGCTCCCTGGCCCAGGGCCCCACAGCGCTGCCCAGGCTGCCCAGGCTGAGCTGGGGAACTCGCCGCCAGCCTCGCCCTCCGGCTCCTACGTCACGGCGGACGGGGACAGCTGGGCCTCGTCCGCATCCTGCTCCGTGAGCCTGCAGGCCGCGGCTGAAGGGCTGGACGCGCCCTCAGGCTGGGGCTTCTCCCCAGCTGGGTCTGTGGCCGATGAGAGGGAGCTGCCCCCCGCCGGGACCACGGACACCTCGTCCGCAGAGTCCAGCCTCTCGGCGGACAGCAGCTGCTCCTGGGGCCAGGAGGGCCGCTTCTTCGAGCTGGACTTCCTGGCCAGTGACCCGATGATTCCTGCTTCCCTGCTGCCCTTCCAGGGCAGCCTGATCTTCCAGGTGGAGGCTGTAGAGGTGACAGCGCTGCCCCCCGAGGAAGAGGAGGAGGCGCAGGAAGAGGAGGACGAGGAGGAGGAGGACGAACGGGAGGCGCCCATGCCCGGAGGGGACCCGGCCGGGGGCGGCGAGGACGACAGCACGTTCGCCTCCTCCCTGCAGTCGCTGTCCGACCTGTCCATCACGGGGGGCGTGGACGAGGCCTTCGCCTTCCGAGATGACACCTCGGCCGCCTCCTCGGACCCCGACTCGGCCTCCTACGCGGGGGGTGACGATGACAGACTGTACAGCGGGGAGCTCCACGCACAGCCCACCGCCCTGCTCCAGGACAGCCCTGGTGAGGCCGCCTCCTGGGGCCCAGAGCCCACTCTTGGGGTGTCCAAGGGAGAGGTTGGCCGGGCTGCCGAGAGCCAGGAACCCATCTCCGATATAACCGGGGTGGGCCCTGCTCCAGGCCAGGTGTCCGCTGCTGCTATGGCCCCTCACGTCCCACAGAAAGGCCCAGGCCTCACTGGGGTGACCCCTCAGGCCTGGGCAGCAGAGGCAGGCTCCACCATGGGACCAGCACCTGTTGCCTCAATCACACCTCAGTCCCTGCAGGAGGGAGACAGCGCTGCCTTAGGCTTAGAGCCCCAGACTTCGAAGGGAGAGGTGGGCCTCGACTCTCTGCAGAACCTGAAGGAAGAAACAGGCCAGGGGTTTGCCGCTGCAGGCAGCCCTGAGCCCCAGCCAGGAGAAGTGGAACCGGCAGCATCCCTGCCCCTGCAGGATGCAGGCCTCTCCACTGGCCAGGGATCTGAGCCCCAGCCGGAAGAAGTGGACCAGACGGCATCTTTGCCCCTGCAGGATGCAGGCCTCCCCACTGGCCAGGGATCTGAACCCCAGCCGAAAGAAGTGGACCAGACGGCATCCTTGCCCCTGCAGGATGCAGGCCTCCCCACTGGCCAGGGATCTGAACCCCAGCCGAAAGAAGTGGACCAGACGGCATCCTTGCCCTTGCAGGATGCAGGCCTCCCCACTGGCCTGGGATCTGAGCCGCAGGCGGAAGAAGTGGACCAGACGGCATACTTGCCCCTGCAGGATGCAGGCCTCCCCACTGGCCTGGGATCTGAGCCCCAGGACAGCCCTGAGCCCCAGCCAGAAGAAGTGGACCTGACGGCATCCTTGCCCCTGCAGGATGCAGGCCTCCCCACTGGCCTGGGATCTGAGCCCCAGGCCAGCCCTGAGCCCCAGCCAGAAGAAGTGAACTTGACGGCATCCTTGCCCCTGCAGGATGCAGGCCTCCCTTCTGGCCAGGGATCTGCCCCCCAAGCAGGCCCTGAGCCCCAGGAAGAAGAACTAGACCTGATGGCTACCTTGCCCCTGCAGGATGCAGGCCTCCCTTCTGGCCAGGGATCTTCCCCCCAGGCAGGCCCTGAGCCCCAGGAAGAAGAACTAGACCTGATGGCTACCTTGCCCCTGCAGGATGCAGGCCTCCCGTCTGGCCAGGGATCTGAGCCCCAGGCCAGCCCGGAGCCCCAGCCAGAAGTGGACCTAACGGCATCCTTGCCCCTGCAGGATGCAGACCTCCCCTCTGGCCAGAGATCTGAGCCCCAGCCGGAAGAAGTGGACCTGACAGCATTCTTGCCCCTGCAGGATACAGGCCTCCCCTCTGGCCAGGGATCTGTCCCCGAGGCCGGCCCTGAGCCCCAGCCGGAAGAAGTGGACCTGACGGCATCCTTGCCCCTGCAGGATGCAGGCCTCCCCACTGGCCAGGGATCTGAGCCCCAGCCGGAAGAAGTGGACCAGACGGCATCCTTGCCCCTGCAGGATGCAGGCCTCCCCACTGGCCTGGGATCTGAGCCCCAGGACAGCCCTGAGCCCCAGCCAGAAGAAGTGGACCTGACGGCATCCTTGCCCCTGCAGGATGCAGGCCTCTCTTTGGTCCAGGGATCTGCCTCCGAGGCCAGCCCTGAGCCCCAGCCGGAAAAAATGGACCTGACAGCAACCCTGCCCCTGCAGGATGCAGGCCTCCCCTCTGGCCAAGGATCTGCCTCTGAGACCAGCCCTGAGCCCCAGGAGGAAGAAGTGGACCTGATGGCATCCTTGCCCCTGCAGGATGCAGGCCTCTCTTTGGTCCAGGGATCTTCTTCCGAGGCCAGCCCTGAGCCCCAGTCCGAAGAAGTGGACCCAACGGCATCCCCACCCCTGCAAGATGCAGGCCTCTCTTTGGTCCAGGGATCTGCCTCCGAGGCCAGCCCTGAGCCCCAGCCAGGAGAAGTGGACCTGACGGCATCCTTGCCCCTGCAGGATGCAGGCCTTCCCTCAGTCCAGGGATCTGCCTCCGAGACCAGCCCTGAGCCCCAACCAGGAGAAGTGAACCTGATGGCGTCCTTGCCCCTGCAGGATGCAGGCCTTCCCTCAGTCCAGGGATCTGCCTCTGAGACCAGCCCGGAGCACCAGCCGGAAGAAGTGGACCTGATGACATCCTTGCCCCTGCAGGATGCAGGCCTCTCTTTGGTCCAGGGATCTGCCTCCGAGGCCAGCCCTGAGCCCCAACCAGGAGAAGTGAACCTGATGGCGTCCTTGCCCCTGCAGGATGCAGGCCTTCCCTCAGTCCAGGGATCTGCCTC
>NC_041218.1:100192831-100200245 GCF_002837175.3 Physeter macrocephalus | reverse complement strand
GACGGCATCCTTGCCCCTGCAGGATGCAGGCCTCTCTTTGGTCCAGGGATCTGCCTCCGAGGCCAGCCCTGAGCCCCAACCAGGAGAAGTGAACCTGATGGCGTCCTTGCCCCTGCAGGATGCAGGCCTTCCCTCTGGCCAAGGATCTGCCTCTGAGACCAGCCCTGAGCCCCAGCCGGAAGAAGTGGACCTGACGGCATCCTTGCCCCTGCAGGATGCAGGCCTCCCCACTGGCCAGGGATCTGAGCCCCAGCCGGAAGAAGTGGACCAGACGGCATCCTTGCCCCTGCAGGATGCAGGCCTCCCCACTGGCCAGGGATCTGAGCCCCAGCCGGAAGAAGTGGTGGACCTGACGGCATCCTTGCCCCTGCAGGATGCAGGCCTTCCCTCAGTCCAGGGATCTGCCTCCGAGACCAGCCCTGAGCTCCAGCCGGAAGAAGTGGACCTGATGGCATCCTTGCCCCTGCAGGATGCAGGCCTCTCTTTGGTCCAGGGATCTGCCTCCGAGGCCAGCCCTGAGCCCCAACCAGGAGAAGTGAACCTGATGGCGTCCTTGCCCCTGCAGGATGCAGGCCTTCCCTCAGTCCAGGGATCTGCCTCTGAGACCAGCCCGGAGCACCAGCCGGAAGAAGTGGACCTGATGACATCCTTGCCCCTGCAGGATGCAGGCCTTCCCTCAGTCCAGGGATCTGCCTCCGAAACCAGACCGGAGCCCCAGCCGGAAGAAATGGACCTGATGGCATCCTTGCCGCTGCAGGATGCAGGCCTCCTCTCTGGCCAAGGATCTGCCTCTGAAGCTCGCCCTGAGCCCCAGTTGGAAGAAGTAGACCTGACGGCATCCCTGCCCCTGCAGGATGCAGGCTTCCCCTCGGTCCAGGGATCTGCTTCCGAGGCCAGCCCTGAGCCCCAGCCAGAAGAAGTGGACCTGATGGCATCCCAGCCCCTGCAGGATGCAGGCCTCCCCTCTGGCCAAGGATCTGCCTCTGAAGCCAGCCCTGAGCCCCAGTTGGAAGAAGTGGACCTGACAGCATCCGCCCCAGTTGGAAGAAGTAGACCTGACGGCATCCCTGCCCCTGCAGGATGCAGGCTTCCCCTCGGTCCAGGGATCTGCTTCCGAGGCCAGCCCTGAGCCCCAGCCAGAAGAAGTGGACCTGATGGCATCCCAGCCCCTGCAGGATGCAGGCCTCCCCTCTGGCCAAGGATCTGCCTCCGAGGCCAGCCCTGAGCCCCAGCCAGAAGAAGTGGACCTGATAGCATCCCAGCCCCTGCAGGATGCAGGCCTCCCCTCTGGCCAAGGATCTGCCTCTGAAGCCAGCCCTGAGCCCCAGTTGGAAGAAGTGGACCTGACAGCATCCCTGCCCCTGCAGGATGCAGGCCTCCCCTCAGTCCAGGGATCTGCCTCCGAACCCAGCCCTGAGCCCCAGCCAGAAGTGGACCTGACAGCATTTCAGCCCCTGCAGGATGCAGACCTCCCTTTGGTCCAGAGATCTTCCTCCAAGGCCAGCCCTGAGCCCCAGTTGGAAGAAGTGGACCTGACGGCATCCTTGCCCCTGCAGGATGCAGGCCTTCCCTCGATCCAGGGATCTGCCTCCGAGGCCAGCCCTGAGCCCCAGTCGGAAGAAGTGGACCTGACCGCATCCCCGCCCCTGCAGGATGCAGGCCTTCCCTCAGTCCAGGGATCTGCCTACGAGGCCAGCCCTGAACCCCTGTCGGATGAAGTGGACCTGATGGCATCCACGCCCCTACAGGATGCAGGCCTTCCTTCGGGCCAGGAATTGGTCTCCGAGGCCAGCCCTGAACCCCAGTCGGAAGAAGTGGACCTGATGGCATGCTTGCCCCTGCAGGATGCAGGCCTCCCCTCAGTCCAGGGATCTGCCTCTGAGGCTAGCACTGAGCCCCAGCCGGAAGAAGTGGGCCTGACAGCACCCCTGCCCCTGCAGGATGCAAGCCTCCCCTCTAGCCAAGGATCTGCCACCAAGGCCAGCCCTCAGGCCTTGCAGGCTGACACAGGCTACACCCTAGGGACAGAGCCCATGGCCAACACAGCCCAACAGAAAGGAGGCAAGACTTTGGAACTGAGGCCAGCGCCTGAGAAAAGGGACCCAGACCACACTGGAGGCTCAGACTCTCTGGCCTCGGATCAGATCCATCTGGGTGGCCTGAAGCCAGCTACAGATGCTCAGATACCCTTGGACGGAGATGCAGGCCCTTCCAAGCCTGCCACAGAGGCCCCAGACACACCTGAGCCTGCCACGGAGGCCCCAGGCACACCTGAGCCTGCCACGGAGGCCCCAGGCACACCTGAGCCTGCCACGGAGGCCCCAGGTCCCCCAGAGCCTGACTCCAGTGGGGAGGAAGTGGCCAAGGGCCTTTTGGCATCTGAGCAGGGAGCCTGTCCTGACGCCCGTGTGCATGGGGGTGATGGAGCTGAGCCCAGCTCGCCCCTAAAGGAGGCCCCGGGGGCTGAGAACCAGGGGCGTGGCGTTCTAAAGGTAGTCGTCTGCAGCCCAGAGGCACGTCCTGCTGCCAGCCTGGAGGTTGGCCAGGTGGGGCCCCCAAGCCCGGAGGAGGAGGGAAGGACCACCCTGGGGCCCAGGCTTCCCGTGGCTGTGGCCTCAGAGGCTAGGCTGGGCTCCTGCCCGGAGTCTCCATCAAGGGCTCTACCCAGGCTGGGAGGGAGCTGTCCCAAAGATCCTGCCCCGGCATTTCCACTGCCCTCAAGGCAGCCAGAGCCCGTGCGGGGCCCGCACAACGGAGAGCAGGCCCAGGCAGCCCCGGGAGTCCTCGGCTTCTCCCCGCCGCAGCCTCCACAAGGCCCCACAGGGGGCCTGCCCAGTGCACCCCAAGACAGCATCCAGGGCGCTGAGTCCTCTGCTCCTGGTGTCCTCATGCAGACAGTCCCACCCCCCACGGCACCCCCTGCCCCCTGCCCTTGCCAGGTGCCCGGGGAAGACCTGGGGGAGGGCGCAGAGCCCCTGGGCTCTCTGGGACTCCCACCACCACGGGCAAGAGCCCAGCGGGCGGTGGCTGCCTTCTCAGGGACCAAGAACCCCCCCGGGGCCGGGCAGGTCAGCCTCCCGCCCCACTCCCCCCTCCTCAGCCCCAAGGCGGCCCCCAAAGGGGCTACCCATGCCAAAGACCTGGCCTCGAGGATCTCGCCCCCCTGCCAAGTGCCTCCTGGCTCTGGGCTCCGGAGCCCAGCCGGACCTCGAGGGCTCCCAGCCGCCAAGCAGCACGATGACCAGGACAGTTTGGAAGAAGGTGAGGGGCTCCAGGCTGGAGCAGTGTCCTGAGCCGGGGGCTGCAGGGGGCAGGGCCGCCAGCCCCCGGCGCAGGGCCAGCGCTGCTCGCCCCCAGGCCCCCGTCCAGAAGGCGGACGCCATCCTCACACCTCCCCTGTCCTCAGACTCACCCCAGGCCCCAGGCTCCGGCCAGCACTCAGACAGCCACGGGGAGTCGTCGGCCGAGCTGGAGGAGCAGGACCTCTCGGGACCGCAGACCGCGCAGTGCCCAGCCCAGGTGCCCAACCGCGGGGGGACGTGCACCCCTGGGAGGGCTCCACGCCCCACCCTCGGGCGCTCAGACCCCTCTCTTCCTCAGGCCCTGGCAGGTGGCGGGAGCGAGGAGACCGTCACCAAAGTCAAGCAGAGCCGCAGTGAGAAGAAGGCCCGAAAGGTGGGCTGGGGCCCTGCGGGGACCCTGCCGCCCCCGGGAGGGACCAGGCTGGCCAGCAACCCAAGCACCCAGGACTGGGGCTGGCTGCGTAAGCGGACCCCTTCCCACCCCATGGCCGATGAAGTCCAGGGGCAGGGGCCGCCGGGTCAAGGCAGTAACGGGATACCTCGTGTGAGTGACGGCCTGGGCTGTCAGCTGACGTGGCCTCTCAGCCCGGGTCCGACGCCCTCTTGTACACACGGGGGGCCAGCTGGGAGGGTCCACAGAGGGTCCCCGGGAGTCGGTGGCAGAGCCCTCGTGACCCTGGCAGTGTGCCGCCTCCCCCTGGGCCTGCTCCTCCCCCTCCCCCAGCCCCCACCGGGGACCTCTGGGGCTGATGCCCGGGCCTGAGACTGCTGCGCCCCCAGGCGATGTCCAAGCTGGGCTTACGACAGATCCAGGGGGTCACCAGGATCACCATCCAGAAGTCCAAGAACATCCTCTTTGTCATCGCCAAGCCTGACGTCTTTAAGAGCCCGGCCTCAGACACCTACGTGGTCTTCGGCGAGGCCAAGGTCCAACCGGCCGGCCGTGGGCGCGGGGTGGGGGCCGGGGGCCGGGGGCGGGGGGCGTGGGCTCGGCTGACAGCTGTGCTCTGTGCTGCAGATCGAGGACCTGTCCCAGCAGGTGCACAGAGCTGCGGCTGAGAAGTTCAAGGTACCCTCGGAGCCCTCCGCCCTGGTCCCCGAGTCAGCGCCTGGGCCGAGGGTGAGGCCAGAGTGCAAGGAGGAGGAAGAGGAGGAGGACGACGAGGAGGTGAAGCCCAGAGGCACAGGGCCCAGCCCCGCGAAGGGGGCAGCTTTGCCTGGGGGCCTCTTCCCGGGGGAGGGGACCGCTACAGCACCGCCCTGCTTGCCCCGCTTCAGGTGGACGAGACGGGGCTGGAGCTTCGGGACATTGAGCTGGTGATGGCGCAGGCCAACGTGTCAAGGGCCAAGGCCGTGCGGGCCCTGAGGGACAACCAGAGCGATATCGTCAACGCCATCATGGTGAGTGGCCGGCCCCTTCGCAGGCGCCTTGCTGCCGCGTCCGCTGTGGCCTCACACAACGGGGCCCTCTCTTTGTGCGCTTCCTGCAGGAGCTGACAATGTAGCTGCTGACCAGAGACCTGGCTCCGCCCCTGCCCCCCCGGCTCTGCTGCTCAATAAACCGGTGTCCCCTCCTCGCCTCTCTGCTCCTCCAAAGGCTCCCCCAGCGCACGCTCCGGCTAAACGGGCTGGAGGAAGCGTGAAAATGCTTCCTGAAGCCACGCAGGCCCCAAGGAGGGTGGCGGTCCTCCCCCCAAGTCCCAGAGGGTGGTGGCCCCTCCCCCGTGGCCCAGGGCGCCCAACTTGCCCAGGGACTGCGGGAAGTCCAGTCACCTGGCCGCGGCCCCAGGTATGGGCCTGGGGCCTGCGGTTTCCGGAAGGAACTCCCCAGACGCAGGGACTCAGCAGTGCAGGCCCCAAAGTTCCTGGCCCCTCACCACGGCCCAGCTCCAGGAGTCACCGTCCTCCCCGTGTCCTCTCCTCCCTCCTACAAAGGCCAGGGATCCGCAGGGTGGGAGCCACGCCCCAGGACACAAGAGGGAGGCCACAAAGTGGGAGGCCACGTGTGGGTGGCGCCCCCGGAGAGGAGGAGCAGTTCCTGACTGGCCACAGAACACTCCTGGGACACCAGGTCCCCTCTGCTCAAGCCCAGGGTGGGCTGTGGAGGCGCCGGCCCCTGGACTAGGTGGCTGTTTCCAGCTGTTCCAGATGCTTCCAGGGCAGGTCGATTTGCACACACACCTAGAGACAACACCTACCAACGGTCTCTCTTAGCTTTGCCCAACCCAGGCCCACAACCAGCTCCAGGAGAGCCCGGGCCAGAGCCAAGTGTGAGACCCCTCCTCCCACCCTGCCCCACCCCTCAGCAGCGGGGGGAGCCTAGGGGGCTGCAGACCCCTGCCTGGTTCCCACACGGCCTCACCGCGAGCCCACGGCCCTGCCCTCCCTCCTGGGGGCTCAAGTACCCACCCTGCTGAGCCTGGTGCTTCCCGCACACGCGGTCAGCGACCTCGCAGCAACGCGCAGGCGTCCTGCGGGCGAGGAAGCAGTCCTGGAGCTGGGCCCTCCCGCGCCCACGCAGCAGCGCCCAGGCCCCAGCCTGCAACCCGACGGCCCTGCCCTGGGGTCACCACCACTACCTCCCCATGTCCTAAAGGCACAGGAGGGGCTGAGCCCAGCGGGGAACGAGGCGAAGGGCCTTAAATGGGCGGGCACAGTGCCCCCACTGGCCTTCCTGACGACCGGGGACCCTGGGCTCCAAGACGACGCACTCTCAGGGTGGGGACGGCACAGGCACAGGAGGGGCTGAGCCCAGCGGGGAACGAGGCGAAGGGCCTTAAATGGGCGGGCACAGTGCCCCCACTGGCCTTCCTGCTGACGAGGGACCCTGGGCTCCAAGACGACGCACTCTCAGGGTGGGGACGGCGGCACTTCTGAAGCGGTGGTGTGCAGGTCTGCTGTGGAGACCACCGTGACAGTGGATGAGAGCCGGGGACTGGGGCTTGGGTGCGGGGGAGGACAGCCAGCGCCCCTCAGACAGCCCAGTGCCCAGGTCCTGCCAGCGGGGGCCTGATGTTCACGTCCACGTGTGCTTAGGACACCTGCTCTCTGCCCTGTGTCCACAACCCCAAATCAGGCCCTGCCCTTAGGCAGCAGGCGTGAGCGCCCAGCCCACCGTGCCCAGCCCCGACCTGCGGGTCTGAGACAGAGGCCAGAGCGCACACCCCGGCTCCTACCCCACTGGAGCAGGAACACGCTAGCAAGCAGAGATAAAGTATCCACATTGCAGTAAACTTCTTTTAAGGTCTCTGAGAGTTTCAATAGAAACGTCATGTGCAAAATGACAGCTGTCCGGGGTCTGGCTGACAAGACCCCCTCCCGAGGCAGGGTGGCATGCAGGGGGGCGCAGCGCGGCCTTCCGCCCCAGCACCAGGGTGCCTCCTCCACAGTAGAGCCACCTGCGCCCGGGGCCCCGCGCGGGGAGGGCAGCTGGCAGGGGTCCCAGCGCCATCAGGCCGAGTCCTGGTCCATGCAGCAGCCCAGCGCCTCGATGTCGTTGCTTATGTCCGAGATCATGCGGTCCCACTCGTCCCCCTCCGAGGGCGCGGACTGGTCGTCAGAGCTGCCCGCGGCCCTGTTCCCGTTGGAGGTGGAGGTGGAGGTGGAGCTCATGGCCCGTCGGTACCTGCCGAAGCTGTCGGTGATGATCCCGCGGCCATCCTTCACCCCGATGGTCTCCAGGAAGTTCTCGAAGTGCTGGCTGTCCTTCTCGGGGATGAAGGGCCGCAGACCTGCACACACACGGCACAGCTGACCCTGCGGCTCCCGCACAAAGCCCACGGCCCGGGGGGTCACCCCACCACCCGCCCGCGTCTGGTCCGGCCCTGGCTCTGCAGCGGGGAAGGCGTGGGCTGGGAGCCACACCCTCGCGTCACTCCCCTCAGTCCTCACAGAAGCCCCACTACACAGGTTTCCAGATAGAGGAGAGGAGAGGAGAGGTTTCCAAATAGAGGAGAGGAGAGGAGTGTGGAGTGTGGAGAGAGAAACAGGAGAGGGGGGAGAGGGAGGAGAGGGGGGAGAGGGGGGAGGGGGGAGAGAGGGAGGGGGGGGAGGGGGAGAGGAGGGGAGGGAGAGGGGGAGGAGAGGGGAGGGGGAGGAGAGGAGGGGGAGGG
>NC_041218.1:100176891-100192207 GCF_002837175.3 Physeter macrocephalus | reverse complement strand
AGGGGAGGGGGGAGAGGGGAGAGGGGGGAGAGCAGGAGGGGGGAGCGGGGAGAGGGGGGAGAGGGGAGGGGGGAGAGCAGGAGAGGGGGCAGAGCAGGAGAGTGGGGAGGGGGAGAGGGGGGAGAGAGAAACGGCGGGGAGAGGGGAGAGGAGAGGGCGGAGGGGAGGCTGGCGCAGGGCTCCGAGCACTGGGCCCCGCCGCCCAGCTGACCTCCCACTTCCTGGAAAGAGACCCCCCTCCTACGTGACGACAATACGAACAGGGGCCGTGGACCCCAGCGTCGGCTGGCGACTGACTCCAGGGAGCAGTGGGGTCAGCAAGAGCTCGGACTGAACGCAGCAGGTCCGCCTCCAGCCCTTCACCCCCGTGAGCAGTGCACCCTCATCGGACCACTGGGGGCAGAGCCCAGGACCCAGGAGCCTCCACCAGCCACCGTCAACCCACCGTGCTCTCCGGGGTCAGCGTGGGGAAAGCAGAGGCGCTACCGGCCTCACGCGCCTGGGCAGCCGTCCAGGTCCCTGTCCGTGGCAGGCCCTGAGCACCCGCCCGCCGCGCTGACTCCGCGTGCTAAGCTCTCGGGGCCTCGGCTAAAGCCGCCGTTCACCGGGAGCGGCGTCTTCACTCCCCCACCAGGCAAGCTCCTGCCCCGCCTCCCAGACCTGCACAAGCGCCACCTCCTTGCAGAGCCTCCCCCGGCCCTCGCCAGGCAGCGCGGCGCCCACCTCACCCTCCGTCTGGCTCCCATGGGGCCCCTCCCAGCCGCATCACTCAGGCCTCGCTAGCTGGCCCCATTCCTAACGGCGCCCCCGTCCGTCGAGCGCTCACCGAGCAGCAGGAACTTGCGGCTGTCCCCGTAGAGCTGCCGCAGGTTGATGCAGAACTCGTGCACCGAGGCTCCATCGCGGTACTCGTGCAGCAGCGCCGCGAACTGCTGGATCTCCTGCGATGACAGCTTGGTGCGCAGCTGCCGAGAGAGCCGGGCCCGGGGCGGGGTGGTGACCGGCACTGCCGCCCCCCTGCCCACACCCCACGTGACCCCAGAGGACGTGCAGCTCCACGGCTCCGGCCGGCAGGAGAGAGAGGAGCCCGCACCGTCCGCCCTAACCTGCAGCCGCGGCTGACCAGGCTGACCGCAAGCGGGCGGGGGGCGCGTCTGCACACCACTGCCGGGGGGTGGGGGGGCAGCGACGAGCACCCTGGAGCCCAGAGCGCTCAGCCAGTTGACCGAGTTTCTAATGAGAACATCACGTGAAGTCGGGGGATGGGGGGAAGAATCTGCTGAGTGATGACAAGGCCCATCTGGCCCTTCCAGGGAGTGACCCGGTCCTCCCCTACCGTCCACCACCAGAGACCCAGGGACAGGCCTGTGGTCCAGCCTCGGAGGCCAGAGCAGCCCCCACGCTCAGGCCTTGGCCAACTCACGCCCTCCCCAAAGACTAACCTGGTGGGAAAGGCAGCGAGGCCCAGTTGCAAGCAAGGCGCCCACGCTCACCCCCAGCTCCACCCACAGAGAAGCACGCCTTCATCCTCCCCCCCACCCTGCCCCACCCCCGCAAGGAGATTCTAACCCCAAGGCACCGCCGGCCCCAGCACCGGCCTGCTAGAGCACGTGGGCTCTCTGGGGCCGGGGTCTCCTGACGGCGGCGGGCGGCGGGCAGCGTACCGTGAGCATGTAGTCCTGCAGCAGCTCGGCGGCCGTGGCGCTCAGCTCGCTCTCACTGACCGTCTTGGCGTGGGGCGCCGTCTGCATGCAGAAGGACAAGGGCGACACGCCGCCTGCATGCGCACACTCGGGGAAGGAGCTGCAAGGACGCGAGCCGAGCCGTGGGTAGGCAGCCCCCCAGCCCTGCCCCGTGCCTGCACCCTCGACCCCCCACGGGGGCCCAGTTAGGGCCAGGGTCTGAGAGGAGGAGGGGGCCTGTCATGGAGCGAGGGGCCCGGGGCCGGACAGAGAAAGACATGTGCAGGGAAGGACCCAGAAGGGGCCGTCAGCCTAGCAGGGTCTCAGTGGAGCGATGATGTCACTGGTGTGACCCTGGGGAGCCCACTCACTGGCAGGCTCCTGAAGGGGGCGGGAGCAGGGGGAGGGATACCGACGAGGAGGGTGGAGGCAGACAGCCGTGCTGGCACCACCAGGGCGGGGTACTCACAAAGTGCTGGCTTCCGTCTCATAGGACTCCTTCATGTCCACCTTTGTGGAAGAGTCGTCTGTGCAGAAAGTGCAGAACACAGAAGCTTCTGGTTACGTGAGGGAGGGGGGCACTGAGTCCAGTGTCCAAGCTCTAAGCAGGAGACGCAGAGCCCTGGCGGTGGGGAGCCTGCAGGCCTTCGTGGGCAGAGCCGGCCAGGCCCCTGGGGTGCATCCCTTGGGCTGCACCCGAGCCTGCTCCTCCTGGGGGGTCTTGTGAGATGCACCATCTGCTGCAGGGCTGGGCAGGAGGCAGGACAATGCTCTGGTTCTCGGAGGATGTGCCATGTGGCAGGGCTGGAGAGGGCTTCCCAAGGGCCGGGACAAGAGAAGCACCACTGGTAGATGCGGGCACCACGCCCGGCAGCGTCCTAGGCGCTGTGCTACTTTGTCGTCTCTGATCCCAGCAGGTATCACCACTGCTCCAACTTTTAGATGAGGAACTGAATCAGAGAGGTTATGGAACTTGCCCCACGCCACACAGCTGGTGAGGGCAGAAGCCACGATCAGAGCCGGCAGGTCTGAGCCCCAGCCTGGACCCAGCCAGGCTCCATACGTGGACGGCTGCTCGCCGAGGACAGACACGGGGCCTCAGGGTGCCTGAGACCCTCAGACCAGCAAAGGGCCTGGTACACAGCAGCTACTTGGGCAACACCAAAGAGATGACCTAAGGTCCGTGTGACACAGACGAGGAGGGACGCCAAGGCACCATCACATGCAGCAAGCGAAGCTTTAAGAGAAAAGGGATCAGAAAACGTGGGAGTGGGGAGGGGACAGGGAGAGAAAAGGGACGTTCCTGGCAGTGGGAGGGAAGTGTGCAGCGAGCTCAGTAATGGCCCCGAGATGCCCCGTCCGAACCCCAGGTGCGCGTGCCAGGTGACGTGGCGACAGGGCTGGAGGCTGCTGGGCAGCTGACCCTGAGACAGGGAGACGCCCTGGGCTCTCTGAGGGGGCTCGACGTGCGCCCCGGGCCCTTCGGTGTGGAGGGGGCGGGGCCGGACGGAGCTGCGACAACAGGAGGTCAGAGGTGCCACCGTGGCTGTGACCATGCAGGGAGGCAGGCCGCGGGAAGCTGGAAAGGGCGGGAGACAGCTTCTCCCCGGAGTCTCAGGAGGAAGGCCGCTGGCCCGCACCCTGATTTGAGCCAGTGACACCCACGGTGGACTCGAACCTACAGAACCGAGAGAGACTAAGTCTGTGTGGCTCAGGCTGCTCAGTCGTGGTGACCTGTCACAGCAGCAGGACAGAACTGACCTGGCAAGAAAGGCCCTGAGGCAGAAAGCGGCAGAGGACACGAGTCCGAGAGCGTGCGCGCATGGGGAGCGTGTAGGCCGTGAGCATCTAGTGTGCGCGCTCGTGTGCGTGAAGTGTCTGTGAGGGCGTGAGTGCTGTGTGGAGTGTGTGCACGCGTGTGACGTGACGTACGTACACGTGCCGTGTGTGTACGTGATGGGTGCGTGTGCACACGTGGCGTGAGCGCAGGTGTGCCTGGCCCCCAGAGGGAGACCTGAGGGCTGGGGGACAAAGGACACCCACGCAGAAAGGAGGCCGGCAGGAAGGAAGCCCACGCGGGTAGACTGAACATCCTGTGTTTACTTCGTGAAAACTCATTTAAGGGTATAATTACGATCTGTGTACTTTTCAGTAAAAACAGCTTATTCAAAAAAAACCACTCCTGGAAATGTCAATGCTGAACGTTTAAATATAGCTCAGTAAACCACCTGCTCCTCACTGGGGAAGCCGTAGGCCTCCGGGCCTCTACCTCCCCACCTGCCCGTGAGGACAGGCTGCCGGCCTCGCCGGGCTGTCTCTGCGGTGCTGTGGCGGCTCCAGCGTGAACAGCGAGACGAGGAGGTGGTGAGAGAGCCAGCCCTTCCTCAGAAAGCCCCCTCAGCTTCGTCAGCACGCAAAGGGCTCTGCGCTGTTCGTGGAGACGCGTGAGCCGCCGGGGGGCACGTGCAGGGCTAGACTCTCCACAGAAAGACCAGAGGCTGCCTGCCACGGAGGCAACCGCTCCGCTGCCTCCAATACCTTTCTTTCTGTTCACCTGACTGACAGAAGCCACGGGTCCTCAGTATACTAAGCATTTGAAAAGTGGATGCTCTTGGTGTTTAGAAGATTGAGCCCAAGTGGGCTACCACGCAAATGAAGCACCTTGTGCGTGCTCACAGATTCCGGAAAACGCTCCCCAGATGCCCACACGGAGGAAGTGGCTCTGAGCGCTGGTCTGGCTACACTGCCTTCGGGCCCCTCGCTCTTCCTGCCACTGCCCCCCACCCCGCCCTGGGCAGGCCTCGTCTTGGAAGGGGCCCCACACCCACTCTCAGCCCCAGCGCTGGGAGCCCCGCCCGGCCCTGGGTTCTAAGTTTGGTGAAGTGACGTTGGCCAGGCGTGGTTCCAGAACGTGTTCCCGGCCCCCGAAGTTACGCAGGAAGCCACCAGGTGGCCTAAAGCAGGGAGCGGGGGGAACGTGTGTGCCTTGACTAAACTTTCAGATTAACGTGAACAGTGAAGTCTGGGAACAAAGGGCGTCGGCTCAAACCCCCCGGGACGGTGGCCGCAGGGTCGCTGCACGAGGCTGCCCAGGTGTTAGCCTGGGAAGGGCTCGCGGCAGTGAGCCCTGGAGGGAAGGGGCGGCGGGGCCCTCTTGCTCACGTACCACTGTGAAGGGACAGGTGGTGGGTGGGTGTCGAGGCCCCATCAAATATGGCTCTGTCCAGGAAGTCGATGGTGGACTCCGTGTACACGATCTGGAAGACCTGGCCGAGCAGGGAGCACAGCTCTTCTGCGGCGACCTGCCAACGGAGGACAATGCGGAGCCTTTCTGGGCAGCTTCCGGGCATTCGACACCTCAGATGCAGAAGGAACACCCGCACCGAGGGCCTGCCGCCTGCCGCTGCCCCACGGGGCCGCAAGGACACCGGCCCTCACCCCGGAAGCTGGCTGGACCCGCACGAGCGTCAGCTGCCGGCCCTCCTCCTCCACTGCCCTTCCAGCCAGCGCCGTCCCCCCACTCCTGTCCCGGCCACGGGAAAGGGGCAGGGAGGGAACAGCACGCGTGCCAGGTCATACGGACGGCATTCCCGACACCGCACAACTGTTTCTCGTGTGTGCCGTTAACGCAGGGTCCCATCTGGGGCGGCTCTGCCCCTGGGACACGGGGCAGTGTCTGCAGGAGCTTCCACTGGGGACAGGCCAGTGGGGCGGCCCCGAGGAAGAACTTCCCAGCTGGAAGGTGGGCGGGCTGGGGAGGACAGATGCTGATCAGAGGCTACCTAAGGTGGGGCGGCCCTGCTTTGGTCTCACAAATGTGAAAGCTTAACAGAAGGGTATCAAGGGGCTCCCCGAGGCTGGTGGCTCTTAGTGGCCGAGGTGGGGCCCCAAGCCCCAACTCCCCACTCGCAAGCATCTTCCCCAAGGGCACAGCTTGGGGTACAGACCACGGCACCCGTGAGCGTCGGGGAGGGAGGGGTGAGGCCCACCAGGAGAAGAACGAACCAGCGGACTGGGAGCCAGTGGGACCTGGGGTGGGACCTGGGTCAGGTGGTATGCGGGGCTGGATCTGGTGTGGGCGGAGCCTGGGCAAGCTGTAGGTGGGGCTGGGTCAGGATATGGGGGGGATGGGCAGGCCGTGGGCAGGGCCTGGGTACCAGCTGCCAACCCTGCTCACCTTGCTCTCCGCGGCCAGGATCACCAGGCAGCATGCCTCCACAGGCCCCACTCCGCTCTCCGACAGGGAGCCTGCGGTGAGGCCTCTGGAACTTTCTGCACACAAACTCTGGCTGGGGGAGATGCCGGGGTCCTGGGCTGGGAAGTCAACACCGTGGCAGGTTAGGGCAGGTGTGGGAGCTCAAGAGCAGGCTCTGGGCGGCCCCTACCTGACTCAGGCGGGAGCAGGCCCAGCCAGGCACACCCCCACCGTCACCTTCCCTTCCCAAGAGCACCCTCCCGTCCTCATCCCCTGCCACCGCGCACTCAGAGCCATCCCCTCACATGACCTTCCAGCATCTTGGCCAAAGGCGGCGCGAATATCTTAGGCTGAGACATGAAACTGCTAATATTCAGCTGCTTTTGAGCTACACCAAAGAAAGCATTCACAGGGTTCCAGTGACACGGTTAACACACAATCCTGACAAGAGATGGGGAAACGCGGCACAGGGGGGCAGAGCGCCAGGCCAGAGGGTGCGCGAGGGAAGAAGCCAGGTAGGGGTCTGGACGTGAGGGCCCCGCCTGTGTTCCTAACACCGCACACCACCTCCTCACACATAAGGCCTTGTGGGACGCGAGGGGGAGTTCCTCAAGTGGGAAGGGGGGCCTGGGGCCCAGGGAAGCTTCCACAGGGAACAGGGCTCAGGCCTGTCTGAGCGATGCTCAGACACACCTGGGAGCAGGAAGTGGAGGTGAAGGCTTGAGCTCCCCTGATGCCAGGGTAGCTCAGCGCAAGCCCACCCAGGAGGGAGACCACCCGAAGCTCAGACACGGCTGAGAGACGGGAACCCAGCCAGGAACAGCCATGCTTGGGGTGGATGGGCCTGCAAAGACCAGGGCTCTGAAGGGCAGGGCTGGCTGCACCCTGTGTGGAGGCTGAGCCCCATGAATCCCACGGTTAGACCCCGGACTGCACCGTCCCACAGACCCACGGGCCACAGGTGCTGAGCGGTACCCGAACTGGAAACTACCCACAAGGTCTCAGGACAAAGAAGACTGCGTGAGCGCTCACTAGTGACTGTCACCCTGACCTCGCTGATGTGATGTCTGGACATAAAGAGCTAAATGAAATACATTAGTAACGTTGATTTCACTTGTTCCATTTTACTTTTTTAGAACATTTTTAGTAGCTTTGTGGCTCGCACCCGTGGCTGCTCTCAAGGAAGCAGGCATGTGGCTCCAAAGCCCCGCACAGCAAGCCCACTTCCAGTCCCCCAGCTGCATCCAGCCACAGTCCTACAGGCTGTCCCCACAGGTTCCGGTTCAGATCCACTGTCCACTCTCCTACATCCTTTAACGAGATGTCTCCATGCCCTCCGAGCTCTGCCTGCCACACGGAACCTCCTGCAGCCAGACCTGACCCCTACCCCTGACCCCATGTTGTCCCAAATGCCAGCACAGCCCGGGTGGAAGGAGGCACACAGACAGCCTGCAGGTAGTAGGCACTTCGTAAGTGCTAGCCACCACTGCCGGCAGCTGTGCTGAGGACGGCCACGTGCACCACTTCACACACAGTGCGCCTGATGGGCACAGGAGCCTCTGAGAGACCAGGAGGCCCCCGGTCTGGAGGCTTCCCTTCAGGGCCATCCGCTAGAACGAGGAGGCCGCTCCAGGACACGGAATTCACTCTCTTCCTTTAACTTGAAAGCTCTCAAAGCCCTGGGCCCTGGTTTTCATCTTTTGGGAAGTTTCTCCTATGGAGCTCATCCTCTCTCTTAGAAATAACTTGGTTACCTGTTTTCCTAGTAATCTGCTCTATGGTTAACGCTGAGAACTGTCCTGGACACAAGAAACCCAGGGGCCAGCTCCCCTCCGACCGGCCCAAACGCCAGTAGGCCCGCCGCCAGAGTGCTCTCCTCATTGCCCGGTCCCTAGGGAGGCCCCAGACCTCGGGCCTCCTGCGGGGACAGTCCCCTGGCAGGGCACGGCAGCTACCACGGTGCTGGGCAGCACTGGTGGAAGCAGTTACACAGCCAGTTCCTCAACCAGCCGGCCACCACCCACCCACCGGGTGACCATCTGCTCCCAGTTGGTCCACCAGCGGCAGTGGAAGTAAACAGAATCCTCCTGACAGGTTTACTGTGGAGACTAAACGAGATCATTCATGTCACGTGCTTTCTACTGGTTTGAGCCACCGTCAGTTGTCATTTTTGTAGATTAAAATGCAGCTTCACGTTGTTCAACCTAAAATAATGCCTGGCATCAAATGGTAGCTGCCCAATGAACACAGGAAATGAGGGGAAACGAGGAACAAGCAGAGCGCAGAGGGGACCTCGCTCCAAAGTGCAGCATGACAGAGCAGGGGTGTGTGTGTGAGTGTGCGTGTGAACTAGCGAGTGTGAGTGAGAGTGTGTGAGTGTGTGGGACCCGTGTGAGTGCATGTGAGTGAGTGCAAGGATGTACACGGGTGTTAGAAGCATGTGTGGGGAGTGTGAGTGTCCGCGTGCGTGACGCTGCGGAGGGGACGCTAAGCCACAGCCACACAGAGGGGAGGGGCTGTAGTAATCCCGGCAGCCACCTGCACAAACCGCTCCAGTTACCTGTGCACACGGGCCCTTGCACGGGAACCTCCTCGAAGCTCGAGGAGTCAGTAATGAGAAAGCTCACCAGGGCCCTGGCTCTTAAAAAGCCCTCGGATCCCCGTGAACTAACGACCTCAAGCAGAAATACAACTCTGCACTGCTGGAAGCACAGCGTGCGACCCAGGCCGGTCCAGCGGGCCACCCTCACGCCCCGCCACCGGCCCTTTGGAAATGAGCAGCTCCGGGGCTCAACCCAGCCGCCGCCAGTGCCTAAAGGAGCCCAGGACGGCGTCCATGCTGCAGCGACAACCTGAGAACTGCCCGCCGGGAAGGGCACGGCATGTGTGAAACCGTGATTTCTCTCCTCATTTCTCAGGGACTTAGGCCAGGGCTCTGGACCTGCTGGGCAGCCTGTCCAGCAGTGCCAGGTAAGGCGGCGCTGCACCCTCATCGCCAGGTGAGAGGAGTGGGCTGGGCGAGCGGAGCTGACGGCTGGTCTAAGGTTCTCTCTGATTCTCCTACACGGACACACTCAGAACATCTCGCAGACAGAGAGCTCCTTGCTGGTCTGGTCTCATCTTTGCTCCCCCCGCTTTGGGAAGACCGCCTGGCCAAAGGCAGGGGCCGAATGTTGGCTGGGCTGAGCTGAGGCCCACCCTCACCCGGTGGATACACCTGCACCCAGGGCTCTACCAGGCCTGGGTGCCAGAGGCCACGCCAGCGTCCCGGACGGGGGCCGCGCTGAGTGACAGGGGCTGAGCTCAGCACCTGTTCCTCACAGCCTCCTGGGTCACTGCCCTGCTCTGGACAGAGGGCTTCTCTCAGGCACAGTGGGCAGCAGTGGCTGACCCACCGCTGTAGAAACTGTCTCCAGAGCTCCATGAAATCCACAGACTCACTCCTCAGCACAGAGGCGTGGTCGGCATCTGCCCAGGACCCTCCTGACCCTACTCCCCAGGTCCATACCTGTCTTTAGGACCACCAGGTGTGAGGCGTCATCCCGCACGTAGGACACGGCGGCGATGTCATGGATGGGGACCCTGAGGATGGTGTCCTCCCCGTCCCTCCAGGCCAGCTTGACGTTGTAGGCAGACAGGCTGATCACAGCGTCATGCTCCTGGGTCAGGTGTCCGGGGAGCTGGTGGGCTCTCTGGAAAGAAGCACACGGCATCAGAAACACAGGGCCCGGCCACGGGCTCCCCCGGGGTCCCGCACTGCGTGTGGCACGCTCAGCCCACACAGCCAGTACTGCCTCATGAGCAGAGTGCTGCTCCCTTGAGAGCAGCCATGATCACCCCCAGGGCACTGCTGTGTTCAAACTACGTGGGAGGTTCTTCTGGAACCGCCTTTAGATTCAGACCTGTGGCGTGTGGTTTGGACATCTCGAAAACGTGAATTGTGAAACAGCCCAGAACCACCAGGAGCAAGTCTGGAGAATAAAGTTCATGTTCAGGCTGAGGAACAGTCTTGATAGCCAAGGGCCAAGTGCACCCCTAACATGATGGGACTGGGTCATCCGTCACGGCCATGAAGGCCCAAGGTCAGAGGGCCAAGAGCTGGTGTCAGAGAACAAGGGTCAGAGGTTGGGGTTAAGAGGTGGAACAGGCTGGGGGTCAGAGCTTGGGGTTAGGAGGTGGAGCAAATGGAGGGTCAGAGGTCGGGGTTGAGAGGTGGAGCAGACTGAGGGTCAGAGGTTGGGTTAGGAGGTGGAGCAGGCTGGTGGTCAACAGTCAGGTTAGGAGGTGGAGCAAACTGAGGGTCAGCGGTCAGGGTTGGGAGGTGGAGCAAACTGAGGGTCAGAAGTCAGGGTTGGGAGATGGAGCAAACTGAGGGTCAGAGGTCAGTTAGGAGGTAGAACAGGCTGAGGGTCAGAAGTCAGGGTTAGGAGGTGGAGCAAACTGAGGGTCAGAGGTCAGGGTCGGGAGGTGGAGCAAACTGAGGGTCAGAGGTCAGGGTTGGGAGGTGGAGCAAACTGAGGGTCACAGGTCAGGGTTGGGAGGTGGAGCAAACTGAGGGTCAGAGGTCAGGATTGGGAGGTGGAGTAAACTGAGGGTCAGAAGTTAGGGTTAGGAGGTGGAGCAAACTGAGTGTCACAGGTCAGGGTTGGGAGGTGGAGCAAACTGAGGGTCAGAGGTCAGCATTAGGAGGTAGAACAGGCTGAGGGTCAGAAGTCAGGGTTAGGAGGTGGAGCAAACTAAGGGTCACAAGTCAGGGTTGGGAGGTGGAGCAGGCTGAGGGTCAGAGGTCAGGGTCGGGAGATGAAGCAGGCTGAGGGTTAGGAGGACAGAGTCGGACAGATGGGGTTACCTTTGCATTGTCTATGTAATGCAGGATTTCAGTCCTACTGGAGGGATTCAGGTATCCTGGGATGGATGTTAACTGACCTAAGTACTGAAAGAAAGTGGAGAGAGAAAGTGCCATGAGAAAGGGAAGATGAGCCAACACCACCACGGGCCAGCAGAGCACTGTGAGAGCCTCGCGCATCCCCACCACCAGGCCCCTTGGCCGCAGTCCCGGCTCGCAGTGGGGAACTCCTCAAGGCGGCGTGCTCCAAATTTTTAGCAAAATCTCTACCGGCTAAGGAGAACACTCCCACGCTTCCCACCAGACTGCATCAATGTTGTCATCAAAGTCCTCTAAAGGACACCTCAAAATTAGTTTGGTGGAATCTGGATTCTAAAAGGACAGACAAGGGACTTCCCTGGCAGGCCAGTGGTTAAGACTCCAGGCTTCCACTGCAGGGGGCCCTGGTTCAATCTCTGATAGGGGAACTAAGATCCCACAAGGCGCATGGTGTGACCAAAAGATAAAAATAAAAATGAAAAATGAATAAAAGGACAGACAAGGACGGCTGGCTTGTGTTTCCGGGTCATGGTTGGAAACTGAAAACAATGGTTCTGCACAACCTGCTAAAAGTAAACGTGTTAAGTCACGAAGGGCCAGGCAGCTGAGTGATGGGCACAGAGAAATGAAGTGACATGAGGCCATGAAGCACCTGGCTAACAAACCTCAACGAAAAGGGCCCGAGTACAGTGCGGACGCAGTGCTGCGTCAGCTGTGTTCCTGTCACATCTCCAGCAATTAACACAGTTTTTAAATGTGATTTAATGGGTTACTGATGTCTCTTACAGCCAACATTTCTCATCCTCTCACTAACTCGAATGTTTAAGGTCGCTATTAACAGGGTGACAACAGACTTCCTGTCTTCAGTTCGACGTCGTCACTCCTGTCCTCACAAGAAAAGAGCTGAACAAACTGAAAAATCAACATGCCTTCTCAGATCCATCAGAGAACAAGGTCACAGGGCAAATTGCTGCCCCCAAAACTGAAGAGAGCAACGGGGGACAGAGAACCACAGCCCCCGGGGAGAAGCCACAGGAGCCGGCCTGGGAGGCGCACCGGAAGGGGACTGGCCAAGGGCTGGACATGGGCACGGACAAGCTTGAGACAAAACTCTGGGGGCCAGGCAGGTAGGCCTCTTTACCGCAGCTCCTTTTACCTGAATCACCACACCCAGCTTTCAACAAAAAATTATAAGGCATGGTAATAGGCAAAGAACACTGAACATACAGGGCAAGCATCAGAACCAGACTCAGATATGGCAGAGATCCTGGAATTATCAGACCAGGAATTTAAAACAACTATGATTAACATCCTAAGGGCTCTAATAAAGTGAACATCATGCAAGAACTGATCGGCGATGTAAGCAAAGAGATGGAAATTCTAAGGAAAAAAATCAATGGGAAATGTTAAAAAACCAAAAACATTACAACAGAAACGAAGAATGCTTTTGATTTGTTCACCAGCAGATGGACACAGCTTGGATATACGTCAGTAAAACCTCCCCAAACTGAAAAGGAAATGGAAAAAAGAAACGAAGGGAAAGAACAAACCAAAAAAAAGGAATAGAATATCCAACAATAGAAAATTACAAAAGGTATAACAAATGTGTAGTGGGGCTACCAGGAAAAGAAGGGGAGAAAGAAACACAAGAAATACCTGAAGCAATAATGGCTAAGAACTTCCTCAATGTCAGACACCAAACCACAGACCCAGGAAGCTCAGAGGACATCAAGCAGGATAAATAGCAAAACAAAAAACAAAACCAAAAACTACACCTAGGCATATCATATTCAAATTGCAAAAAAATCAAAGACCAAGAGAAAACCTGGAAGTAAGCAACAGGAAAACACCAAACAGCACCTTACCTACAGAGAAGCAGGGGTAATGACGATGTCAAACTTCTCTTCAGAAACCACGCAAGCAAGAGAAGAGTGAAACACTCAGTGTTGAAAAAAAAACCACCAACCTACAATTCTACACCTGGTGAAACTGTCCTTCAAAAGTGAAGGAGAAATAAAGTCTTTCTCAGACAAACAAAAATTGGGAGAGTTCATGATTACCTGGCAGGAAATGTTAAGAGAATGTATTCAGAGAGAAGGAAAATGATTTGGTCAGAAATTGATCTACATCAAGGAAAAAACATGAGAGAAGAAATAAATGAAGAGAAGAAATAAATGAAGGTAAAATACTACCTTCTACTTGATTTGTTGTAATTGATCTAACAGATAACAGTTTGTTCAAAAGAAAAATAGCAAGATGTATTGGGAAATTAATTTGGTTATAAGGTACATGCACTACCTGTGAAGCAATGCAGCGTTATTTGAAAACGGATTAAGATTAGTTGTAAATGTAAATTGCAAACCCTAGGGCGACCACTAAAAATATTTATAAAGAAGTATAATTGAGGGCCACAGGGTTCAAGATGGCGGAGTAGAAGGACATGCGCTCACTCCCTCTTGTGAGAGCACTGGAATCACAACTAACTGCTGAACAATCATCGACAGGAAGACACTGGAACTCACCAAAAAAGATACCCCACAGCCAAAGACAAAGGAGAAGCTGCAATGAGATGGTAGGAGGGGCACAAGCACAATAAAATCAAATCCCATAACCACTGGGTGGGTGAGTCACAAACTGGAGAACACTCATGCCACAGAAGTCCACCCACTGGAGTGAAGGTTCTGAGCTCCACGTCAGGCTTCCCAACCTGGGGATCCAGCAACGGGAGGAGGAATTCCCAGAGAATCCGATTTTGAAGGCTAGTGGGATTTGATTGCAGGACTTCGACGGGACTGGGGGAAACAGAGACTCCACTCTTGGAGGACACACACAAAGCAGTGTGCACTTCAGGACCCAGGGTAGGAAGCAGTGACCCCACAGGAGAATGAACCAGACCTACCTGCCAGTGTTGGAGGGTCTCCTGCAGAGGCGGTGGGTAGCTGTGGCTCACTGCGGGGACAAGGACACTGGCAGCAGAAGTTCTGGGAAGTGCTCCTTGGCGTGAGCCCTCCAAGAGTCCGCCATTAGCCCCACCAAAGAGCCTGGGTAGGCTCCAGTGCTGGGTCGCCTCAGGGCAAACAACCCACAGGGAGGGAACACAGCCCCACCCATCAGCAGACAAGCTGATTAAACTTTTACTGAGCTCTGCCCACCAGAGCAACACCCAACTCTACCCACCAACAGTCCCTCGCATCAGGAAACTTGCACAAGCCTCTTAGATAGCCTCATCCACCAGAGGGCAGACAGCAGAAGCAAGAAGAACTACAATCCTGCAGCCTGTGGAACGAAAACCACACTCACAGAAAAACAGACAAAATGAAAAGGGAGAGGACTATGTACCAGATGAAGAAACAAGATAAAACCCCATAAAAACAACTAAATGAAGTGGAGGTAGGCAACCTTCCAGGAAAAGAATTCAGAATAACGACGACAGTGAAGATGATCCAGGACCTCAAAAAAGAATGGAGGCAAAGATCGAGCAGATGCAAGAAATGTTTAACAAACACATAGAAGAATTAAAGAACAAACAAACAGATATGAACAACACAATAACTGAAATGAAAAATACACTAGAAGGAATCAACAGTAGAATAACTGAGGCAGAAGAATGGATAAGTGACCTGGAAGACAGAATGGTAGAATTCACTGCCATGGAAGATAACAAAGAAAAAAGAATGAAAAGAAATGAAGACAGCCTAAGAGACCTCTGGGACAACATTAAACGCACCAACATTCGCATTATAGGGTCCCAGGAGGAGAAGAGAGAGAGCAAGGACCTGAGAAAATATTTGAAGAGATTATAGTCGAAAACTTCCCTAACATGGGAAAGGAAATAGCCACCCAAGTCTAGGAAGCACAGAGAGTCCCAGGCAGGATAAACCCAAGGACAAACACGCCGAGATACATAGTAATCAAGTTGACAAAAATTAAAGACAAAGAAAAATTATTAAAAACAACAAGGGAAAAACAACAAATAACGTACACGGGAACTCCCATAAGGTTAACAGCTGATTTCTCAGCAGAAACTCTACAGGCCAGAAGGGAGTGGCATGATATATTTAAAGTGATGAAAGGGAAGAACTGACAACCAAGATTACTCTAACTGGCAAGGATCTCATTCAGATTCGACGGAGAAATCAAAAGCCTTACAGGGCTTCCCTGGTGGCGCAGTGGTTGGGAGTCCGCCTGCTGATGCAGCTTACAGACAAGCAAAAGCTAAGAGAATTCAGCACCAACGAACCAGCTCTATAACAAATGCTAAAGGAACTTCTCTGAGTGGGAAACACAAAAGAAAAGAACCTAGAAAAATAAACCCATAACAATTAAGAAAATGGTAATAGGAACATACATATCAATAATTACCTTAAACGTGAATGGATTAAATGCTCCAACCAAAAGACACAGGCTCGCTGAATGGATACAAACACAAAAGCCATATATATGCTGTCTATAAGAGACCCACTTCAGACCTAGGGACACGTACAGACTGAAAGTGAGGGGATGGAAAAAGATATTCCATGCAAATGGAAATCAAAAGAAAGCTGGAGTAGCAAT